>NC_044034.1:324490557-324803832 GCF_901765095.1 Microcaecilia unicolor | reverse complement strand
GTTGAAGTTAACACCTGAGTACCTGCAGCTGATGAAGTACAGGGCAATTGCCTCCACAGTAAGATTTACTTGGTAAGGACATCCCCAATATGTTCATGGACTTTGCAGCTGGTCGGGATCAGCAACAGCCCAGCGAAGGTGTGGCAGAAGAGCTGAGATCGTCTAGAGACTCAGGCTGGGTGATGGAGGATATAGACAGCTGAGGATGTTGCAGCTCTCCCCTTCTGCCGCCAGAAAAGAAACAAATCTGTCTGTTCGTCAGAGAAACACATTCATTCTCTGGTTTATCCTGATTCCTTCGCCACGCTGTCATGAAACCCAAGAGACTTGGATTTGCTGCTTTGTGTTGTGATTGGGGAAGGGGGAGCATTTCAGAAACATGTGATCTGTTTGTCTTTGGTACCAATTTTTGTTTCCCAGCTTTCCTGGATTTCACACTTATCACGTGCATTCATGAGCCTGTTAAGTACACTTGCTGAGTTATCGTAGATACAAGTTTTTTTTACCTTTTTTTTTTTAATCATACCGGGGTGTTTGGGAAGGGACTCCTGATAAGTGAAAATTACTTTTTTTTCTATTATACATTCATTAATTACAGAATCCTTGACATCTTACTCATAACACTATTTACTACTTTAGCACTTTTGTTATTAAATAGAGCCCATAGGTAATCTGTACAAGCCAGCAGCAGCTAGCAGGGACAGGCCATAGGTCAAGAGTGCATCCCAGTATGTTTGAATAGCTTACTGTTCCCATGTACCATCTCTCATGCATCATCTTCATTCATCCTAGCAGGTTTAAATATTTGGTTTCTTTTGTAACGCTTCTTGCATGATTGCATTGTTTTCTGACTGCAAATATTAATTGTCCATAGTGTTCATGCTTCTGTTTTGTCCATTGCCACTGAGCCGGCTCAGTGATGGTACATCCCAGTATGTCCCCATATTCATGGAAGTGCTGTAACTTAATGTAACTTCTGCCTTACAGACACACTTATCCCTCATTCACAGAGACTTTTGATCTGTTGGACAGATAAAGATCCTAGGACCTTTTTCGTCTGTCCAGTTTAATTTCCTGGTGCAGTACCAAGAGACCCTTCATAGTCTCTGTCTTTACAAATCATTTTCTTTCAGCTGAGGATTCCCCTGGACTTCTCCCTGGCTTCTTGTTTTACCTCTACCGCCTTCCCTGGGATACTGTTCTCTTGTATCCTGCACCCTTCCTTGAAGACTTATTTTCTATGCCACTCCCAAATCTGCCTGTTGTGTTCAGCCTCATGGTATTTGCATATCTTATTTCTATACATCAGTGGGTGTAAGGACAGGAGATCAACCCTCTTGGGAGGATACTTTCTTAGGGTACCGTTTCAGAGTTTGTCAGCTCAGATCCCACTCAGTGAAGGAGGCTAGCTGACTTACCAGACACTACAGCAGAAGTTCTGTGCAGTAATGTCTTCCTACAGAGGGAACACATCTTCCTTCTCAGGGCCTGAAATACTCTCCCCTCTGAGACACAGAACTCTTGTGCAATGTTTAGTAAAAAGAGAAATACATATGTCACTATTTTAAGTACATTTCATAGGTGAGCTTATAAGAGTGTCTGATCTTGCATCTGTGGTTAGCTATGATGCATTTCATCTTTTGGAAAGAATGATGGATTTCTTTTCATGCCTAATTTCTTTAAGTAAGCAATAAGGGTTACCAGGTACCTTCAGGTCATTTTGGCCAGGCTCATCCTGGATAAATGTTTGTACCACTGGTGAACCACAGTTGGCATTCAGGTGAAAGCCTTTTAATTTGCAAGATTGTCTCTTCTTGTTAAAAGCATTGAAATTGTCTAATACCTTCCAGAAATGGAGGATTTTTATTTTATTTTATTGAGGTTAGACAAAGCTTTGCATCGCATGGCAGAATGGAGACCACAATATATATGAATACCACCGTCAGAATTTTTCAACCTTAGTAACCTTATTCCCAGTAATGGTACTGTCGTTCATGTAGTGATTGGTGTATACCACTCTAGGCTGGCAATTTCTGCTGCTAAGGGTTGCAAGTTGCAGCTGTGGTAGGGACAGATGAGACGTGCATTGCTTTCATCTCAACACTAGGGAGTCACAAAGCAGCACTAGAGCTGCTCATTTGAGAAGCATCTGTCTGCTTTCTATAGATACGAAGAGGTCGGTTGCAAGATTAGATTGCCAGATGTTTGTAGGTGTGAGCCATAAGCTCTTATGTTATACATCTGGCCTAATTTTCTTTACTGCTCCAGTTCTGTAAAACAGAAATATAAGGAGCAATCCTACTTCCTGCACCACCCTCTAAGAATCTTAGGCCCCGATGCTCAGAAGCAGATTTGTGTGCTATAGACCATTAGTGCTGACTAGCAGTTGCATTTGCTAGTGCAGAATGCTCGGAGCTGACGAGCACGCGGACCAATGAGCTTGCCAGCTCAAAGCACAATGAGCATGTACATGCATGCTGATGAGGTCATTCCCTATTCCTTCCCAATGCTGAGAAGACAGCACATCATACAAGGGTGCTCTTTCTGCTGTAAACCCTACGCCAACTTGGAGCTGGCATTAGGGTGTCTGGGATAGCCAACCGGTTCCATTGATTCCATTTAAAGCAAAGATTAAAGCTAGTTGACGCCATGCTTAAGCAGTTTCTGTTTGGATTTCCCCAGTAAACTGAGGGCAGTATCATGGGGAGTTATGAATTTGAATGGTCAGTAGCTGTGAATGGGTTTCTTGAACTGAACTCTGGCAGCTATAAATGGCAGTGGACACATTCGGGATCATTATTTCATGAGCGATCTGGAGCTGACTGAAGTCTGAGTGGATTAGACTGATGGCTGTGAGGAAGTGACGGCCCAGAGAGTTTCTGGCAAGTTGACTGTGAGCATGTTCTGAATGCAGTCATAATGTGCAACGGTGTACATTGCTTTCGCAAAAGATGCCTGGTCTTTGGGCAGTGTCTACTTTAGATGAACCTCTAGTCCATTAAGAGATGTCAAGCTGCTGTGGTACATGAACGGAATCAACAGGCAACGGGCTCCTCTTCCTCCTCCACCCTCTGGTGTTCTGGGCATGCGCTCAAGAACTGTGCTTAATGCACAACTCTTGAGCGCATGCGCTAGGCACCATCCTCCCCTTAACTCCTGAACAAGTTCCTAATGCTCAGCGCTATGACCTACCTGTATTTGCATCTCATTAGCATTGAGGCATTAGGGAGGAGTTCTGATGCGGTATTCCAGTGCTATTTCTCTGGCTCTGAGTTTTGAGTATCAGAACTGTAGTAGATTGGGAAGTGCGTAGAGGGCACAGCCTTAAAGGGTATTTATTCACTAGGGATTGAGCTGGGAGTTAACCCTTGAGCAAAATCATGTAAGCATGTGATACAATTGGACTTCATAGCAGTTGGACGCAGCTGCATCCATCTGTTTGTTCAGTATGATAGGCATGCTGAAAGAAAGTGATCTGTTGTGTCCAAAATGTACCCAAAAATGCAAGGAGAAAATGAGCTCATTGCACAACAGCAGCAGCAACAATAACAAAAAAAAAAATCAAAATAAATAAATAAGACTTAGCTAGCAAGCAATCAGGCCCTCATGGTGCACCAAACTACACAGTGGGCAAAACCAAATTAGTCTCAGTAGGGAGCACATACTGGGAATCAGAAAACAGTGTATTCCCAGTACTCCAGGAGCTACTGATCGGGTGCAGAAACCCAATCCCGTTAGAGAATATGTAGAGCATCTGTGGAAGACACTTTCCTGGGAGGATGGCTGAAATTCACAGATGCTGCTCATTTGGCACTAATTGATTGATAATGCCTGTATTCCAGCCTCCACCCTCAGGATCTGAGCTGGTAGTCCAGGCTTGTCCAAGTTCAGTCCTGAAGGGCCGCAAGCAGACCGGGTTTTCAGGATATCCCTAATGAGTCTGCATGAGAGAAATTTGTTGTACGATAGATGTAGTAGGCATGCAAATATTTCTCATGAATATTCATTAGGAATATCCTGAAAACCTGGCCTGTTTCTCAGTGCAGCTGTATTTGCCTATGTAATGAATTAATTACAACAAAATCTCACCACTGTCCATACTGCTTTGATGTAATGGGGTGTTATTTATGATTGTGTCACACTTGTGAATTGTTCAATAAACATTTGTATCCTTCGTAATGGATACAAGCACAATCACATTTTCTAATAGGAATGTTTTATTTTATAAGCTTAAAATACATAGCAATGAAACAGAGTTTAACTTGATGGATTTTTATATTTGATTTTGCTGTATGGAACCAAACTATGTCTCAAGGTTTGTGGTTTATTATGAAGATTCTTGGAAAATTGGTTTTTGTGTGTGTGTGTGTTTTTACCATGTTCTGAAGATTCAGAAAATGCTAATTAGAAGATCATAGAACTCACAAATGCAGATTTTGTTAGAACATGATTCTTTATCAGTCACAGCCATCTGTTGGTATTTTTATATGAGGGGAAATTCTGGATTATATTGAAGTTTCTGATTTGTTCTAGTCATGTTTGTGAAAGAATAAAATGATAAATCTTGAAGATCTGCTGAACTGTTTATTAATACTGCCACCATCCAACCTAAGAGAGACATTCTACTCCCCCCCCCCCCCCCCCCCCCCCCCCCGCGTACTTTAATCGTAGAAGTGGCATCCTGAATTAGGAGTGTGCTAGAAAGGTTAGCTATTCTAGAAATCAGTCATATAATAATACATGACTGAATCACAAATTGAAGGCCTGCATATGAATGTGACTCGCTAGTACTAATTTTAGCAGAAATGCTTGTCAGCTTGCTTTCATAACGGAAAAAACTATGCAATTTTGCAGTAATAATTTAATACTATTGTATTAATATGCATCACTAAATCTGATTTATCTGTGTATATTAAAAAAAAAAAACTACAACCTGCCTACCGAATAATGCAAATGGGAACATCTTCCATCTCAAATATAACAATCACAGTAAACACAAAGAACAACAGTAAATCAGCAGCCATGGTTTAAAAAAAAATAAACATAAAACTTTTACTAAGCAAAATGTTATACAAAGAATATAGCACTTCACAAAATACAGGAGCCATAAAATAAATCCAGTCTAATAAAATCCTCCCACACATCATAACAACGAAACTGTGCCGCACTTCAGACATTATCATTTCTTACCATTTGCTCATTAAGTGTATGCTAATTATCACAGAATTATTTTAACACTTTGCTTCCTATTCCAAATACTGATCATTTGTGTAGCAAGTTCCCTCCATAAGATTTATTCTGCTCTAGATAGTGTTTGCAAATGGATTTGTTTCTATGCACACCATGAAAGGGAATGAATCTTGTTCTTAAGGACTTTAAGGATGTTGCAGAGTCATAGTAACCTTCTGGCCAATATGGCTTTATCTATAGATGCAACTGCTTCAAGGCCTCTGGTCCATAGCCTGCTGTTTTTATGCATATTGAGGGCCAGCAGTGCATGAGAAGTACATGTTTATGGTAACCCTGGATTAGTTGCCCTGGTCATATGTGGAGAGTGAGCAGAAGTCACAGCCTTCAGGCACACACATTCACATTCAGAGCTCTCCTTCTGGGTTGTCATGCCTTTTGACTTATTGCTCTTTCTCTAATGCTTCTTCCCCCCCCCCCCTCAGTCTCTGCTGCTGACTTGGGAACCAGCGCCTCTTTTCTGGTCTATAGTTCAGTTACGTGTGACTCCTTAGTATAGTTTGTCATAAGGGTCAAACAACCTAATGAACTGCTGGTAGCCAGAGCATGAAGGGATGGAGGATGAGAGAGGGGCATTCAAAGGATAAAAATAAGGGTGGGGGAGGGATAGCAAAGACTTGTAAATTGGTGAGAGTTGGGACTTAGAAATAAGGTGGATAAGAGAGGACTTGGGATTACATTTTTAAAACAAGGTGAAAGTTTAAGGCTGGGGACTTGAAATTGGGAATGAAATGAGAACTATGGATTAGGAAAGAGCAGAGCCATGTGATTGGCTGGGAGAGTGGGAGGAGAGCAGAGCCTTAAGAAATACATTGGAGAAGGGTGAAGACAAAGGACTGAGGGAAAGTGAGAACTCAATAAAGGTTGGAGAGTGGTTTGTGTTAACGTGTCCAGGAGGTACGAGTATACAGTTTGAAAAGGGGCTAAATGTGTGGAATGGCTGTTGTTAGAGATGGTGACTGAAAGGTAGAAGGATCTGGAGGGTACGGCGAGGAAGTGAGAATCGATGAAAAGGAACTGGTCTATGAGGGAGGATGTAAATTGCTGGGAAAGGGATTATTTATTTATTAGGATTTATTTACCACCTTTTTGAAGGAATTTGCTCAAGGCGGTGTACAATAAGAATAAACCAGACATGAGCAATAGACAATTACAGTTGTAAAAACATTCAAATAACAAAATGAAGTATGGCATAGTATATACTACTTACAATGCCAACATAATACGTAACATATTTTAATTGACAGTGTAGGGTATAAGCAAAGATGGAACATATAGATAGGTAAGAGAGTAAGGTGACTAAAGAAAGTTGCACATGAGGTCAGAGAGATGGTTAACATATAGATACAGTAGTTAAGAGAGTAAGAGGAGTTAGAAAATAAGGTGACAAATTTAAAGAAAGGTGCACATGTAATGGGAGCCTAGGTAGGAGTTTCACAAGAAAGTAGGTGGAGGTGAGTCAAGACGAGCAACAGTGAAGGAGCTGGGGATGGTGAAGTAATGAGATGCAGAGGAAAGTGAGGAGTGGATGAGTACATAGGGCTGAAATGGGATAAGAGGAAGTGGGTGAAAGAAGGGACTAAGACAAATAAGTGAGAGGTAAAAGAGCGAATGGGAGAATGTAAGTTGGTTAGAAAGAATGAGAAGGACATAGAAAGACAGTAGGTAGGCAATAATGAAAAAAGGGAAATTGAGAGCTGAAGGATGATATGGTGTGAGAAGGAATGAAATCTGAGTAGAAGAGTTAAAAGGAAAAGGTTAGTGTCAGAGATGGATGTAGGCGAGGAAGAAGATGAGAGGTGAGAGCTTGTATATAGACAGGAGATCCTGGAAATAGAGTTGAAAAGAGATTAGGACCAATGGTAATAGAAAAATAATAAATGTGTAGCATAACAGGTGTTTAAGTTTAGTCATGAAATATGGCAGCTTTGATCATATGCATCTTTCATGTCTTTGGATGTTCAATCACTGCCCCAGGTTCAAAATTTAGATTATGAGCCCTCCGAGGACAGAGAGAGTATCTGCATATACTATGTAAACTGCTTTGGTTGTACCACAGACATAGAGGCTCATTTTCAAAGCACCTAGACTTACAAAGTTACATATGTTACTATGGAACTTTGTAAGTCTATGTGCTTTGAAAATTAGCACCATAGTCTACCAAGAATAAAGTCAACAAATGGTAAGTGAAGTCCCAGCAACCCTTTGAGAATACATCCTTTCCGGTAGGACCAACAAGACATTTTACGAAGCTCTGCTGGGGTATGATACAACTGGTAAAGAATTTTATTTTGCATCTACATGGCTGATACATCTATTACTGTCTATGTATTTTTTTCCAACTTTTATAGCGATGCTTCTCTGATAAAGGCACCTGTAGGTCAGATTCCCATTTGTATTAATGCAAGTATTTCCTATAACAAGATTAGCATGAAGCAACAAATGTGCCCCCCCCCACCCCCAAGCCACGTGGCAAAGCCGACACTTTGAATGGGCTGTGTCAGCATTACCACACCAGCAGCTGCTAGCGTGGCTTTGTAAAAGGGCGAGGACAATTTGGAAAGTAGTCCCCTGTTATTTTATCTTTAAAAAAAATTCAGATTCAGTCTGATTTATGAAACTCCTTTTTTTATACATATAGGGCTAGATTCTATATATGGTGCCTACTGCGACACACCCATGGCTCTCCCATTTCCATGCACCCCTTTTTTGGGCCGTGTGTAAATTTGAAGCACGTAAGTCCCAGAGGAAATATTCGATAAGAAAAAAATTGCAATTCCCGGCATAGCTGCTTTTTTATACAGAATGTTTCCCTTGAAAGAAAGGAGGATACAATCTAATCACACCCCATCATAAACTACTGGAAACAAACTTAGGCCTCCATTTCACGAATTAAAGTAAATAGGAGATGATGAGAGGTGAGAAGTTTAGCAGCCTGATAACTTCATCCCATAGCCTGAAGCCTGTCCTATACATAGGTAGATAGTAAATGTACTATCTGTCTAGATGTTGCTTTGGAGAAAAACATAAATTATCTCTATTTCCACTCAATGTAGACGAAATGTATGTTAATGTCAGACAACAGCTGGCTTCAGCTGTACAGTCCCTTAGTGCCTGTATGCAAAATGTAAACTGCATTGGTTGTAAAACAGAAAGTCCTTATATCAAGAATTGAATAAAGATAAACACAGCCCGTGTTAAAATTAAGCAATGCAAGGCCATCCAATTTTGTCTTTTTCTTTTGGCAAGAAAAACAATTAAATCAAAACTCTTAGGTGTTTGCTATTCCAGATCTATCTTAACCACAGAAAGGTGGTACATCAACTCAACACTACCTCTGCATCAGAAAGCAAGTGAAAGCCTGGTTCTTCTCCCTAGCCTTTAATACATGTGGTGTCTGACCACATATTCATTTCACCCTTGTAACCAGCTTGCTGCATACTCTGTTCCTCATATTTCGTTTAACTGTACATAGAACTTGCCTTGAGTTTAGCCACCCATATCCCAATTTACTTTGTACTACCCATCTTGTCCCCAACTATATATCTGCACTTGGTCCCTGTATTGTAGGAACAGTATTAGCAGCATATCTATGTTTATTCAATGTTCTAATGTGTGCATATTATGATGTTCCTTTGCTAGTATGCTGACATCATATTAATTTGAATGTTCTTCCATGCTATTTTGATGCGGTTTATATTGTATGGACATTTATATTTAGGTTTTATGATTGTTCTGCACTGCTTGTGTTTATTTCTGATACTACTACTACTTAACATTTCTAAAGTGCTACCAGGGTTACGCAGTGCTGTACAATTTAACACAGAGGACAGTCCCTGCTCAAAGGAGCTTACAATCTAAAGGACAAAAAGTGCAGTCAATCAAATTGGGGCAGTCTAGATTTCCTGAATAGAAGTATAATGGTTCGATTACTAGGTTTCAATTTGTCATTTCCAAGTTTACCTCATTGTATTTATGCTTATATTTGGTCATTTTACTATTGTTATTCTGTTAACATTGTAAGTTTATGTTTAAACTACTACTACTATTTATCATTTCTATAGCGCTACAAGGCATACGCAGCGCTGTACACCATACACAAAAATAGTAGCAATAGTAGTAGTAAACTATACTTGCCTTTACATCGTCTTGGGTGAACCTCTTCATAAACGTGGTTAATAAGCCCAAATAAATAAGGATGAATGAATCTAATAAGCATAAACATTGCTAGTCTGCATATTTCTAATTTGTGGTCCCTTGTCTTGTATTTGGTGAGGGTTTGTGGTCACTATATGTGACCAAGATGTATTATTTCAGCTAGTATGGGATCTGTAGCAAACAATTTACTTATAGTTTATTAGTATTTCTTTCAGGTAAGAGTTAATAAATATTCCAGTTCTTTTAATCCTCTGAGTGTTGTGTGCTTCCAGAGTGGATGAACTTGACGGGACCAGAGTGAGTAAGTAAATATGTGCAGTACTTCTGGAACCCTTCTAACCCGGGATAGCAGGACTGGGTTACAAAGGGATCCAAGGTTATTCTATAAAAATAATTACAATTTAATATTTTCCTCTTGCACGTATTTAGAACAGCGGATGTTAAACAACTTACTGCACACCTAAACAAACTAAACGATAAACCGCGAGCCCTGGCCTTGGGCCCTTTGATTAGCCGGACACGACCACCTGCGACCTTTCCAAGATGGCTTCCCGGAGAGATCACTTTCCCGCAGGTCCCGCCTCCCGCCGACTAGTAATACTGCACTGATTGGTAGAAGCGTGGCAGGCGCGAGCTGTCATTGGTCGGAGCTGGGCGGGGCCGGAAGCGGTAGGTAGGTGTACGGTGGTTAGGAGGAGGGGAGGATGTGGAGGACAGCAGGAATGTCCACGGAGGTAGGCAGAGCCTTGAAGGCGGTGTTGGAGCGGGTGCAGAGGGCTGCGGCCCAGAGACCCCAGGTAAAGTTCGAGGGTAGGATTTTGAGTGTTTGATCTCCCTCCCCCCACGTGGTTCTAGTGCTGATCCTGTTTCTACCTACCTCCACTTCTGGCTGCTGCTTCGCTCGCTGTTCCTATCTTATACTTGTGCATATGTTTCTTTTCTTCTGCTCCTTTAGGTACTCTTGGCCTGGATTTTAGCTTTGCTGCTGTTTTTTTTTTTTCTCAATCGATTCGTCTATCCTTATATAGTACCTGACGGCAGATAAAGACCAGCACGGTCTACCTAGTCTGCCCATTAAGGTGGTTAGTGCTGAGGCTGTCGCTTTTGGTATAGCAGCTTCTTCAGCTCCTTTCTGGCTGTTACTCTTATGCCAATTTTTTTCCCGTTTCTCAGTTCTTCCCATGTTTTTCAGGGTAAGGCCCTCTCCTTATGAATGTTGTATGTCCATTTTGTGCTGGGTCTGATGCAGGATCCCTGGATTATTAATAGGAAGGACCACCTGCACAGGGCCCGCTGTCACTGTGAGTAAGTGAGAATTAGGGATGCAGATGGACTTGGGTTTTGTTACTCATTGAGTTTTGGCAGTAGAGTTTCCTTTCAACTATGTTCTTTGGGGCCTGGAAACTTCATATGTCTGAGAATTAGAATGGGTTTTATGTTCTTAAGCAGCCAGTCCCTAACTTCTGCTGCTCCATATCCCTGCCTCAGTCCTTGCTGTAAATATGTTTTTGGAAATTAAGTGTTTTTTTCATTTTAACTTTTCTGTATAGTAAAATAGTCCATCCAGTCTGCCCGGCATTTACACTTATCAATTCATGATTAAACTAATTGTGAATGTGGTATAAAATACTTGATCGTGGTCTTTTTTTGGTATTTCATAAAAATGTAAGAGTAGCCATACTGGATCAGACCAATGGTTCATCTAGCCCAGTATCCTGTTTTCCAAACAGTGGCCAAGCCACATCACAAGTACATGACAGAAACCCAGTTAGTAGCAACATTCAATGCTATCAATCCCAGGTCAAGCAGTTGCTTCCCCATGTCTGTCTCAATAGCAGACTATATGGACTTTTCCTCCTGGAATTTGTCCAAACCTTTTTTAACCCAGATACGCAAACCATAATTACTACATCCTTTGGCAATGAGTTCCAGAGCTTAACTATTTGTTGAGTGAAAAAAAAAATATTTCCTCCTATTTGTTTTAACCGTATTTCCATGTAACTTCGAGTGTCTCCTAGTCTTTATACTTTTGGAACAAGTAAAAAATCGATTTACTTCTACTTATTCTACATCACCTGAGATTTTGTAGACCTCAGTCATATCTCCCCTCATCCATCTCTTTTCCAAACTGAAGAGCCCTATGCTCTTTAGCCTTTCCTCATACAAGAGGAGTTCCATCCCCTTTGAATCTTTTCTAATTCTGCTAAATCTTTTTTGAGATACTTTGACCAGAACTGAATGCAGTACTCAAGGTGGAAAATAGACCATAGAAGTTCTCATGTCCCAGCTAATGAAGTTGCTGCTGAAGCCCTTTCCAACCCATCCTAAACTACATTGCAATATATGGGACATAGACTATACAAGTCTGCCTGGCACCAGCCTTAGTTATTCACAGCTGAAGTCGCCATCTAAGTGCCACTCAACACATCCACACACATGCGGCCATTTAAGTTTGTTTTTTTTTTTTTTTTAAATACCATCCATTTTCTAATTAGAGATCCTCTGCTCATCCCACACCTCTTTGAATTCTGTCATTTTTTTTTGTCTCAGGAGAGCATTCCAGGCATCGACCATGCTCTCCGTGAAAAAGAATTTCCTGACATTATTCCAAAGTCTGCCACCCTTTAACCTCAATTCATGTCCTCTAGTTTTACCATTGCCCCTTCTCTGGAAAAGATTTGTTTCTATATTAATACCTTTCAAGTATTTAAATGTCTGTATTATAAACCCTCTGTCCTTCTTTCCTCTAGGTTATACATATTCAGGATGTCCAGTCTCTTCTTGTACAACTTTTGGCATAAGACCCATACTATTTTGTCACCTTCTGGACCGCTTCAGCAAGTCTTTTTACATCCTTAGCAAGAGACAGCCTCCACCAATGACTTGTACAGGGGCATCAACACCTCCTTTCTTCTACTGGTTACACCTCTGTGCAGCCTAGCATGCTTCTGGCTACAGGCACCGCCTTGTCACACTGTTTCGTCATTTTCAGACCCTTGGACAGTATCACCCCAAGGACCCTCTCCCAGTATCTGCATATCAGCCTCTCTCCTAGGACATATGGGTCCCTTAGATTTCTACTCCCCAAATGCATCACTATGCACTTCTTTGCATTACATTTTAACTGCCAGATATTAGACCATTCTTCTAACTTTGGAGATACTTTCTCATATTTTTCACTCCCTCTGGGTATCTCGTTATTATAAATCTTGGTATCATCTGCAGACAGGCAAACTTAACTTTTTAAACCTTTCAACCAGAGGTTGTGGAAACCAGGGCTTGAAAGGATACATCTCTCACATAATATTTGTCAAGGTATAAGAATATGCTCAGAACAGAGCTACAGTCTCATTGATTGGAGCATGGGGTGGTAAATGGCTTTAGAAATAACTTGCATCGTGACTAGACAGTTTGAACATATACCCAAGAGTATAAGGTACTGTATGTCACTGCTGGCTGTGAAGGCCTGGACACAAACACATTATATGAACCAGTCGGGTCATATTCTTGTGGGACCCATTATGGCAAATGTTCTGACCATGGCTGCTTCTAGGTGCTGGAGAGAATTGCTGGACGGCAAGACTTGTAGTTGCTCAATGGTGTATATTGTATGTATAGTTTAGATTATCGTACTACTTGTTTCTGGGGGTACTCAGATCTGAGTTTAAGGGAAGAGCTTCCAGGTTAGCCATTGTCGGTGTTGAGTTGTTAGGCCAGTGCTGGATTGGAGTGGAGGAGTGGCCTAGTGGTTAGGGTGGTGGACTTTGGTCCTGGGGAACTGAGTTCGATTCCCACTTCAGGCACAGGCAGCTCCTTGTGACTCTGGGCAAGTCACTTAACCCTCCATTGCCCCATGTAAGCCGCATCGAGCCTGCCATGAGTGGGAAAGCGCGGGGTACAAATGTAACAAAAATAAAAAATAAAATTTCTGGCCATTCGTCATGGTGCATCCTGGGACATGCAGTGCTGATTTCAATGGGTAGATCAAGGGACTAGAAATAATTTAGAATGCAAGTCATAGCTATAAGTAGTCAGAAAATATCACTCCAGGAACTTGGTAGCTTGGCAGCTCTGGAAAGATGAAGTGAGTGGATTTCATTCAGAACTATTCAGCCTCATAGTATACTTGTATACAGTGATAAGCTGCTGAGTCTTGAGTGCCTCACACAGTTGATACAGACTAATAAATTGTGCTTAGATTGAACTCGGAATGTATACTATAATGAATCCAAATTTAATGCAGTTTGTTATGAGATTCTGAAGTCTGTTCTTGGAGTGCATTTGCTCATTGCATCAAGTCCTGCTTCCTTTTTTACCAGAGTCTCCCAGCAGTCCAGCCACGACTTGTGGCTGTCAGCAAAACCAAACCAGTGGACATGGTGATCGAGGCCTATGCGCAAGGGCAGCGTTACTTTGGAGAAAACTATGTAAGTGCAGTTCAGTCCCCTTCCCTTTGTCTGTTGTAATTCTGAGTGTAAAAGGGCGATTAGAGACCAATTAGGTATGTCAGGACTCTGTCCCTCAATATGTGACCTTGTAGCAAGTTGAGTCTCCGAGCTACTTTCCAGTTTGTTTTTGTTTTTTTGGTGTAGTGCTTTGATGAAGCCATGATCATGCTGAGGACACTAGTGAGTTTGCCTGGCTATGAGCCTTTGGCATGCTTTGGAAATACAAGGCTAGAATGTATTCAAAGGGGCATTTCCATTGTACCGTTGAGTACTTAGTTGTGCATCATATCTGTAAAACATGCCCTGATCTACTACCAGCACCCTCTGTAGACAGTGCTGAGGGTGGGTGGCACCTAACTGGCTCCATGACAGCTGCATTTGGTAATGTGGAGGAGAGTTGGGTTTGATTCTTGGTAGAGATCCAAGTATCTCAGAGGTGATGCCTAATGGCCAGGGTTCGGAGTCCATGTGCTGGCTTCCTGTAGAAGCAGTGTTCTATTCGTCTAGATGCTCATTGCTGGAAAGGCTGAGCTAGACAGGACTGAGGGCAAGTGGAGGGGAAGGGAACCTGGGTTAACTTTAATTGAAGACTTTTAGCACTATAGCCCCAGTAAAATTGTGAACCCACAAGAGAGCTGTTCGGCAAAGTAGTTCTGATAGCTTTGCTCCTTTGGCTGTCTCTGGTGGAAAGCCCAAGAGAAGACATGATTGCCTGGCTTCCTAATAACTGAAAGAATATTTTAATTTTTCCTCCAGGTTCAAGAGCTGTTAGAAAAGGCATCAGATTCTAAAGTAAGTGAGTGTGACTTTGCTTTCACAGTTCCTGTATGTTAATACAAGGGTTGTCCAAGAATGGAGCATGAAAGTTCCCAAGATGCATAAGTGCTTGAAAGCACGTGTTGCCAGATTTGAGTAAATATTTTTTTTTATTATTTTCCAGATCCAGTCCGCATGTCCGGAGATTAAATGGCATTTTATAGGTCATCTGCAGAAGAACAACATCAACAAATTAGTTTGTATGTAATTCTTATTTTTTTTATATCTCTATTTGAGCATATGATACCTTGGTTTTGAGTCTACTCATCCTCAGTCTTTCCTTGCTCACCTAAGCTGTTCCCAACCTCTTTATGCTGGAAACGCTGGATTCCATCAAGCTGGCAGACAAGGTGAACAGTTCCTGGCAGAAGAAGGGGTCACCGGAGAAGTTAAAGATTATGGTGCAGGTCAACACCAGTGGGGAGAGTAGTGAGTATTTGGTATGACTTCTGTTGACTGTTGCATGCAGTTGTACCAGGCTCCTTCCATGAATCAGATTTATTTTTGTTACATTTCTATCCCACATTTTCCCACCTTTTTGCAGGCTCAATGTGGATTACATTGTGCCGTAATGGTGGTGATCACCATTTCCGGGAAGAGAAATACAAAAACAGTTTAACATTAAAGCTCTTAAATGTTGAAGTAGGTTGTAAAGAACATTGGATAGACAACTCAATTCAAGCATAAGAGGTAGGGGGGGTGATGTGTTAAAGTTCATTGGTGAGAGTTGATTGAAGCAGTCAAGTGTGTAGAAATCTATTTTTATCTGGTTGTGGTACAGTTTTGATGTTAGGTCAGTTATGATGACTCGTTGTGGTATATCCTTTTAAACAGGTAAGTCTTTAGTAATTTCCAGAAGGCTGTTAAGTCGTGCATAGTTTTCAAGGCCTTTGGTTAGGCATTCCACAGTTGTGTGCTGATGTAGGAAAAGCTAGATGCATAGATTTATATTTAAGTCCTCTGCAACTGGGGTAGTGGAGGTTCAAGAATGTGCGTGCTGATCTTTTTGTGTTCCTGGTTGGTAAATCTATACGGTCTGACACACATGTCTGGGCCTCACCATGAATAATTTTACGAACCAAGGTGCATATTTTAAATGCTGTTCGTTCTTTCAATGGGAGCCAGTGTAATCTTTCTCTTAGGGGTTTGGCACTTTCGCATTTCGCTTTTCCAAATATGAGTCTGGCTGCAGTGTTCTGGGCAGTCTGGAGTTTCTTAATGATTTTTTTTGTTTGTTTTTTTTGTTACATTTGTACCCCGCGCTTTCCCACTCATGGCAGGCTCAATGCGGCGGATTTTGTACTTTGCATCTGGCGTAGATGGCATTACAGTAATCCAGATGACTTAACACCATTGATTGTACCAGTCTACTGAATATGTCCCTTGGGAAGAAAGGTTTAACTCTTTTGAGTTTCCACATTACATAGAACATTTTCTTTGTTATATTTTTCACCTGGCTTTCTAGTGTGAGATTTTGGTCAATTGTAACTCCCCAAAGTTTCAGGTTGTCCAAAATAGGAAGGATATAATCTGGGGTGTTTATAGTGGTTTGTTTGATCTTGTTGTATTGTGATGAGAGGATAAGACATTGTGTTTTTTTCTGCGTTGTTTCAGTTGGAAAGCATCCACCCATATGAGTTCATTATTTGGAGACTGTGTTTAATTTCATTATTAATTTCTGTTAGATCATGTTTGAACGGGATGTAGATCGTGACATCATCTGCATAGATGTATGGATTGAGGCCTTGGTGAGAGAGTGATTTGGCCAGCGGTGTCATCATTAGATTGAAAAGTGTTGGTGATAAAGGTGATACCTGGGGTACTCCACAGTCAGGTTCCAAGGCGATGATGTATTCAAGTTTGTCACTTGGTATGTTCTTGCGGTAAGGAAGCCGTTGATCCAATTCAATACGTTCCCTCCAAGTCCGAAGTATTCTAGGATGTTCAATAATATTTTATGGCTAACCATGTCGAACGCGCTGGACATGTCAAATTGTAAGGGGAGAACACTATTGCTAGTTGCAATTATTTGTTTAAATTTGGTTAGGAGAGTAATTAATACTGTTTCAGTGCTGTGGTTAGATCGAAAACCTGATTGTGATTCATGTATTATTGAAAATTTGGTTAAGTAGTCAGTAAGTTGTTTGGTTACCATGCTTTCCATTAATTTTGTTACCAGAGGAATAGACACTACCAGGCAGTAGTTGGTTAAATCATTTAATTTTTTCTTTGGATTTTTTGCTATTGGGGTAAGTAATATATTTCGTTTATCCTTAGGGAAGAGTCCATGTTGTAGCATGAAGTTTAAATAAGAGGTGAGGTCTGTTATGAAGCGTTGAGGGGCGGATTTAATTAGGTAGTTGGGACAGATGTCCAGTTTGCAATGGGATTTGGCGATCTGTTGATCGCTTGGGTAACGGTTTTGTCGGCCAGTAGGTTGAAGTTAGTCCAGGTTTGGTCGGCTGGATATTCATCAGTAGTTGGGTCCAAGCAGTTAATGAATTTTTCATGGTCAGTGGTGTTGAGTGGTAACATGGATCGTAATTTAGTGATTTTCTTATTAAAGTAGATTGCCAGATCATCTACTGATGGGGTTGTCTTTGTTGAGGTAACCGGTGAGGTGTCAAGTAATTTGTGCACGAGTTGGAATAATTTATGTGCATCTTTGTAATCTGGTCCAATTTTGGTTTTGTAATATGACCTTTTGCTTTGTCTCGTATATTTGTATTTTCTTAGCATTTGTTTCCATTCATTGTGTGTTCATCTTTCATTTTTTTCCAAGCACGTTCCAGTCTCCTTACTTGTGTCTTTAGCTTTTTCAATGATCACATGAAAAGTTAGATTTTGATTAGCTGAAGCCTAGAATGAGTTTATAGGTCCACAAAAAGATTTTCAGTTTTTGTATAATGGAATGTTGCTACTATTTAGGTTTTGGCCACTGTTGGAAACGGGGTTCTGGGCTAGATGGACTGTTGGTCGGACCCAGTATGGCTATTATGTTCTTGTGTAAGTTTGGATAGGGTATTGTGGGCTTACAAGGGGACTATTTGTGATAAAAATTCTGTGATTGGCTGGCTTGCTGAGTTAGCATCTAAGCAACTAAAAGTCTCAGGAGCTCATTTTGGATCATTTTTATGCTGGTCCAATAAAATATATTGGAGCCTGCACACAGTTCAGTATGACAGTGCATGACTGGAGGTTTGAAGGTCTTGGTTGAGGTATTGGGATCAGCTTGGGTGGCTGTACTCAGTTGATACCCTTGACTTTCTAGGTGATTGAGTTCCCAGGCTTAACTTTCCTCCAGGGCTGAGGTATGATCCAGATGAAAAGTGCTGATAGGTGGCATCCTCCAGCAGAGCTCTGCTAACTGCACACAGGGGCTATGAACAAGAGAGTAAAAGTGAATGATTTTCCAGTGATTGGGGGCAAGGAGGAAAATTCCCTCCCCAATTCCAAGGTTTAAAAAAAATCATACATAATCCTTTTGATTTCCAAGGCTGGATTGAAAATGCAGCAGAAGTTCTGGCTTCCACCCTGTTTTGGGGCAGAGGGAGGTGGCTGTTAACCAGTTACTTTCATCATAGTCTCTTTGGTTTTGGGGAGTGTATAATTATGGTACAGCCAGAGAGACTCCCCCACTGGAATGGTGGTGGGCCCAGTCATAGAGCTCAGGCCATTACAGACCTTGGCTGAGTCAGAAATCTGATGGCTGACATAACTGGGAGCTTACTGGAAAAGTATGGCCTAGTTTGTAGCCCGGATTGAGGCCTAAAAGTTAGGTAAATAGATATGGAAACAAAATGGAGGATTTCAACACAAAATGGAAGCCCGTATCTGTTACAAAGTGGAATTTTCTCTAATGTAAGTTAGAAAAACAAGTTGAGAAATGAGTGAGTCATACCAGGTGCAGAGAAAAGAGGGAACTAGCTGTCAGAGGAGGGAGACTTTCCTGTGAGCAGGGTCTTGCTTAAGATTTGTGATCAAGCGAGCTAAAGACAAAACCATGTTAGCAAGATAGAAGCTACTCATTAGCATGAGCCAATCAGTGACAACCATGACATTAGCATAGATCCAATCAGGTATATCTACTGTCATATTATCCATATCCTGAGGGCACCTATAAAAATCAGGGTATTTCCTGGTTTAAGTTAGAGAGAAAAGGGTTGGCACTCTCTCTCCAAGGGAAACCAATGTGTCCAGCAGAATTAACAAATTACCTAATTGCTTTTAGCAAATAATTAACACCTGTTTGCAGCTTATTATATTCCTATAATTAATTGATTGTACATGCCTGTTGTCAATCACTGATTTGACTTATACCTTAGCAAATAAACTCCTCATTCCAAATGATGATTTGTGGGCTTCACTTAATGATGAAAGGCTGTAAGTATAAATGCTTTTGCTATATCAGGCTATCTTTCGCGGCATTGTATAACTTGTAACCTAAATCCAGTTTGTCATAAGGCTGGTATCTATTCCTTGCCAGTGCTGAGAGGCGGACTAATGCGGGTCCCTTAGACCTAACGTCTCTCTCAGTGGCAATTCCTCTTAGAACTTCACAACTCCCCGATTACCCCAGTACTAGTGCTATTTAGAGATGGAGTCAGATTAAGGTCACTCTAGCCTTCTTGGGGGGGCTTGGGACCCCTCTATTCTCAACAGGAGACTACTCATTCTCCAGTCCCTTTAATGCATACCAGGGATGATACAGGCTTGAGAAAATAACCTTCCATTTGTGGGGTTCATCCTTTAAATCTGCCTCTCTGTAGCACAGGGCTTATTATGTGTGAATTTGAACGTGGCTATATTGAAGCATGAGTTTCCTGGCACATAGGATGGCCAGGCTCCGACTGGACAGCCAAGAGCCTGCTGTTCTGAGAACAACTCCTCCTTTATTTTCCAGGTAAGCATGGTCTTCCACCTGCGGAAACCGTGGCCACCGTGGCACATATCATCCAGAAGTGTCCCAGCCTTGAGTTTGTGGGTTTAATGACAATTGGAAGCTTTGGACATGACCCCAACCAGGGTCCTAATCCAGATTTCCAGGTGCGTACATCATCTGCTTGTAGCCTGTGAGATATCTTCTCCTTGATGCTCAAAGCTAACAGTAGTGCACTGAAATGTCTCTCCTTTCATGCAAAAATTGCACAGGTGACAGTATGCTTTGTCTGACCTGTGCATACTCTATGCCCTGCCCTAGGAAATAGGAAGCGTATGCCAAAGGGTACAGGGAGACAGCGTGACTTGGAGTGCATGCATAGGCTCAGACTTCACGCTTGCTTTTATTTTGGTGCTGTTGAGGTAGAACTTGGAATGTGGGTGGGAGGGAAGGAGGGGGAGATAAGAGGGGAGTTGCTGGACAATAGGGGAGGGATACAGAGATGAAAAGCTACAGGTAGATGCAGTAAAAATTGAGGAGGGGGTTATAATCATTTCTTTAGTAATCAAAATCTTCCTCTGTCTGCTACTCCTAGGCATGACCTACACTTCTCTATCCTATTCTTCCTGCCTCCACCGCCACTTCTGTTTCATTTGAACCACAGTGCACTGTAGAAATCTGTGCAACAGGTGATCTGAGCTGTAAATCACATGGGTACAAGAGACAAGAAGACTGAATTACAGAAGCAGTGGCCTGTCATGGCACCAGCTGCAGTCTCCTAGTATCAGCTGAGATTGGGTGGCAGTGGGGAGGGTGGGAACACTGTTGTCCCCCTCCCCACCCCCAAGACACACCCTCAATATACCAGTGTCCCACTGCTGTCACAACCCGCTATGATTATTTTTAAGAGACAAAATGACAATGTACTGAACTGTCTCATAACTTAGTAGCAAACTATACCACCATTCTTGATTCTTCTGAAACACTTACTAAACCTTTTTGGAGGGGGGGGGGGGGGCCTCCTTTCCTCTCTTCTTAGAAGCCTGTCCCCTGTTTGGACAAGAAATGCAAACCCAGGTTTCGTACGCCGACTCCCAAGTCCGTTTTTTTAAAACCAGAAATCCATCTAACCTACTTGTCTGTCTGTGCAGGTGTTAATATCTCTGCGACAGGAGGTGTGTGAGAAGTTGAAGATCCCCCATGAGAAGGTGGAACTCAGCATGGGAATGTCCATGGACTTTGAACATGCAGTAAGTGTGCTTGTGGCTTTTTACCAGACTCTGCAGGTTTACAGCAGCTGTTTGTAAACTGGTTCTGATGAGTGAGTCACCAGTGCAGCCCTTTGATCCCATGATCAGCCTCTATTGGCAGTGCTAGAAGTAGTGAGTAAGTTTCAGTTTTGGCTTTGGAGCTGAAACCGGCCTGAAGTTAGTTTTCAGCCATTGTTTCTATTTCGGTCAGCCGAAAATGCCAGTGATGTTCCTCTCTCTTCTCTCAAGTTGAGAGTTGACCATTAATACATCTATCAGAGAGACAATATTTATGAGACTTTTCAGATCTTGGCATCAGATCTGCAACTTCTCCTTCTGCCCTATATCCTTCCAGTAAAATACATGTATCCTGGTGACTGCAGGGCTAGAGGAGACTGGAATACCAGTTGTTCCCTGTTCCTGACTCATCCCAGGTAGTAGAGATTTATACTCAAGTGACATCATTTTTCCAACCTTTGTGGCTGTATTTGATGTCAGTCCTTTGTCTCTGATTTTTTCTTGGTTCTCTATCCGCATTCCTTCTCAATTGTCTTCCTGACTTTTTTCCACGACAATCTCTGCATAGCTTATCTCATCTGAATTCCTGTTCTTTCTCTCCCTTTTTTTTCTCCACTGTGATCTTCCTCTTCATCTTTTTCAGCTTCTCTCTCCTCCTGTCTGCTCTTCTTCCTCTGTTCCCAGATCATGTTCTCCCTCTCATCCTTGCTGGCAGGCAGATGCACTTAAGAACATAATAGCCATACTAGGTCCAACCAGTGGTCCATCTAGCCCAGTATCCTGCTTCCAACAGTGGCCAAGCCAGGTCACAAGTATTGGCATAAACTCAATGAGAAGCAACATTCCATGTCGATCTCAATAACACTCTGGACTTTTTCTCCAGGAACTTGTCCAAACCTTTTTTTTTTTTTCTTTTTTAAACCCAGATACGCTAACTGCTGTTACATCTTCCGGCAGTGAGTTCCAGAGTTTAACTATTATTTGAGTGAAAAAATATTTCCTCCTATTTGTTTTAAAAGTATTGAAAAATCGATTCACTTTTATCTGTTCTACACCACTCAGGATTTTGTAGACCTCGATCATATCCCCCCTCAGCCATCTGTACCTGAACTTTCAACCCCTTTCATTTCACTGTACACAATGTTAGTTCTAAACAAACTGAGTCTGCTGGAGAACATATATACTGATGTGTTCTTGAGCACACCCACAGCCTGTCTGCACCACCTTTGCTAGTAGGCTGTTTCATGCCTTATCATTTTTCTCTGCAACCAGATCAATTAAGGGGATGGAACTCTTCTTATACAAGGAAAGGCTTAAGAGGTTACGGCACTTCTGGAGATGGCTAAGGGGGGGATATGATAGAGATCTATTAAATCCTGAGTGGAGTAGAATGAATAAACGTGAATCAGTTGTTTCCTCTTTCAAAAAAGTACAAAGATGAGGTGACACTCCATGAAGTTACGTGGTAGTACTTTTAAAACAAATAGAAAAAAAAATATTTTTTCCCCCAGTGAATAGTTAAGCTCGAATTCGTTACCAGAGGATGTGGTAAGTTAGTGTGTCTGGGTTTAAAAAAGGTTTGGATAAGTTCCTGGAGGAAAATTTCATAGCTGGCTATTGAGATTGACATGTGAAAGCCACTGTTTAACTTTGAGGTTTGTAGCATGGAATCTTGCAACTCTTTTGGGGATTTTGCCAGGGACTTGTGACCTAGATTGGTCACTGTTGGAAGCAGGATACTGGGCTAGATGGACCATTGGTCTGACCTAGTATGGCTATTCTTTCAAGAACACCAGGTTTCCTATCATGTCTTATCACCAAATTTTCTGGTACTTCAAAAAAACTGCCAAAACATGTGTCCACTCCATCCTCATTAAAGTTTGTATTTTAATGGTGATTACTCCATGCAGCTTGCCCAGGCACCTTCTGTATTCCATTGGAAGTCCTGTGCAAGGTTGTCACTGTTAGGTCCATAGTCATCACTCTGTGCATTAGCAATGTCCCCTTTTTTAAAATGTTTGTTTTGTCCCATCCTTTGCAGATAGAGGTTGGCTCCACAAATGTGAGAATTGGAAGCACCATTTTTGGAGAGCGGGATTATTCTGACAAATCTACAAATTGTAAAGGTGTGGAGGAAGTTCGAGACAAGCTGTCTGATCTAGCAGTGCAGGGACATTAAGCAACGAGGTGCAGCGAGATTAAACTATGCAGACTCAGCACTCATATCTAACCATGGATTTCACTTGCAAGGATTCTGAAAGAATTGGCAGGGAATTTTGCTCTCATTGAGACATAGCTGTTGGGGATTGTTGTTGCACAGGGAGCATCAAATTCCTTGTAAGTCAGAAGAATTTGTTGCATCCCCCTAGCAGGGGATTATTTTGTGTAATAGTACTTTAATGTTCCTGATTAAAGTTTGATAGTGCATTTATAAGGGAGAGATTGGACTTCTACTGTCATGAAAATCTCATTCTTGATTTTGAAAAGAAGACATCTGTTTCCCCTTTCTTCCCGAACAAGAGAAAATGTCACCCAGGTGATGGCATTGCACTTGACTTTTCACCATTGATTTGCGTGTGCTCACTAGTCTGGACTCTTGAAGAGCATTCTCCTCTTCAAAGCTGTCCTGTTCCTGCAGCCATAGTTTAACCCACAGAGTGAGGTGGCTTATAGAATGTTAAAAATCGTAATGGTTCATTATAATTCCACAGTTCTTGGGCCTTTTCCCTTGCCACAAGATTCCCCCTTCCTGGTATGCATTAGAAATTCTCATAAATTTTGGGGGCTGGGGGTGGCATGGTTTCTGTATCTACAAAATTCCTGTCCATTTTATAAACAGAATAAACCAGTGGTTTCCAAACCTGGTCCTGGAGGCACCCCAGCCAGTCAGGTTTTCAGGATACTCACAATGAATATTCATGAGAAATTTGCATGCACTGTTTCCACTGCATGCAAATCTCCGTCATAAATATTCATTGTGGATATCCTGAAAACCTGACTGGCTGGGGTGCCTCCAGGACCAGGTTTGGAAACCACTGGAGTAAACTATGTTAGATTTAATATTTACCTTTGGAGAATGTATTAGTTTTTTCTTCAGAATAACCAGTTGGCCTTTCTAAGTAAGGTGCATTATAGATGTAGTAAAATCTTGTGTGATTTTTCATTCTGTGCAGAGGAGGAACATGAATTCACATCTGTAGAATTCCCAAGCAGGGAAGAACCTAGGAGGATGTCTCCCTCCTATAAGAGCTGTTGTAAAGTGCAGCACAGATGCCCACAGTATTAGTAGCAGAACAGATGACACTGTATACTTTGGAAATGCACGGGAGCTTTGCATTCATTCACTACAGGTCAGGTTACTTGGCACGTCTACATCTTAAGACTGATTTGGTGTGAAGGACTGGCAGGCAGAAAGGTGGCCTTACAGGAGCGTGTAAGGGGTAGGAGCTAGTTGTGCTTTTGTTTGCTGTTGTGACATTTTGGGGCTCTTACTGAAAAGGGTATTGAGCCATAACACACACTTTGTACGCACAAACAGGCTACCACAGAAATGCATTAAAAGCGTTTGTGGTATTTTGTCTGTTTGCACACTAATCTAACTGTGTGTTACTGAAAATTTTTTTTTAATTATTTTAGTAGGGGGTGTGTCATAGGCAGAGAGTGGGTATGGAAGCATTAACCAGCTAGCATGTTATAAATAGGAGGTAATAAGTGTTGCCCCCACTGACTCTAGACAGATAATTGCGTACTAATGACATTAGCACATGAAATATGTTTTAAAAATTCTCCAGAAGTGCCACATTAAATCTGGGCATAGCACATGGTAAAATCCCGCATTACCATGTATTAAGCCCAGATTTTGCCACACTTTAGTGAAAAAACTTTTATTTGTTGGGGCTCTGCCTTTCACTGGTCATTTCCGTTCCTGGTAAGTCTTTTTGAGGAGGTGAGGAGGGAAGCGTGTCCCTACTTGGCCTTTTGACAAAACCACACTCAAAATTTCCATGGAACATTTTTTCCATCACCCCTCTATATAGTAGCACAAAAAAAATTAAATCAATGGTAGATTAGAAGGAGGCAGAACAGTTGCTGAAATAATGCAGGGACTATGGAGCTGTGTGTACAATACCTGTAACTTGTGTTTTTTAGCACTGCATAACTTGTTGGAGGGGAGGTTGGGAGGTCAGGGTTGTTTTTCTTTTTCGTTTAGGTCCCCTTTCTCCCCAGTTGGAGATCTTGTTTGCAGTGCCCTTTTCCGCAGAGGGCAGGTGCAATTTCCAGGCATACTAAGCTTCTTCCTGTCAGAATGGGCTTGGACTCCAGGAACTGGTTCTTAGCCACCTGAGGCAGGCTCCATCTTTTCATTCATGCTCACTAGGTAATAAGTGGATTTTGGACACTAAAGAAAGAATCAGTTTATTACTGTCTTGTGTAATTATTGTTCCTCCTCTTACTTCCAGACTAGCTCCTGTGTCCTTTCTTCTCTACCGAGCAGAGGGGATATAATGTATCTGAATACAGAGGCAGTTATCAAGAAAAATAAAGCAATCGATAATAGTATGGGTCCTGATATTCAAGAGTTATGCTTATAACTTTGAGAGTTATTCTCATGAATTGGCCTCTTTGAAAACTTACTAGGGCTGAGTGCCTACATTTTTATTCAGAATTTCACTAAATGATTAAATTTAGGAGCATAAAAAATGGGTGTCAACAGGAGCGGATTTAAGAAGGGGGGGCAAAGTTTCAGTACCAAGCTCACAAACCAGTCTCATAAGTCAAGGTAAATGAATTGGGCCTAAATTTATGAGCACGGTCATTTAATTGTGAAAAAAAAGTGATTTTTGTAGGCACCATGCTATCCTTCCCTTACCTTAGTTGGAAAGTAGGAGTCCCTTTGGATTACAAAGAACGATTTCTGCTATTACTTGTTTATATACGATTAACAAAAGAAAAGCCAACAGATTTATTTTTTTAAGCCAATACCAAAATTTTAGCAGCGTTTGCACAAGTGCCTTTCCTCCTGTGGCTTTTGCTGTGTTGGCGCTCAGCCTGTGGCCAGGGTTTCAGTGGCCCACCACTGATATTCACGGGGCTCAGGGTACAGCATAAAATTGCAGGGAAGCTTTGTGGTGCATACAGTAGATGGAAGCAAAGCAATTGGAAACCAGAGTGAAAAACAAAATCGCAAACCGACATATCTTAAAATCCAGTTTCAGCTGGGAGCACGTTGAACCACAAAGGAGACTAAAGTGGCACAGGCCTGTCTCCATAGCCATGACCGTACTCTGCCCCTGGTAGGAGAGGGGTCTGTCTGCTGTGCCGCTGCTGTTGGTAAGTGGTGATGTGGATTTATCTTCAGAATTCACTCTGATCACACTGTAACTCTGAATGTAATTATACCTGAGAACCTGCCAGACCTCTGTGTTGCACTTGCACTGTACATATTTTATGAAGAATTGTTATCTGAACACTTTATGGATACCATATCAGTGTGGTGCCTGCAGGTTAGGATAAAATGCACACAGCCAATTCTAATACCATTTGTGCCACACACGGATTGTTCAAGATGTATTTGGTGTGGTGGTGAGTAGAATATTTGCACGGTTGTAGCGTGTGTGTACACATGCGTGTCTGTTCTGTAACATTGAATTCTGTAGTAGGAGAATTGTGTTGGATAACTGAAATGTGTTTGTTTTTTTAATTGTTTTAATTGTGTTTATGCAATTTTGAATTGAGTAAACAAGTTTATAAGCAAAACCTGTCTGTCGGATTTGTTGGTGTGCAGTCCCAGCATTTGCTGAGAATTGTTGATTTTTCTGTTGAGGTACTTAAAAGTTGCTTTAAATCATTCTAAAATAAAGCATTGCTTCTTCTATTTTGTCCAAATCCTTGCATACGTGCTTGTGGGATACTGGAGTCACACCAGGCCTATCCCAGTTTTCGGACAGGGGCGCTCACTGTTCCTTCAGAGTTGGATCTGAGTGTTGAGAGGGATGAGGTTGAGATAAAATTAATCTAAGCCTTGGACCAGATGTGTGTAGACAAATTTGGTATGAATATCCTGAAAACCAGATGGTTGTGACCCTGTTGGATTGTCTGGGAGTAACTCTGAGGGGAGGGCCAAGGTCTCGGCTTACATTGCAAAGGAAAAACTGACAGTAATCCAGCTACCTGGATTTGTTGCAGCTTATGCCACCGTCCCGCCCCACCCCCCCTCAAAGATATTTTAGAGGCCAACTGTGCTCCTTCAGTTGCTTTGAACATTTCTGGGCTCTGGATTCTCGGTGGGGGGGGGGGGGGGGTCTGAATCTATTGGCATACTGAATTAATAATGGAAAGCGATGCATTTTGCAGTTGCCTAAACAAGCCTCAAGGTGGCACTGTTGTTCAGGTCAGGGTACAGTGCTACAATCTTCCTTGTCCTATAGAGATCCTGGACCACATTGAACATATGCTTAGGCTTTCAGCATTCAGTCAGTCGTACCAGGCATTTGAGACAGCTGCTCCCCTTGGAAAGCCTGGATGAGTTATGAGCTCCTGAACATCTGTAACCACTTTTTTGTAGGGGCATTTTCTATCCCTGGAGGCCTACTTTAAAATACTGACAATAACCATTTGTTCTCCCGACCCCTGAGCAACTTGCAGCGTATCTCATTAGTGATCTCACCTGTCCTAAAACAGTCCTCAAGGCACTGGGGCAGGGCAAGTGCAGACACTTTGTCAAGTTATCCCCATTCATGTCAAGGGCACTAGGAAACACGCAGACCTGGGATGCAAGTTCTGAAAATGTGTACTAAAGTACAGTTATTTTTTTTTCTTGTGCTGTCTCTTTATTGGCTTATAGCTCTGCATTAGCTGGGCATTATGGGCCAGATTCTGTAAATGGCGCTGATTAAAAGTCAGTTCTGGATGCTATTCCATATAGGGTGCTCCAGGATGAGCCCTCTATAAGAGGCGTTGCGTGCTGAATTCAACCACTTCCCTTTGGTTGCGAGGTTGAAACCTGGTGTTAATCCTGGCGGCAAATTGGGTGCAGATTTCCACTATTCTGAAAACTGTGTGTTTAGTTTGTGAACTCCCCTGACCTGGTCATGCCCCTCCCATAGCAGTGCCCCCTTTTGAGTTGTGCAAATTAGGTGCCCATCGTTACAAAATGGTGTTTAGCCAGATTGATGCCCAAATCATAATTAGTAGCAATTAAGTGCTTGTAAATTATTGGAGCCCATTAATTATTTTGGGCACTGAGCTGGGCGACTGTTATAGAATCTGTGGGTATGAGAGGGTGTGACTGTTTACTTCTGCTTGCCTATAATTAAAAAAAAAACACTAACTACTCTCATGGACCTTAATGTGGAAGTTCTCTAGCCCCTTTCCACTTGGATGCCCAGAATGGACAAATTACAATTGTTAAATGTATGTTTGTTGAAGGCACCTGAGTTATTGCCATGCACGTCATACTACTAATCATTTCTATAGCGCTACTAGACATATGTAGCACTATACACATTATATACAGGTACTTCCTCTCTCCCTAGGGGGCTCACAATCTAAGCTTTTTGTACCTGGGGCAATGGAGGGTTAAGTGACTTGCCCAAGGTCACAAGGAGCTGCAGTGGTAATTGAACCCAGGTTGTCAGGATCAAAGCCTGCTTCACTAACCATTAGGGTACTCCTCCGCTCTTTCCTCCTTATTCTGTATCTGTCTGCTTCCTTCCCCCGCCCTACCCCAGAAACAATCTTTTAAACATCCCTTCCCTCTGCTCAGATTTTGAAAGGGGTTCTTAGAGATGTACTGTCCTTTTATTCACAGCTACATAAGTACATAAGTACATAAGTAGTGCCATACTGGGAAAGACCAAAGGTCCATCTAGCCCAGCATCCTGTCACCGACAGTGGCCAATCCAGGTCAAGGGCACCTGGCACGCTCCCCAAACGTAAAAACATTCCAGACAAGTTATACCTAAAAATGCGGAATTTTTCCAAGTCCATTTAATAGCGGTCTATGGACTTGTCCTTTAGGAATCTATCTAACCCCTTTTTAAACTCCGTCAAGCTAACCGCCCGTACCATGTTCTCCGGCAACGAATTCCAGAGTTACACGTTGGGTGAAGAAATATTTTCTCCGATTCGTTTTAAATTTACCACACTGTAGCTTCAACTCATGCCCTCTAGTCCTAGTATTTTTGGATAGCGTGAACAGTCGCTTCACATCCACCCGATCCATTCCACTCATTATTTTATACACTTCTATCATATCTCCCCTCAGCCGTCTCTTCTCCAAGCTGAAAAGCCCTAGCCTTCTCAGCCTCTCTTCATAGGAAAGTCGTCCCATCCCCACTATCATTTTCGTCGCCCTTCGCTGTACCTTTTCCAATTCTACTATATCTTTTTTGAGATACGGAGACCAGTACTGAACACAATACTCCAGGTGCGGTCGCACCATGGAGCGATACAACGGCATTATAACATCCGCACACCTGGACTCCATACCCTTCCTAATAACACCCAACATTCTATTCGCTTTCCTAGCCGCAGCAGCACACTGAGCAGAAGGTTTCAGCGTATCATCGACGACGACACCCAGATCCCTTTCTTGATCCGTAACTCCTAACGCGGAACCTTGCAAGACGTAGCTATAATTCGGGTTCCTCTTACCCACATGCATCACTTTGCACTTGTCAACATTGAACTTCATCTGCCACTTGCACGCCCATTCTCCCAGTCTCGCAAGGTCCTCCTGTAATCGTTCACATTCCTCCTGCGACTTGACGACCCTGAATAATTTTGTGTCATCGGCGAATTTAATTACCTCACTAGTTATTCCCATCTCTAGGTCATTTATAAATACATTAAAAAGCAACGGACCCAGCACAGACCCCTGCAGGACCCCACTAACTACCCTCCTCCACTGAGAATACTGGCCACGCAATCCTACTCTCTGCTTCCTATCTTTCAACCAGTTCTTAATCCATAATAATACCCTACCTCCGATTCCATGACTCTGCAATTTCTTCAGGAGTCTTTCGTGCGGCACTTTGTCAAACGCCTTCTGAAAATCCAGATATACAATATCAACCGGCTCCCCATTGTCCACATGTTTGCTTACCCCCTCAAAAAAATGCATTAGATTGGTGAGGCAAGACTTCCCTTCACTAAATCCGTGCTGACTTTGTCTCATCAGTCCATGTTTTTGTATATGCTCTGCAATTTTATTCTTAATAATAGCCTCCACCATCTTGCCCGGCACCGACGTCAGACTCACCGGTCTATAATTTCCCGGATCTCCTCTGGAACCCTTCTTAAAAATCGGAGTAACATTGGCTACCCTCCAGTCTTCCGGTACTACACTCGATTTTAGGGACAGATTGCATATTTCTAACAGTAGCTCCGCAAGTTCATTTTTTAGTTCTATTAATACTCTGGGATGAATACCATCAGGTCCCGGTGATTTACTACTCTTCAGCTTGCTGAACTGACCCATTACATCCTCCAAGGTTACAGAGAATTTGTTTAGTTTCTCCGACTCCCCCGCTTCAAATATTCTTTCCGGCACCGGTGTCCCCCCCAAATCCTCCTCGGTGAAGACCGAAGCAAAGAATTCATTTAATTTCTCCGCTACGGCTTTGTCCTCCTTGATCGCCCCTTTAACACCATTTTCGTCCAGCGGCCCAACCGACTCTTTGGCCGGTTTCCTGCTTTTAATGTATCTAAAAAAAATTTTACTATGTATTTTTGCTTCCAACGCTAATTTAATTACTATATGTGTGCCATTGCAAGTTTATTAGCAAACTGGCTTTATTTACCCAACACCTCCCTCAAAAAAGCCTCTTTGGTATCATAAAAGTATCAATGTTTGCTATCTGAGCTGTGCCCAGCCCCTGCAAAATCCTAGGCACACCTTAGTGTGAAAACATTGAAACTGCAGGATTATCCTAATTTGTTCATTGTATCCAGATCCGTCCTCACTATCGTATTGATAAAGAGTCCACCAATCTACTACTGTGCAAAATAAAATTAGCCCACTCTGCATTCAGTAGTACATGTCAGACTGTTACTAAGAGTTAGTGCCCAGGCCAAGACAGATGCTAGCTTGACTTGAAAGTTGGTAATCTTTGATGTAATTAAATGTTATTTCTCCATTCTGTCTTACTGCAATAATGGAAACTGTCTGCGTTTCTGGTAGTAACAGGCACAATGCATTAGAAGCTAGCTACTTGCAGGGGTCGATTGTGCAGACACTTGTGATGGCTAGTCTGGTGCAGTCAGCTCTGAAAAGAACCAGATTTGGATTCATTCTTTTTGCTGTGCAGTAAACTTGGATTTTTTTTTCTTCTCCTGTTTGTTTTAAAAAGAGGAATTTAATCAACTGTCAGCAGTTTTCTTAGTTACGGGACCTGTCTGCAAACATTTCTTTTCTACTGTAATTTCTATCAGCACAAGCCTACTTTACTAAAGTACTTTGTAGCATTGCCACTGACCATTACCATTTGTTCTTGGTTCCTGTACTTGCTCTTTATTTCCTCCTCAGATTTTCTCCTACCCTAGAAAAGAAATCTGCAAACTGACCCCCCCCCCCCCCCCCCACCACCACCACACACACACTACCAGCCCTAGTATAGCTGCTGTGCTCTGGTCTTCCTACTGTGGTTAGCAGCTGCCATGAAGAGCAGTAGAATTGCACCTTTCTTTCCTTTCTGTTAAAGAAAGCTTCCTGTTTTTCTACTGTGCAGGGCCTCTGTAGGGACCAAGCACTATCTGTGTATTACAGCTGGCGCTGAGGTGGAGTGGGGGCACAATGTTGCAGAATGTGTGTTGTCAGCTATCTCAGGAGGTCCAGGAAACCTGCCCTCCTTTCACCCGCCGTACACACCACCTCCTGTCCAATACATGTGAGGAGGGAGAAGGCAAGGACCAGGTTCGTGGACATATTTGGGGTAGATGCACCCTAACTGAATAGGGAAAAGTTTTATTTAAAGCCTTTCATCTGGCCCATGTCATAATTTCAGGTATCTGATAGCTACCGTTTCTCCCTCTGCCCTGCCTTAGAATTTTTGCTGGTACAATGAAAGAGAAGTTGGCTTTGCTGGAGAGAAGCAGGTCCGCAGCCAGGAGAGGACCAAGGACCCTTCCACTGCCCTGGCTCAGTGCTTTGATTTCTGCCAGGAGATGCTATTGGAATAAGAGATTTTTATTGGACCTGGGCAAAAATGGAATGGACCTCACCATAGTTCATTCTCTTTGGTTTGCATTCAGCTTGTGTGTGATTGGATAACTGGGCCTTCTTAAATTTTCAACCTCTTCTAAAATGTATTCCATTATGCTATTAGATAGTTTACCAGATCTTTTTTTCTCAACTGTGTATTTGGCTTGTGTTAGGAGATTAGTTGTATAATTATGTACTCCTGAAAAGGGGGTGTTCCTTGTACTTTTGTCTAGGATTTTTACTGCTGTTTGTTTTGTAATTTGCCCTCTGTGGATGTTACTACTATTGCTATTTATCATTTCTGTAGCGCTGTACACTTGAACATGAAGAGACTGTAAGTATCTAATCAGGACATCCAAACAGGACAAGAGATAAGGGAATTACTAAGGTGGGAATTATAAAACATGGGTACTGAACAAGTGAATAGGGGTTAGGAGTTAAAAGTAGCATCAAAAAGGTGGGCTTTTAGCCTAGATTTGAAGATGGCCAGAGATGGAGCTTGGTGTACTGACTCAGGAAGTCTATTCCAGGCATATGGTGCAGCAAGATAAAAGGAATGGAGTGGACTTGACAATGGAGGAGGAAGGTGCAGATATGAGAGATTTACCCAAAGAATGGATTTCCAGGGAGGAGTGTAGGGAGAGAGAAGATGTTAATGTGAAGGTGAGACGGAATGACTAAAGGTATGTTGAGGGTGGCAGGGGTGCCTGTTCAGTTGTTCACAGGGTGAGAGCTTTGGTCTCTTGAACGTGCAGGATGAAGTGAGGTACCTTTTTGTCACTGTATTAGCTGGGCTACTGATTACACTGGCTGGAGGGTGGTAACTGAGGCAAGAAGCCTAGGGGATGGGAGAATTTGTAATATTCCCCTCAGCCTTTTTTTTTTTAACAGGCTGTTTACAGGTTCAGGCCAAGTAGTCGTCTACTTCTAGCATACTTTATAAAAATATGTAGGCACTTTTGTTGTTTATAAAATAGTAGTAATCATACCTTGATATGTATGCCGGCTTGAGGGCAGCTGTTTGTTTATTCCGGTCTTGATCTACTGCTTCTGTGAGGAGCAGATCAAAGCGGTTTACAAATAAAATCAGTACTAGAGAAAAGAGCACCAACAGCTAAACATGATCTTAAGAACCTCTCACTCCAGGTTCATTCTCTCTATTAAACTGAGTAGCGAGCAGTGGAACAATCCATCAGTCTCAAAGGCATGATCCAAAAGCAGTTTAAGAAAAAACATCTACTATAATAAAACTCACCCTCAACGTTCTGAGGACACTGACGCCAGTGAAGCCAAGCCACCGGGCCCTGCCCTCGCGTCAAACGTCATGACATCTAGGGCGGAGCAAACGTTGAGGGTGAGTTTTATTGCTGTACCTGTGCTCCTCCCGTGCGTCAAAACGCGATGACGGCGAGGGCGGCCCAGGAAAATCGCCACCCACACAGAGCTACAACGCTAGCAACAGCGGCGGCGCACGAACCACCTACAACCGTGACGAGCCACGGGGTGGCTCAGGAAAATCGCCACTGTTTTCCGTATGTGAGTCACCCCCCCCCCCCAAAAAAAAAAAAAAGCTAGCGCCCGTTTCATTGCTCTGAGAAACGGGCCTTCTTTCCTAGTGTCTTAAGATTTTACACTTGCTCTGGGACAATTTGGAATGAATAAATCCTGGGAGATCATCCCATAGATTAGGAACCAAAAAATAGAAAGCTAAGTGCTGTACGGACTCATTCTGGACCTGGCCACTTAGCTGTGAAAGGGCTGGTCTTCTGTCCATTTTATGTGCACAAGCAGCATATGAATGTGGGTTCCTAGTTACAGAATTAGGGGAAAGTGTTTCAATTGTGACTCCATCCCTGAATCTACCTCCATGCAGTTTGGGTAAAAGTATTTTCCTTTTTGGTATGCTTTCTGTCTTTCTTTTCGTCAAGGTATTCTCTAGGGCCCAACTGCTAGGCTTTCATTTACATAGTGACGGCTGTGGGCCCTAGCATGGATTTGGATAAATATCTTAGTAAGCCTGAGAGTGTTCCTGGAAGTCCTGAATCGCTGCCATACCCAAGATTGATGACTGAGGAACCAAAACATGACAAAACTCGAGTGACCTTGGGTCAGACACATAGTTGCAACAGGGCCCAACTGTGCCAAGAGGGTGGCTTAAAAGGTCCCATCCTCTGTCAATACCTGCTGTGAGAGTTTGAAGTGATGTAGTTCTCATTAATTCTCCAATTTTTGCCAAAATTCTTGTCAAGGTTTGAAGACACAGGAGTCAATGCTGTGTAGGTGCTTGAGCACCCCCTAATCTTGACCAAACAACTTGACTGTGGTTAGGGTGAGGTAAGTTCTTTTGGGATTAGCACTTACAATGATTCTGAAAAGTTGTCTGTTTGAAGATAAAAGGGCAGAACTCTTTTTAGTGATGTTCCGTTGTGATCATGTGCAACCTCGCTGTATAATTCTTTGCTTTATTGAATAAAAGATACCAGGACCTTCAAAGATTTATGCTCCCACCCCCCACAGTTCAGATGTGGTTACTAGCTTCTGTATAATGGTTTTGCTTGACAGAGCCTCTAGCTTTAAATGCCAGCGCATCACTTTTGGAAAATAAAACTCTTAATGCCTAGATTTTGGTGCAAGAGAACTTAGGGAACAACATTTGGCTTAAACTGACCTTTTATCAGTGCAGACAGAAAATATGAAAGGCCCTTGCTTCTATCAGTGTTGCAATGACTTATCAGAGGGGGTCTAGAGGGAATCTGACTATTCTCTGATGGTGGGTCTCGCCTTCACTACTCTGGTTTGGACAAGAAGAGCTCCCCTGATAATTTGGCCTACCATGTCAGGAGTGAACTGTGTGCAGAAGGATGACACCATACTTTCAGGAACTGTGGATGTCTTTTTAAGTAGAATCACATGGATACGGGGCGGGGGAGGAAGCAAAAGGCCTGTTGATCCTTTTGGGCTCAAGAAGAGCAATGCCTGCATTTGTTCAGTTTTGTTCTGCATCATCCACAGACCAGCCAGCATGTGTCTAAATGGATTTATGATCGGAAACAGTTACAGGGCCCAGGAAAATAAGTCTGTGAACTTGTTAAACAGACTTCTGGCGCGTGTGAGGGACTGAGCTAGCACTGATCAGCTAACTACATGACCCCAGCATTCAGTTGCTGCAACGTTGGGGCTCTTATTTATACTTTTTGCATGTATAGATGATTATACAGAAGCTCTCTGAACATATGTACATTCGATTGTGGTTTGTAGTTTGGGGGGGGGGGGGGGGGGGGGGGAGGCAGATTGGTACTTAAGGCAGCTGAAAAAGTGAGTGATGAGAAACATTTTAAACTCCTGCTTTGATCCAAAATGAAGTGCTGGCCATTTATTATAAGCAAAAATGATAAAAGGAGGGGTGAGAGCTATGCCTTTGAATTGATTATCACTAGGTCCTCTGGCCCCCTGGCTCATCCACCCACCTACCTGCATGTTACACATTGTGACAGGCAGCCAAAAACATTTCATTTTGAGCCATTTCCTATGTTGTTAGGGGAATGTTTGTTTTGTTTGGGGAGAGTTCTTCCTGCCCCACCCCCACCCCCACCCCCATCCCCATCCCCATCTCAGAAGATGACACAAAAACTTTTTTCTTCCCTCTCTATAAAGCTAAATCCCTTGTTGTCTAGCAGAGCACTGGTGGGGTAGGAGTGATGCCTGTTCACTCGTGCCCTGACTGCATCCAATATGGCAGCCACGACCTTTCCCCCCTAGTCACATGGAACCAATGTGAAAGGTCACAGCCATGGCCAGACGTGAAACGTGAACTGTGCACCAGGGATTTGGGTAAAGGGTCATGGATTTGATGCACCGCCTTTCTGAGAGTACAACCAAAGTGGTTTTACATATAGTATATCCAGGTACTTTTTCTGTCCCTAGTTGGCTCACAGTCTAAGTTTGTACCTGGAGCAGTGGAGTGTGGCCAGGGTCACAAGGAGCTGCAGTGGGAATTAAACCCAGGTCCCTAGGTTCTCAGCCTACTGCACTAACTATGAGGCAGGCCTGGGACCTCCATTTGGCGCAGCCTGTGTGGCTGCAGGAAGGGGGAACTGTCATTTGCTGAACCTGTCATTGGCAAATAAAACTCTACTTGTTTTTGTTTGCAAACGACAGCGGAAATGGCATTGTTAATGATAATATGTAGTGGACTGCTTCTAGCACCTTGTGTCATAAGAAAATCATCATTGCCATACTGGGACAGACTGAAGGCCCATGCTCCAGAATCCTGTTTCCAACAGTGGCCAACCCAGGTCACAACTACCTAGCAAGATCCCAGAAGCGTAAAATGCATTTTATGCTGCTTATCCTGGACAAACCTAAACATTTGACATAAACAATAAAATTCACCACTTTGTCTTCACCCACTGGCAATTGGCCCGATAAATTACACTGCAGCAGGAATAATTGAAAAGGCCTCCAAACCGTGCCATAAGTTTTCTTCGTATTCACCCATCATCTGTATCATTTTTGTTGCCCTTCTCTACCTTTTCTAATTCTGCTATATCTTTTTTGAGATGCAGTGACCAGAATTGCACACAGTATTTGAGGAATGGGTGCACCATCGAGTGATACAAAGGCATTATTATCTCAGTTTTGTTCTCCATTCCTTTTCTAATAATTCCTAGCATTCTGTTTCCTTTCTTAGTTGCCACTGCACACTGAGCAGAGGGTTAGAGGGTTTGAGATCTTTTTTGTTTCTAGAAGAGAGGTAGCACAGCATTTCCTTCCTAATGGTTAGTGCAGTGGACTTTGATCCTGGGGAACTGAGTTCAATTCCCACTGCAGCTCCTTGTGACTCTGGGCAAGCCACTTAACCCTCCATTGCCCCTGGTACAAAATAAGTACCTGAATATATGTAAACTGCTTTGAATGTAGTTGCAAAAACCTCAGAAAGGCAGTATATTAAGTCCCACTTCCCTTTCCCTTGCCCTATTCCTCTTTCTACACATTCCTGGGCCAGATATTGAACCAAAAAAAAAAAGGAAAGAAAACTTACGGTAGACAAACCCTGGACATTTCGGTCTTTTAAATGTAATTAAAACTGCAGTTCCTATTCTTTAATGTTGTGACAAAGAGATCTTTGGCTTCTCTTACATTCTCTTGTTGTGGAGGCAATCCTGCCCCTCCCCCCTCCCTCCCTCCCTCCCTCCCTCCGGAAGGAAAGCCTCATCTTGCTATGAAACTCTTCAAGGCTTCCAGCATGACTAGTGGGCTCTAGACTGGTTTGTCATCTTCAAACGGGAGTCAATAGGTCAAGAGTACCATGTGGAAGAAGCTGCCCTAGAGATCTAGGCATATGTAATTGTAAAAAACAGACCATGGTATATCTTTCAGTCTGTTGACTCACCCAATATTAGGAAACCTCATAATGGTGGAGGCAGGATATGGGGAAAAGATCTGATGCCTGATGAAAAGGAATGCATAAACCAGGCCTTGATATTTATTGGTTATTTTACTTGTCGATAAATGGAAGACCCTCTTTTCAACTACCAGCTTGCTTGAGGAGTAGCTTAGTGGTTAGTGCAGTGGACTTTGATCCTGGGGAACTGGGTTCAATTCCCACTGCAGCTCCTTGTGACTGTGGGCAAGTCATTTAACCCTCCATTGCCCCTGGTACAAAATAAGTACCTGTATATATGTAAACCGCTTTGAATGTAGTTGCAAAATACCACAGAAAGGTGGTATATCAAGTCCCATTTCCCTTTCCTTCTCTCTGTCCTTGTTCTCTGGAGTGAAGGAATAATGGCCCAAGACAAGGGAACCAGGTTAAATTCCCACTGCAGCTCCTTGTGACTCTGGGCAAGTTACTTAACCCTTCATTGCTCCAGGTACAAAATAAGTACTTATATAGAGTTTGTAAAACCACTTTGTGACCGCAGTATATCAAGTCCCATCCCCTTTCCCAATTAAATTGTGGCATTCTTTTCTGGTTCAAACTCTTTGCTTTTAATTATGACTGTAAATCACCTTGGCCCTTATATTCAGACCGTGGGAGATAGCCGGGCAGTCTCCAGGGGTTCATGCTGAACCCAGGTATTCAATGCTGGGCCGTTTCCGGTGACCGGCGTTGAAGGGTTTAGTTAGTTGGTTATCTTTATACTGGCCAAAGATATACCCAGGTTAGGCGTGGCCAAATATGACTGCCAAACCCAGTTTAAAAATTGAGGGATAGCTACATGATAACTGGTTATCCACCAGCTGCTAACCAAAGAATATCGGCGGATTGCCGGTTAAGCGCAATTTAACTGGTCAGCATCCATTCCAACCGGTTAAATAGCACTAAATATCTGGTACCTTGTTTTTACCAAAAAAGAAAGGTGCTGTATAAAATATTAAATGTTAATAAAAATTTATATTTAAATAAAGGTGGAGTGGAGGAGAAGCCTAGTTCAGTGGTTCCCAAACCTGGTCCTGGAGACACCCCAGCCAGGATTTCAGGATATTCACAATGAATATTCATGAGAGATTTGCATGCAGTGGAGTCAGTGCATGCAAATATGTCTCGTGAATATTCATATTGGATATCCTGAATACCTGACTGGCTGGGGTGCCTCCAGGACGGATGTGGGAACCACTGGCCTAGTGGATTGAGAAGCAGATTGCAAAACAGAGAAGCAGCAGTTCAAATCCCATTTCCTCAGGGAACAGGAATGTGATATTTACCTGAAGCCACTAGCTGAGCAGACTTGGTTTGTAGATCATCAGTTCTATGTCTATGTGGATGATGTGCAGTTACTTATACCTATTGATCCAGGGTTACCTATATCCCTAGATAAACTGACTACCTGTTTAACAGGTTTTCAAGGATGGGCTAAAAATTACAAACTTTGGATGAACCCAAGTAAAACAGAGCTCCTATGGGGTCACATAACTGACATCAAAATCCCTTTTGGGAGCTCCAAACTCCCTCTTAAACCATAGTTCAGGAAACTCGGGGTACCATTCGTCTCAACACTTTATGCTGATCTCCCAAATCTAAGCAACCTTCAATCTTTGTCTTTGTACATCAAGAAGGCAAGTCTCATCTCGTTAGTTTACACCACTATAACATCAAGGTTGCATTATGGTAATGCGCTCTACAATGGTGTGACTACATGGGTTTTGCACCAGCTCCAATTGCTTCAGAATGCTGTAGCACAACTGATAGAATGTTATAAGCAATTGATCACTTCACTCATTTTTGCAAAAACTTCACTGGATACCAGTGTGCTGCAGGGCTAAATTTACCTCTGATATCCAAGAGTTCTCGAAGAATAAGATCTCCCTCTGTGTACATAAGTATTGCCACACTGGGACAGACTGAAGGTCCATCAAGCCCAGCATCCTGTTTCCAGCAGTGGCCAGTCCAGGTCACAAGTACCTTGTAAGATCCTCAAACAGTACAACATATTTTATTCTGCTTATTCTAGAAATAAACAATGGATTTTCTTCAAGTCCATTTTAATAATGGTCTATGGACTTTTCCTTTAGGAAGCCATCCAAACCTTTTTTAAACCTTGCTAAGCTAACTGCTTTTACTACATTCTCTGGCAACAAATTTCAGAGTTTAATTACACGTTGAGTGAAGAAATATTTTCTCCAATTCATTTTAAATTTACTACTTTCTAGCTTCATTGCATGCCCCCTAGTCCTCAAAGACAAATGTGCTCATTTGAAAAGACGCCAAAATCGGACAACGCGGAAATAGACAAAATTCCAATGCTGAAACATACTGCATTGTGCTGGAGAGAACTGCCGCATACACAACCATGCCCATATTGTTCGATTTTGGCATCTTTTCAAATGATCACATTTGTCTTTTTCAAGACAAAAGATGAATATAGCAAATGGATGATTCATACCATTGGTAACATATATTAAAAATAGACCCCTGAAGCAGACGTTCTTTGCCGAAACACAGACCATGTTGTTGGGTCTGACCAATAAAGTATAGCTGAGATGCTTTTTACATGAAGGCTCCTTGTGCTTTTCAGTTTTTTTTAACCAGCTCATTCCATAACACAACATTGTCTCCTATTCCATAGGGGTTTTTTTTTGTTTTTTAATTTTCTCAGGAGTTTCTCATATGAGACTTGGTCAAAAGCTTTCTAAAAACTCCAGATACACTAAATCAACTGACTCACCTTTATCCACTTGTTTATTTATGCCTTCAAACAAATATAGCAAAACCCGAGAAGAGGAAAAGAAATCATTGGTCCTTACGTTCTGTGATCTGTTCTTAGGAATACCAAGATCAATGAAAAAATGAAATCACCTAGACATTCTAACAGAATTGCAGCTCTGAACTTTTATTTTTTAAGGCACATTTTGCTAGAGTGATAGCAACTGTTAGGGAAGGTCTGTCCATCTGCTTGCTTCTGTAGACAAACCCATACATCCAGATAAAGGTGAGGAGGAAAGCCCAAGAGTAGGAAACAGCAGGGTGGAGGGGCTGTGGAAGAGAAGTTGATGCTGCAGGGATCCCAACCCCCACAGTGTGAAAACAAAATCTCCATGGGGGGGTGCAGAGATGAGCTCCCTGGTGGGGACCCAGCCAGAAGAGCAGGCAACTTCTATTGCAGCACAGAGATCAGAGGCTGGTAGGCACCCAAACCCCAGCCACTGAAGAGAAGGCAGCTTCCAAAGTGATGGAGGAGCTGGATGCTGCAAGGAAGTTGGGAGGAAGCTTAACCAGGGATGGAAGAGGGAATGAGTGCAGGGTGAAGGAGAGTGGTGGGGAGAAAGGTGTTATGAAGAGCTTGGGGGAAGGGTGAATCAGAGACCATCTGAAGTGGACATCTGAAGTTCAAGAGTGTGTACCACCTTCACTAAACTCACACTCACTCCTTCCATTAACCTTCTGTTATGGAGCACACATATGCATGCAGCTTACCCCCATATAACCAAATCCTGTATATACATTCACCCCACCCACTTTCACACCATTCCCCATCAATGTACTACCTGTGCAAAATCCCCCACACTCATATATATATGCACCCCCCCCCCCCCCATTCATCAGAATAAGCCTATTTGCAATGCTTCGAGCATTCACTTTATAAATTGTTGTGTTTTCTCTTCTTCTCTCTATATTATCACATAGAGAGAACTAGTAAACAGAACAAGGTTTCACTTCAGAGACCTCTGGTCTTCCTTCAACTTAAATCAGCAATGTAACCCCAAAAAAGGCATCTATCAATAGGTATGAAGAACCAGGACTGACTTATCAATTCCTTTTAAACTAGAGTCAAGGGCTGAATTGTCTTGGCTTTAACCTCAATATGACAAAAATATTTTTAAAAAGGAGGGTTTTTTTTGTTCTGTACCATTGCCAATAATTCATGGGGCAGGCAAAAAGATCTATTGTAAACGGTTTTTGCTGCCTCTTCTGTTCAAGAGTCGACTGGTCAGTAAGGGATTATTTTAGTTGGCTGGAAACTTCAGAAGACGGATCATATCCCAGCCACAAATCTGGGCCAGAAACCTGTTAAATTCAGTACTTCACCTTTATTAAGCACTGGAATAGACACCAAAAGGTTGGAGTTAATCTGGAACTCATTTTAAAACTCAGTGCCAAGCCTTTCAAAGATATTTTTTGTTTGAAGATTTCCAGATGAATTCAATTTATTTCAGATTTAGTAAATCACTGGCATGGTTGAGTTTTCTTAAGAGCAATTTATTTTAATAAAGTGGTGTTTTCTATTCATGAAGGTTCTACAGTTGTGCCTCTGTTGTAATCATTACTTATACATTCCAGTTTCAAAAATGTCCCTGCTTTCACACATGAATTCTATTCTTTGTGCCAATCATAATTTGGTGTAACAAAACAGGAAGTGGCCTATTCAGAACAGGAAGTATCAGCCTGCCACCAGGGCCAGTGAAAGCATATTAGGAACCTTAGTCCAGTGTTTCCCCAAGTTGATCCTGGCGTACCCCTATGCCAGTCAGATTTTCAGGATATCCACAATGAATATGCATGACAAGAGGCTGCATACAATGGAGGCAGCGTATGCAAATAAATCTGGACTGACAATGTTTCCCAGGACTGACTTGGGAAACAGTGCCTTAGACAAACATTCAATGCCCATAAGTTTATTCCCTCCCTAAGATTCTGATAGTTAAATGCAACAATTTTGATCACTTCCTCAGTTTTCATCCAAACTACTTGAATGAGATGTTCACCACTACACTCATAGGCGCCCAGTATAAGAGGCTTGGAGAGGCTAAGCCTTCCCCCTGCTGCAGCAGAATGGGTCATCTGTGGAGTCCAGCTGCTCTGAGGGGATTAAATTGTTGATTTACCTCCATCCTCACAGCAGGAGCTGCAGTGAAAGCCCTCTAGCAGTTGTAGAAATTGGTTTATGGTTTGTTTATCTTACTGCTGGGAAAGCAGGGGGGTTGGCTGGAGGTGTCCTGGGTTGCCAGGGAGATATTTAACGAGGATGACTTCTTGACCTGCACTGAGGATAGATAGCAGCAGAATGGATACTGGGCCAGCATGATCAGAAAAAGTCACCAGACAACAAAGGTAGAAAAGATCATTTTATTTTCATTATAGTGTTTAGAATATGTTCACTTTGAGAATCAGGTGCTCAACATTAAAAGTTTATATTTATTTATTTACTTATTTATTTATGGCATTTTATCCCACATTAAACATGAATTAGGGTGTTTTGTGGCTCTACATGAGAATTGTGATGATATGATCCCTTGTTTCATATTGTTGACAGTCTGCATTTTCCGTATGGGTGGTATATTGGTGTATTAGGTCTGCCCAGTGTAATATTTACAGTAAGGTTCTGAGTGTGTTTTTGGACAAAGTTGTGCATAGTGTTTTGCAGTTGAGTGATTGTGGTTAGAATATGCTTTGAGCAACCACTTTATTCTTTGACATATGATACATATCTAATATCTAAATTTAATAAAAGGTATTAATTGTGACTTTTATTTTTATTTATTTATTTTTTCTGCGTGTTATCAGACAATTATGGATTTAAGCTCCACCCCTGGCCCCACCCCTAACCCCGCCCCCTTAAGCCTCCCCAAACAGTTGGGCCACCGACCGCCTATGGCTACACTCTTGACTTTCTTTCGTCTCCATCTATTCTTGATCTGCTCTAATCTGTTTTGATCTCTACATTCTACAGAGACAGCCCTTGCGAAGTCTACAGTGACTCGTTCCTGGTCTGATCCAATGATATTTACTCAACCCTCAGGTAGGGTTACCATACGTCCGGATTTACCCGGACATGTCCTCTTTTTGAAGACATGTCTGGGTGTCTGGGCGGGTTTTGCCAGTCCGCCCGTTTGTCCGGATTTCTGGACAAATGGGCGGGCGGCGGAACTATCCTAGCCTCCCCTCCCCTTCCCTTACTTACTAGCTACTGCCCTGGTGATCTAGTGACCTCTTCGGGACAGGAAAGAGCCCCCTCTTTCCTGCTCGAAGCGCTGCCCTTGCTCTACATCCGGTGGCTGTGTGATGGTCTCGGGATTCAAAATGGCCGCCAAGAGTTGAAGTCTCGCGAGGCCGCTTCAACTCTCGGTGGCCATTTTGAATCCCAAGACCATCACAGCAACAGGATGCAGGGCAAGGGCAGCTCTCTGGGCAGGAAAGAGGGGGCTCTTTCCTGCCCCGAAGAGGTCACTAGACCACCAGGGCAGTAGATAGTAAGTAAGGGGAGGGGAGGTGACGGGGGAGGGGAGAGGAATTTGTGACCCGGGGGGAGGGGAATATGTGACAGTGGGCAGGGTGAGAGCGAGAAAGGGCGGGACGAGGATGCGAAAGTGGTGTGGTATGGGTGGGGCGGGGCAGGGGGGCGCAACATGTGTCCTCTTTTTCAGAGGACAAAATATGGTAACCCTATCCTCAGGATCCTTCTTGACTTATTTGTGGCTTTAGCCACTGTTGATGTAATATATGAAAAGAAAAAAATTTATGGCATTTTATATATATATATATATATATATATATATATATATATATATATATATATATATATATATATATATATATATACAGTGGGGGAAATAAGTATTTGATCCCTTGCTGATTTTGTAAGTTTGCCCACTGACAAAGACATGAGCAGCCCATAATTGAAGGGTAGGTTATTGGTAACAGTGAGAGATAGCACATCACAAATTAAATCCGGAAAATCACATTGTGGAAAGTATATGAATTTATTTGCATTCTGCAGAGGGAAATAAGTATTTGATCCCCCACCAACCAGTAAGAGATCTGGCCCCTACAGACCAGGTAGATGCTCCAAATCAACTCGTTACCTGCATGACAGACAGCTGTCGGCAATGGTCACCTGTATGAAAGACACCTGTCCACAGACTCAGTGAATCAGTCAGACTCTAACCTCTACAAAATGGCCAAGAGCAAGGAGCTGTCTAAGGATGTCAGGGACAAGATCATACACCTGCACAAGGCTGGAATGGGCTACAAAACCATCAGTAAGACGCTGGGCGAGAAGGAGACAACTGTTGGTGCCATAGTAAGAAAATGGAAGAAGTACAAAATGACTGTCAATCGACAAAGATCTGGGGCTCCACGCAAATCTCACCTCGTGGGGTATCCTTGATCATGAGGAAGGTTAGAAATCAGCCTACAACTACAAGGGGGGAACTTGTCAATGATCTCAAGGCAGCTGGGACCACTGTCACCACGAAAACCATTGGTAACACATTACGACATAACGGATTGCAATCCTGCAGTGCCCGCAAGGTCCCCCTGCTCCGGAAGGCACATGTGACTGCCCGTCTGAAGTTTGCCAGTGAACACCTGGATGATGCCGAGAGTGATTGGGAGAAGGTGCTGTGGTCAGATGAGACAAAAATTGAGCTCTTTGGCATGAACTCAACTCGCCGTGTTTGGAGGAAGAGAAATGCTGCCTATGACCCAAAGAACACCGTCCCCACTGTCAAGCATGGAGGTGGAAATGTTATGTTTTGGGGGTGTTTCTCTGCTAAGGGCACAGGACTACTTCACCGCATCAATGGGAGAATGGATGGGGCCATGTACCGTACAATTCTGAGTGACAACCTCCTTCCCTCCGCCAGGGCCTTAAAAATGGGTCGTGGCTGGGTCTTCCAGCACGACAATGACCCAAAACATACAGCCAAGGCAACAAAGGAGTGGCTCAGGAAGAAGCACATTAGGGTCATGGAGTGGCCTAGCCAGTCACCAGACCTTAATCCCATTGAAAACTTATGGAGGGAGCTGAAGCTGCGAGTTGCCAAGCGACAGCCCAGAACTCTTAATGATTTAGAGATGATCTGCAAAGAGGAGTGGACCAAAATTCCTCCTGACATGTGTGCAAACCTCATCATCAACTACAGAAGACGTCTGACCGCTGTGCTTGCCAACAAGGGTTTTGCCACCAAGTATTAGGTCTTGTTTGCCAGAGGGATTAAATACTTATTTCCCTCTGCAGAATGCAAATAAATTCATATACTTTCCACAATGTGATTTTCCGGATTTAATTTGTGATGTGCTATCTCTCACTGTTACCAATAACCTACCCTTCAATTATGGGCTGCTCATGTCTTTGTCAGTGGGCAAACTTACAAAATCAGCAAGGGATCAAATACTTATTTCCCCCACTGTATATATATATATATATATATATATATATATACCTTTTTGAGGCAGGGGGCCCAGCAGCTGTAGTTTTACTGGCTGTCATTTCCCTAAGGCCCTGGGCGCTTCGGTGCTCAGGGTTGAGGGTCTCGACAGCTCTGGGGCATTGTGATCGGATTGGGGCCATTCTGTTGCCGCTCAGGTGGTCCGGGGGTCATCGGGCCCATTGTAGGCCTGTTCAAGAACGCATTGGTGGTCAGGGGGGGCACCGGAGGCCTCCGGAATGGGAGCACCGTCAAAATGCGTCCAGCCTCGAAGGCGCGCTAGACGCAAATGACGGTGGTCTGGCTGGGATCAGGCAGGAAAACGGCCTAGCCTGTCAGGAGGGGGGGGGGGGGGACTGAGCGAGTGCAAAGTTCGCACATGCTCAGTCCATCCCTGGAGCTCCGGTTAGGCCTTGCTGAAGCCTGGGGCTCGATTTTAGAGCAGCCCAGCTGGAGTTCCAGGGATTTTTATGCTCTTTGGGTTTTTTTTCCTGTTTTGCACCCGATTTCACCCGGGGACTTTCGGGACCAGAACCAATGGTAGTTGCCAGGTCAGGGGACCTTGGTGGTTCAGGTAAGGGGTCTGTGGATTCAAAATTGTATTTGGTTTTATTTTTAATTGCAAGTTTTGGGATTAATATTTATAAAAATTAAGGGGTTAATGGGATTTTAATTTTTTTTTATTTTATGGGCTGTAAATAACCTCTTAACATTTTCTGGGGGGAGGGTTAACATTGGAAAAATATTTTAGATGGTAGTTTTTACTTGGGGGTTTAAAAGGGGTCTCCGCTGGAGTTTAAAACCAAGTCTTTGATGGAACAAGTGTTTAAAAGGTTAATTAAATTTTTGATGAGTGTTTCAATTTATTTTAGTATTTTGAAAAGGGCTTTATTGATGAAAAATGTGGAACGTGCACTAAAAATGGTTACATTTGAAAAGTGAAACCATGGTGCTGTGGGCATTGTAATGTCAGATTGGTTTGGTGAATTTGACAAAGTTTGAGATAAGCATTTGTTTTAATATCAAGTAAATAGCAGTTTTCCATTATTTTCAATGGAAAAGTTAAAGTCAAGATGGAGAATCAGTTGGCTTGGGACAGGATTCTAAGCATAGGAAAAAAATGTGGGTTCCATTAGGACATTCCTATTGGTTAAGGGATGTCAGGTGTAAACGTTGAGTCACGGTTGCCTTGGCAATGGCTGGCTTGGTCAGTTGCTGAGTGAGGGCAAAAGCAGCTGAGTAGAGTGGACGTGTCTGAAGTGTCTGTAGGAAGGAGAGATAAAAAGGGTACTTTTGAATTATTAAAAAAGGGAAGTTGTAGTTTGGGACAGAGGAATTTGAGACTCTGTGATGGTTGTGAAAAAGTTCTTCAGGATGGAATGAATGTTACTGATGAAGGGTTGAGCCAAATTGTACACTGTTTGTATTGTTGGGGCGGGGAAGTTGAGATAAAATATTTTAAAAATATTTTGGGAAGGGAGATTATTGGTTGAGCAGTGAGTCTGAATGTGTGGTGAGACTTGCTTTGCCTTTCCATTTGCTCTTCTAGTTTAGGGAGATAAAAATGAAATGTAGGCCTAGAAGGAAGGGAAAGTTTAATTAATTTTATTTTAATTAGTTTGATTGGCCACAGTGTTTGATAACCCCTTAATGCCATGTATAAGAACTCTATGACCTGTAATAGAGAGACAGGGTGTTTTTTTCCAAATTTTAGTTTGTTAAAGTGAGGTGTAGGAAGAAGAAGGAAACGACAAACGATCTTGAAGTTTTTTTTTCCTTTGGGCCCCCACGGAAGAAAGAAATCATCACAGTTTCCAGAGAAGAGTCCAGCTACAGCTAAGTGTCGTCTTAAGGAGTGCTTTTGTAAAGTAAAGCTGAACATTTAAAAAGAAAAAAAAAACTAAATGAGATACTTACCTGATTACTATTGGAAGTTCGTTTTCTTTTAGAAGTTCCTGTAAATCCAAGAATAGACACGTGGAGGGGCATAATCGAACTGGGCACCCAAGTTTTCCTGAGGACGTCCTCGCAAGACGTCCCCGCGAAGGGGCGGGGAAACCCGTATTATCAAAACAAGATGGGCGTCCATCTTTCATTTCGATAATACGGTTGGGGACGCGCAAATCTCAACATTTAGGTCGACCTTAGAGATGGTCATCCTTAGAGGTGGTCGTCCCCGGTTTTCGGCGATAATGGAAACCGAGGACGCCCATTTTAGAAACGACCAAATCCAAGCCATTTGGTCATGGGAGGAGCCAGCATTCATAGTGCATTGGTCCCCCTCACATGCCAGGACACCAACTGGGCACCCTAGGGGGCACTGCAGCGCACTTTGCTCCCAGGTGCATAGCTCCCTTACCTTGTGTGCTGAGCTCCCCAAACCCCACTCCCTACAACTGTACACCACTACCATAGCCCTAAGGGGTGAAGGGGGGGGCTCCTATATGTGGGTACAGTGGGTTTTGTAGGGCTCACATTTACCACCACAAGTGTAACAGTTAAGGGGGGATGGGCCTGGGTCCACCTGCCTGAAGTGCACTGCACCCACTAAAACTGCTCCAGGGACCTGCATACTGCTGTCAGGGAGCTGGGCATGACATTTAAGGATGGCATAGAGGCTGGCAAAAAATATTTTTAAAGTTTTTTTTAGGGTGGGAGGGGGTTAGTGACCACTGGGGAAGTAAGGGGAGGTCATCCCCGATTCCCTCCAGTGGCAATCTGGTCAGTTCGGGCACATTTTTGAGGCTTGGTCGAAAGAAAAAATGGACCAAGTAAAGTCGCCCAAGTGCTCGTCAGGGACGCCCTTCTTTTTTCCATTATTGGTGGAGGACGCCCATGTGTTAGGCACGCCCAAGTCCCGCCTTCGCTATGCTTCCAACACCCCCCTGTGAACTGTGCTCATCCCCGCGATGGAAAGCAGTTGAGGACGCCCAAAATTGGCTTTCTATTATGCCGATTTGGGCAACCCTGGGAGAAGGATGCCCATCTTTTGATTTGTGTCGAAAGATGGGCACCCTTCTCTTTCGAAAATAAGCCTGAAAGTATGAAATTCTTGACCATTTTTAGGGAAATGAAAGAATGACACAACATTTCAACATTGTATTGTTAAAAGAGAAACATGTACTTATCTGAAATTGAATATGTAAGCTGATTTAGGGCAAAAAGGAAAAAAATATTATTTTTTCCAAAGCTATATACTTATCTAGATTTGAGAACATAAATAAAAACAATTGGTAAACTGTGAAGTTTGTTCTTCCACAATTGAGGCAAATCCTTAATTTTAGTTTTATTTCCTCTTTCACCCTTTGAGGGGGGAAGACAAGGTTAGTTCATTGTACTTTTCTCCCTGTTCCTGGTGGTGTGACTCTGAATGCTGCGTACGACTACTGAGAAGCGGGTATTTTGGTTCACACACAAAATGCTTGATGTTCAGAGGGAGGAGGTTACATTGATCACAACCTACTCCTTGATCAGCTGTCCTCACTTGGATTTCAGGGCTCTGTTCTGTCTTGGTTTTCTAACGTGAGCAATGGATATAACGCAATTTATTATTTTATTTATCAGTACTTATATTCCACATTATCCAAAGCAGTATCAGTTCAATGTGGCATACATTAATTATTTTATAAAGCAGTTTACAATAGTCACTGAGGAAAATTATTCTGGGAAGAGTAAAGCATATTCAATAACATATAGTATAGTTAATTAAATAATTAGACATATTAATTAATTATACCATATTTAATTATGTTATAGGGCAAGAGTTCTTAACCCGGTCCTTGGGACATACCCAGCCAGTCAGGTTTTTAGGATATCCACAGACGATACGTTTAAAAAGCAAAAAAGGCGCGTCAAAATTGTGGGAGGTGACATTTAATGACGTGTGTGACCAATGGAATAAAAAATAAAAATGAAAATAAAAACTTTTAGAGTATCTGGTCAAATGTGAATTTGGAATGAGCAAACATTTTTTAAAAATGTGTATGGTAAAGATATATTTTCATTATTATATTAGTAGTGGTATTAGTAATGAGACTCGTGGTTTGTATAGCTTCAGCTATTCTGTAAGCTAAAAGTAGCAACTGTCTTCTTTTGTATAAGGTCTAACCCTCAGAGGTACCCCGCCCCTTACTATGCTACTTCGCTTCCCCCCTCCTGATGCGGGCTGCATACCTGAACTGGTGGAGTCCCCAAGCCCGGCTAGCAGAAGCCCATGCCATCCACTGCCCCTCCCCCCGTGCAATGCTGGGTTTTTGTACAACCAAGCATGGGCAAATATTAAGGGTCTGATGTACGAAGCTTTTTCCTCACAGTCACAGATTGTGAAAATCAGGTCCTAATCAGCTTACTGAAGGTGAAACAGGAAATCTTGGAGTTAAAGTTGTAACTTGTGGTTTCTTCTTATAGTCCATGAAGCAGGAAAGGCTCCTGAGAAAATTAGAGTCATGGGATAGGAAGTAATGTTCTGTTGTTGATTAGGAATTGGTTGATAGATAGAAAACAGAGGGTAGGGTTAAACGACCAATTCTCTCAGTGAAGGAGGGTGAATAGTGAAGATCAATACTGGGACTGGTGCTATTTAACATGTTTATTAATGATCTGGAAATGGAATGATGAGTGGAAATTTAAGTGATTAAATTTGCAAACAAACAACTGTTAGGGATAAAAAATTCTTCTGATCCCATCGCTATAACTGCAACAACTTACAGATATCATGTTACTTAAATAGAGCCATGCTTATAAATATTTTTAATGCTATAACACTGAATTCATAAATATAAATTAGAAAGGGTGCTCAGTGAAAATTTGCTAACCCTTTAGAGGTAAAAGCAAAATATCAAACATCATTGCACCACAAGACTGAACAAGAGCTCTTGATATCAAACATTCAATGCTACAAGGCACAAAAGTCACTTATCTGTTGAAATCTTCTGCTCACAGTGATTTTGATTGCCTTAAATATATCCCTCTGAAGAATTAGTGTGTTCCAATGTGTTCTTAAAAAAACTGCATCCACTCTAAATGGATGTCAAATTCAGTCTTAAGTCCAGCTCTCAATATAGGTCCCCATTTTGCTGAATAGAGCCTTCTGGAGGCTGGACTGAAGATCAATAAGCATGTACATCCCTTAGGAGCTATCTTAACACCCCAAAGAACTAAATATTTATTTTTAAACATATAATATGAATACATTTCAAATGTACTCAAGATTCATACCTGTATAAATACTATTCATAGGTACACTAGGATAAGTATATCCAAGCACATTGCATTGTATTCAAGGCAACTGTCGAAAAATGCTAACGCATGTGCAATTGATTTACGTGGAGGGGCATTTTCGAAAGGAACTTCCAAGTTACAATTTGGACATCTTTGCAAAACAGCGAAGTCTAGGGGCGGGGAAACCTGTATTTTCAAAACAAGATGGACATCCATCTTTCGTTTCGAAAATTCCGCCAGGGATGTCCAAATCCTTAAATTTTGCTGTCCCTAGATTTGGACGTCCCTAGACATGAACGTTTCTGATTTTTGGTGATTTTCAAAACCAAAGATGTCCATTTCAAAAACGACCAAATGCAAGCCATTTGGTCATTGGAGGAGCCAGCATTTGTAGTGCACTGGTCCCCTGACATGCCAGGACACCAACCGGGCACCCTAGGGGACACTGCAGTGGACTTCATAAATCGCTTCCAGGTACATAGCTCCCTTACCTTGTGTGCTGAGCCCCCAACCCCCCCCCCCCCAAAACCCACTACCCCCAATTGTACACCACTACCATAGCTGTTACAGGTGAAGGGGAGCACATAGATGTGGGTACTGTGGGTTTCTGGTGGGTTTTGGAGGGCTCACTGTTTCCTCCACAAAGTAACAGGTGGGGGGGATTGGGTTGTGTCTGCCTGTCTGAAGTGCATTGCACCCACCAAAACTGCTCCAGGAACCTGCATACTGCTGTCACAGACCTGAATATGACATCTGAGGCTGGTATAGAGACTGGCACGACATATTTTTAACGATGTTTTTTGAGGGTGGGAGGGGGGTTAGTGACCACTGGGGGAGTAAGGGGAGGTCATCCCCGATTCCCTCTGGTGGTCATCTGGTCATTTCAGGCACCTTTTTGTGCCTTAGTCATAAGAAAAACAGGTCCGGGTGAAAATGTCCAAGTGTTCATCAGGGACGTCCTTGTTTTTCGATTATGGGTGAAGGACGTCCAAGTGTTAGGCGCACCCAAGTCCCACCTTCGCTACGCCTCCGACACGCCCCCTTGAACTTTGGCCATCCTTGCAATGGAGTGCAGTTGGGGACGTCCTATATCAGGTTTCGATTATACCAATTTGGACGTCCCTGGGAGAAGGACGCCCATCTTCCGATTTATGTTGAAAGATGGACGCCCTTCTCTTTCGAAAATGAGCCCAATAGTATGTTTACTAGTTTGCCAACAGCACAGTATCACTCAGATCACCCACCTTATTGGTTACTAAATGAACTATAAACTATACCACTCCACTTCTTTGTTTAAGCCATTTGGTTGTACTGGTATCCCATACATGTATTTATTTATTTATTTGTTACATTTGTACCCCACATTTTTCCACCTATTTGCAGGCTCAATGTGGCTTACATAGTACCGTAACAGCGTTTGCCGGTTCCGGTTTGAATAAATACAAGGTGATATTGTGGTAGAGTAAGGTTCATGTATGGTAGATTCATTGGGGGAACTTAGAGAGAAGAGGGGGAATTAGGATACGTATCATTGTTCCTTCTGTAAAAGCACTCTGGATGTATTCCCTCCTCAATAATTATTTAATTGCAACAGTACTACAAATCGCAATTCTGATAAATTATACATTGCTTGTTGTCAGTGTTTTACCAGAGGAGCTTCCTGATGAATAAAACAAATATTACTAATATGTTCTGCAATCTGCAATTTTACTGTCCACTAGACCATAAGTGGCACAGACACTGAGTAGCATATATAACTGATGAATAATTGCAATCTGTGAGAGAATGTAACTCAAATCTTTTTCCTGTTTTAGGATTAACAACTTCATTAGGTTCAATAGCATATTCACAAAAGGCACACTGTTTGCATCGATAATGACCTCTGCATGCAACTTGTGCAGTATTCACCTTACTGTTAATAAATAGCATTTTACCCAAATTTCTTCCATGGATATAGGAGATTCTTGGCATTTGCTGAAAACATGGAAGCAGTCTCAAAATGTGCCAATGCTGACAAATTGATCTTCTGAGAATATTTGCTTGTCGCGAATAAGGTAATATGCACGTGAGGTGTTATTGAGGTGCCTGTTGTAAAGATTCCTTATTTTTAATAAGCCAATGTTTATGTGGATGCATAGCCCATTTATGAGTCTTATGTGTAGTTCTTTTGGGCTATCTGCACTGTCTGAACCTCCTCTCTATTTGATGTGATTGATTTTTAAAACTTTCAGCCATAGAGCATAATCTCTTCAAATGTAAAAACTGTCCAAATGGTATACTATCTCTCAGTTTCCTAGAATGAAAACTGGAGTAATGAAGAATGGTATTATGATCTGTAGGCTTGCAATATACTGAGATCAAAAATTGTCCATTATTATACTGAATATGGATATCAAGAAAATCCACTTCATGACCTTCTATAAGAGGAGTGAATGAAAGATTGATATCACAATTATTCAAATATTCTAGAAATGCTGTCAGTTAGGTCAAATCACCTATCCAAACTAAAAAAAAAATGTTATCTATAAATCTCTTCCATACACCAATATGAGTTACATATTCTGAATCATACACATAAACCACCTCAAAATTGGCCATATATAAGCAAGCCACTATGGGAGCCACTGTGGCTCCCATGGTCACACCCTTAACTTGAAAATAGATTTGTGAATTAAATGCAAAATAATTTTTCTTAATGACCAGCTTTGCTATATTGTTCAAGAACCTGACTCACTCTAATGATAACTCTGCCCCTTGCAAGTTCTGGTCAATAATCTCCAAATGCCTCTTGTTGGAGTATATTGGTATATAAAGCCATGACATCCAGGCTAACTGAAATCACTGACTGATAATCTGAAAAAAACTAATTCATCTAAAACCTGCAATAAATGACAAAAGTCTCAAACACATGAAGGAATATATAAAACACTAGATTGGAGATTAAGAAATTAGGGCAACGGTTCAAATAAGAAAGACTTCCCTGACACAGTAGGGTGACCTGAGGCATTCTGAAGGGTTTTATGTATTTTAGGAATAAAGTAAATGTAAGGAATTGACAGATTAGTTCTATACTAATCTGAAGTGGAGGAGTGGCCTAGTGGTTAGAGCACCGGTCTTGAAATCCAGCAGTGGCCAGTTCAAATCCCACTGCTGCTCCTTGTGATCTTGGGCAAGTCATTTAACCCTCCAGTGCCTCAGGTACAAACTTAGATTGTGAGCTCTCCTGGGACAGAGAAATACCCAGTGTACCTGAATGTAACTCACCTTGAGCTACTACTGAAAAAGGTGTAAGCAAAATCTAAATAAATATACAGATACTTATATTCCTTTATAGTAATAATACCCTGATGACATGCTGCTGATAATATTTCTGCCACTTGTAAATAATGCTGGGTGGGATATACATTGAATAACTGATACAACTCTGGATCCTGTAACTATCTTAAAACTTCTCTGTTATAGGCCACCCTATCCTGAACTACCACCCCTCCCTCCTTATCAGCTTGTGAGATAATTAATGAATCATCAATTCTTAGTTTCTGGAGAGCTTGATTTTGATCTTTAGATAAATTGAAGATATAAAGCAACCTATGATTATCAAGAGATTGAAAATCCTACAATACTAGCTGCTGGAATGTCTCTAATACTGGATGTACAGGTCCCAGTAGAACCCAAAAGATAAATATTTTACACATGTATATAGGTTACCTTCTACTTGGGCTTCACTGGGACAAGTATAGAGCTAATCCATCTATTCCTTACATTTACTTTATTCCCAAAATACATAAAACCCTTCAGAATCCCCCTGGTCACCCTACTGTGCCTGGAAAGTCTTCCTTATTTGAACTGTTGCCCCCAATTTCTTGACTTTCATCTCCAACCTAGTGTTACATGTTGTCCTTCATATGTTCGAGACTTTTCCATTTATTTTTTAAATAACATACATTGGAGTGGAGGCATAGGCTAGTGGTTAGTGCAGTGGACTTTGATCCTGGGGAACTGAGTTCAATTCCCACTGCAGCACCTTGTGACTCTGGGCAAGTCACTTAACCCTCCATTGCCCCTTGTACAAAATAAGTACCTGAATATATGTAAACCACTTTGAATGTAGCTGCAAAAACCTCAGAACGGTGGTATATCAAGTCCCATTTCACATTGTAAGTTTTAGACGAATTTGTTTTTTTCAGATCATCAATCAGTGAGCTGTTAGCCTGGATGTCACATTTTAAACACCAATATACCCCAACAAGGGGCATTGGAGATTATTGACCAGAACTTGCAAGGGGCAGAGTTATCATTAGAGTGAGTCAGGTTCTTGAATAGTACAGCGGAACTGGTCATTAAGAAAATAGAAATGTAATCTAAAATTCTATTTTCAAGTTAAGGGTGTGACCATGGGGCTACAGTGACTCCCATAGTGGCTTACTTATATATGGTCAAATTTGAGGTGATTTTTATGCTTATTCCAGCCTCCTGAAGACATTATTCAGCGAAACGTGGACCTACGTTGAGAGCTGGACTTAAAATTTAATTTGATATCCATTTAGTGTGGATGCAGTTTTTTTTTAAATAACATACATTGGAGCACACTAATCCTTCAGAGGGATATATTTAAGGGATAGAAAATCACTGCAAGCAGAAGATTTCAACAGATAAGTTACTTTTGTGCCTTGTAGCATTGAATTTATGATATCAAGAGCTCTTGTTCAGTTTTGCAGTGTGATGTTGTTTGGTATTTTGCTTTTACTTCTGAAGGGTTAGCAAATTTTCACTGAGCACCCTTTCTAATTTATGTATATGAATTCAGTGTTATAGCATTAAAAATATTTATAAACAGGGTTCTATTTAAGTAAAACGATCTCTGTTGCAGCTAAATTTGCAGATGACACAAAACTATTCAGAGTTGTTAGAACACATGTGGTTTGTGAAAAATTGCAGGAAGACGTTAAGAAGTTGGAAGACTGGGCATCCAAACGGCAGATGAAATTTAATTTGGCCAAATGCAAAGTGATGCACATTGGGAAGAATAATCCGAATCATGGTTACTTGATGCTAAGATCCACCTTAGGAGTCAGCACTCAAGAAAAAGATTTAGGTGTCATCGTAGACAATACGCTGAAATATTCTGCCCAGTATGTGGCAGTGGCCAAAAAAGCAAACAGAATGCTAGGAATTATTAGGAAAGGGATAGAGAATAAAAGAAAGAATATTATAATACCTCTGTATAGCTCCATGGTGTGACCACATCTTGAATAGTTTGCACAATTCTGGTCGCCGTATCTTAAAAAAATATAAGAATTAGAAAAGGTTCAAAGAAGGGCAACCAGAATGATTAAGAGGACGGAACGCTTCTCATATGAGGAAAGGCTTAAGTGGATAGGACTCTTAAGCTTTGAAAAGAGACAGCTGAGGGGGATATGATAGAAGTCTACAAAATACTTAGTGATATAGAATGCTCAAATGTAAATCAATTTTTTATTTTTTCAAAACGTACGAAGATTGGGGGCACTCAAGGAAGTTATATAATATTACTTTTAAAACAAAAAGATGGAATTATTTTTTTTTACTCAATGAATAATTAAGCTCTGGAACTCATTGCCAGAGGATGTTGTATCAGCGGTTAGTGCATCTGGGTTTAAAAAAGATTTGGACAAGTTCTTGGAGGAAAAATCCATAGTAAGCTATTGAGATAGATGTGGGAAAGGCCACTGCTTGTCCCTGGGATTGGTACCATGAATCTTGCTACTATTTGGGGTGATGCTAGGTACTTGTAACCTGAATTTGCCACTGCTGGACGCAGGATACTGGGCTAGATAGACCATTGGTCTGACCCAGTATGGCTATTCATATGTTCTTATTGATAGTTGTATAACCAGGGCATCTGTGTTTTCTTTTTGGGTTTTTTTTTGGGGGAGGGAAGGGAGGGGAGATTGGGAATGGCGAATTGGGTAGCACAAGAGGAATACTACACCATGCATTCTTTAAGTGAAAGCACTATTGGCCCTCAGCCTATAGCAAGGGTTCTCTGTGAGACACACCCATCCTGCCATGTTTTCAGGATATTCACAATGAATATGCATGAAATATATTTGCAAAGAATGGAGAAAGTGCATGCAAATTTATTTCATGCACATTCATTGTGGGTATCTTGAAAACCAGACTGGCTTGGTGTGTCCTGAGGACTGGGTTGAGGACGCGTAGCCTATAGTCAGGGTTGGTGCAAGGCTATTAGAAGCTCTAAGTCAGGGGTGGGCAACCACAGCCCTTGAGGGCCACAGTCCGGTTGAGTTTTTAAGATTTCCAAAATGAATATGCATGGAATCTATTTGTTTACAATGGAAGCAGAACATGCACATCAATTTCATGCATATTCATTGTGGAAATCTGGAAAACTCGACTGGGTTGTGGCCCACCCGTGTCTCAGGCAAACCTTCAATCTTGTGCCCCCATTTAACTTTTAGGTGTGCGCTGAGGACTGGGTTGAGAAACACTGCCCTAGAGGATTGTCTAGTCCTGCATGATGATCAAGCTGGAATTGTGGAAACATGAGGCAGACAAGACAAAGGACAAAGAATTCAATTCCAAAGGGGGCTGGAAATGGACCATGTTAAGAACCAAAGTAGTTTATAACAGCTTAGTTTACTAACATGTAATGAAATCCCAAATAAATGCTGATTAAGAACCAGAAAAGCTTTCTATTGCTGAAAGCTGCCGATGTTAGCAATTCACAAAACAGCTATGTTAAAGACACTCGGTCAGCTTCTGGCACTGAAGAACTGATTTTCCACTAATTCAATGGCTAGAGCACTCTGACAGACTTATAATTTGCAATTACTGCTCAGTAGGGAACAGGTTAGACTGAGGGTCTTTAAGGGGAGGGCGTGCTTGTCTTTCTGAAAAGTTAGAAGAAATATTGTTTGATCCAGAACTTTTCCCTTTGAGGGAGTAGGAGTCAGAAACATTGGGAGAGTAGCAGGGCCAGCTGTAGGTGAACCATGAGCCATACACCCCTTCCCGCCACAGTCCAGCATCTCCCCTTCTCATATCTAAGCCTTCCCCTAGTCTGCAGCATCTCCTTTTCTCTATTTATTTATTTCCCTCCTCTGGGGTCCAGCATCTCTTTCCTTCTCCCTAACCTCAGGTGTCCAGCATCTCTTCTTTCCCCTCCTTATTTATCCAGTATCTTTCTCTTTTCTTCGCAGTCCCACCCCAACAAAATAATAGTCCACCACTTCCCCCCTCTTTTCTGTCACTGCTATTGCCGTTGTTACTTCCTGAGCTGAGCCAAACTGAGCTGGGAGTCTATCCTGCAGTGGTGTGCATTCAGCATCCCACCCCCTCACAGCAGGCAATAAGCAAGCAGAGATGCTGAAAGACCCGCTGCCGATAGTGGCTTTAAAAGAATGTCTTTGCTGCCTGTGCTGGTAAAGTGTTGCCACCCCCTTTAAAGCTTGTCACCCTAGGCAGACACCTAGTCTACCTAGTGGATGGGCAGATCTTGGTTCTTTACATGGGAAGGCTGACATCTATTTAGAATTACTGAGCCCGAGAGCTTGTCTGTAGAGCACGAATTAAGTGAAGGATGGGGGATCCTCCTTACCAGCAGTATCGGTGGATAGTGCAGAGGCAGGAAGGCAGGGAAGACACGAAAGAGGGGGGGGTGGGGTAAAAGCAAGGTCAGGGGGCAGCAGTTCCCGATGGCTTGGCTTTTCATTGCGCAGTTTAAAGATCAGCCAGGCTGAGAAAGAGCTGGTTGGTGGGCAAGGAAAGGTCCTGGATGAAGGGGAGATTAGAGAAAGGAACCGAATGAAAATAATAAGAAACAGCATAAGGAATGGCAAAGCGCTGATAAGGAAGGCAAAGAGGGACTTTGAAAAAAAAAAGATTGCATTGGAGGCAAAAACACATAGAGGGGCATAATGGAAAGATCGTCCAAGTACGAATTAGGGCGTTCTTACGATAACGTCCAAAAATAGACCTGTATAATGGAAAAATAGTGTGGGCGTTTTTCGACAATCGATTATCCCTGTAAGAAAACAATCAAATGACGAGCGCATAAGCGTGACTAAATTGGGCGCCCTAACACGGTCGACTATTGCAGGTGCAAACGACCAAATCACGTGGTGTGTAAAATAATGTACATAGGTGTATCGGAAGTACAGTACATGTTGTTCAGGCCATCCAGGTACGGAAATATATGACGAATGCATATATGTGTCAACTACAGACATATCATGCTGCTCCACCCATACATTCATCATATGTGCCCATCTGAATGTGCGGATCTGCATGCACTGTACACCTACTGAACATGCAGTAAATGTATATTGTGTATATGTGAAAAGGGTCGGGTGGGGTGCGTCATACTCATCTATAGAAGGCACGTTTCACACTCCTGCAGGCATGTGCACGTCAAAGACGTCTATGCTTACGAGGGCGTCCACGTGCTGATAGGGGCCATATATGGAATGGTCATCCATATATGGAGCTGTGCGTGAAACGACGTCCCTCACGCAAGGTCGTCTATATAAGGCACTTCTTTTCCAACACGTGGAAAAATGGCACAACGAAGGGAGCCCAACTTCGGGCAGGAGGAGAGCCTGATGCTGGTGCGGCTGTGTATAAGGCACCGGCACAGGCTCTTCATTCAACACCATCACCTGCCCCCCAGGCTGCAGGCCATGCGAGCCTGGTCCCGCATCCGGGAAAGGTTAGAGAGGTAAGGTTATGGCCCAACCCCCCTCCCCTCCTGTACCTACACATATAACAGCTCCGTCATCAATGTTACCAGCAGTAACTGGAGTGTCCATGCAAGGATCATGAGTAATATAGGAACATGCACAATCACCAATAATTTGTATGTTATTGAAACGACCACCATTCCCACATCCCTACAAGAATGTATTTCGTTAGGTTAGGTATGTGACTATTCTATTAGTGTTATGTAACAATTTCGTTAGTTATGTGAAGGCCACATTTTCCAACCCCTCTTTGGAGCCTCTGAATAGTGGAAGCATGAGACTAATGAAACCTATTTATAACATGGTCATGATAACACATATAAAGTAGTTTAACAAGCATACATTATAATGTATACAAACGGTACTGTCTGGCCTCATGGCCACCTCTCTGGCATCATCTGCATAGGAACCAACTCGGTGGCTGCTGTGGGTGCTTCACCACCCCACCCCCAATATCAAATATATATGGAGGGAGGGGTCATCTCCACTGGGGGTTCCACCCCCCAAAATGGAAAAAAGGTGGCTCCTATGATTCACTACCAATGGAGGTGCCCCCCCCCCCCAACACTGTAGACCCTCTCTCTCTGGTATGTGAATAGCAAATGAATGTGTGCAGAGGACAAAAAGGACCAACACCCCTGACCCCTGCTCTCCAAACTTATATCTTACAGACGCTTTGGAGTCCACCGGGACCTCGAGTCCCTGCGGAGGCGGTTCCGCAGGGTGAGGCGGGAGAGGCCCGACGTCATCCGGGCGGTGCGAAGGCACCTCAGGGCTCGCCGTAAGTATTCAAAAACAGGACACCTGTACAGATTACTACATACATTTCATGAATAAAGCAAATGTGTTGTACAATATCACTTCCCATGTGCCTAATAGCCACCTAGTAATACCATATCTGTCCCAGATCAAGGATGCAGGTTGCAGGGGTTCTCCCATGAGCGTGCCTGCAACGTCCGACCATCCCCCCGAGATGAATGAGATGATATGCCACACTTTACTATTCCCCTTACTGTGGTGGCTGATTAGTGTGTCCTGGTACAGTTGCCTGAGGCCCTACTTTTACTGCATGTTATGGCCTAACTCACATAAAAGAATTGTGCTCAACACCCTTCCCACTGCCCCCCCCCCCCCAATAACTCCTACAACAACTGCCCATCAACCCCTCGTTGCATCTCACAATGCAAACATGCTGGTCAGCAATGAATTTGGTATGGCAACATGTCCTGCGTGGTGTGTATCAGAGGAGGGTCCAGGGTTCTGTGTCATGTCATCTGATGCAGCTCATTCCCCATGGGCATAGGCTACGCCTTACCACACCCTGCCCCATCCCCTGCCTCACGCCACCCAGCTACTGCACTATGCAAGCCATGTTGTATGCACTGATCTCAATCACACTCCTTTTACATACACAGGGCTCCACCAGCAGGAAGCCGAGCGGGAAGATGAGGAGGGCCACCACCTCCAGGAGGAGGAGGAGCAGGAGGAGGAGGAGGAGCAGGAGGAGGAGGAGGAGCAGGAGGAGCAGGAGGAGGGGCACATGGAGGAGGAGGAGGAGCAGCAGCCAGGCCAGGAGGCGGCCCACCAGGGAGAAGAGGAGGAGGAGGACTCGGAGGAGGGAGTCCTCATCATAGACATTCGTGAGGACCCCTCCCCACCTGCAGCTCCTTATGAGGGCTCTCCCTCCCCACCTGCAGCGCCATCGCCTGGCCCACCTCCATCCCCTGGGCCAGCTTCTGTGTCCCCTGGCCCACCTCCATCCCCTGGGCCAGCTTCTGTGTCCCCTGGCCCACCTCCATCCCCTGGGCCATCTTCCCTGTCCCCTGGGCCACCTCCAGCCTTTGGGCCGGCTACGGTAGTGCGCCTCCTGCAGCAGCTGGTAGATGGCCAGCACCAACTTATAGTTGGCCACCAACAGCTGCTGCAGGAGGTGACAGCCCTACGGCAGGGCAATGAGCAGCTCCAGGGCCCACTAAGGGTACTGCTGGGGCTGCTCATTGCCCTGCTACAGAGGGCCTTACTAAGAGGGCGTGGCCGCCCTTAATTTAAATAGGGGGGGCCTGTTGGGGTTGTGTGTGGGGGGGGAGGGAGGGAAATGTTGGGGTTGTGTGTGTGGGTGGAGGGAGGGAAATGTTGGGGTTGTGTGTGTGGGTGGAGGGAGGGAATTGTTGGGGTTGTGTGTGTGGGGGGAGGGAGGGAATTGTTGGGGTTGTGTGTGTGGGGGAGGGAAATGTTGGGGTGTGTGGGGAGTTGTGGGGGGGAGGAGGGCATTGTTGGGGTTATTTTGTAGGGGTGGGGGTGGGGGGGGGAAATAAATGTTTGTTATAATATAACTATCAGGGTGTGTGTGTGTGTGTTTGTCTCCCTTGTGCATTACATATCACCAAATGGTGCTGTTGAGTTGAGAGGAAGGAGGCAGCAATATGCATAGCATTAAATGTGCTGTGTGAATGAGAAGGTGATGTATGTCTGAGAATGTTGGCCAGACAGAACGCCACCTGTTCATTCCAACCTGCATGGCTATATATGTGCAGGGGGGTTGGGCCGGGGAGGCTGGCTGGATATTTGTGTTCATGAATAAAAATGGCCAGCCAGCATCTCTCTCTCCCTTCCTCCCTCCCCTCCACCATACTGACCCACAATACAGAGTGCCATCAATAAGAGACGAATATTGTACCACGTGTGATCTGCCAGGTACACACTTCCACATAACTCCAGGTACCACATACACAGTGTTTGCTGTCTGATGGACACATATCTTTACCCACAAGCCACATTGGTGGAGTGGGGGGGGGGGGGGCCCAAGAAGGACCTACAAACAGCTGGCTCATATTTTCACATTGAATACATCAGCTATGGTATATAATGCTGAGGAGCAAAAGGGAAACAATGGGAAACCCAATAGATGGATGGTTACTTAATCACAGTTGCAATGTAATACTTGTGTTAGGGAAGGGCACAAATAAAAATGGTGCTCATTATTTGCAGGTGTGATCACACTTTCTCCAGTAGTGAACCAAGGTGTGTTACATTCAAGTATTCTGGGTTTGTGTCCAACTTTGTCTCTGAAATGACTTGCCTTAGGTGGGATTTGAACCAGCAACCTTATGATTATAAGGCTGGTGCTCTAACCACTAGGCCACAGCAGCCACCAGGCTTTATCCACCACCAGTTACTTTGGGTTGGTACCTGTACACACACCCCTTTCCCTCACCACCACGTCATAGGCCTCAGTGGCACTACCTGTAGCCACCTCGATCATTTTGTCCAGGCTACCGATTAAAAACAATGTAATGTGCATGTTCCCTACCCTACTACCTATGGAGCAATTTAGGAAGGTGTTGCATAAAGTGCTATACACATCCATTGCATTAATCATTCTCCCCTCCCCCGCCTATGGACCTTGAGAATGGGTGGCCACTTCATAAATGGGGACTGGGGTACACCACATAAACAAGGAAGATGGAAGCTACCGGGAACCAATACAGCACCTCCAACAGCTGGCCCACACCACTGAGGACCTGCCAACCCCACAGTACAGTGCACAGGAACCTGGTGAAAACAGAGCTACCTAACATCTGACTCCAGACTACATACATACAGTGAATGCACACTCCTTGACTATGAGCACAAAGAGAAGAGGTGGCAGACAAACGAGAGCTTACCATGAACGTCTGTTTCAAGACTGTGTAGTGCGCCTTTTATCTTCTGGAACATTAGCTGCACATCTCCCTGATTGAAATGACCCTTACCGAAGGGTGCTTGATTTGGGGTGAGTGTAGCAAATTCGTGGCCCCCACACACTGTCTGCTACAACCAGGCAGAGAGAATGGGAGAAAGGAAGGGAGCATCAGGCGATGTGGAAGAGAGGAAACGGAAGGCTTGGTGGCTGAGGGCCAACAATTATTTCCCCCCCCCCCCCTAAATACACAGGTGTACCTAAGCATGCTAAGTGAGGGTAAAACCCTGTAAATGATTATTACGAACAACCGGCAAGGTCTCAGTGCAGGAAATGGCAGGTAAAATGGCAATGAAGAAAGGGAAGGCAGGTGGAGACGCCCATACTTATCTACTCATAATCGAAACCATGTGTTCCTAATCGCTATCTGAGCTGGGCACGCTTAGGAATTATGTGTATAATTGAAAAAGTAGCGCCCAAATCAGAAACGCCTATTCCCCCGTCTCAATGGGCGTTCTTGGCGCCTATATAAACGCCCACTCCGTATTTTCGAAAACCCCATTGGTACAATGCCACCACGCATGCCGCCGACCCGGAAGGGTAATTTTCTCGAGGCAGAGGTGGAGCTCCTGGTACAAGAAATTGTACAGCGGCACCGGAGTCTGTTTGCTCCCACAGGGCAGAGGCTGGCAGCAACAGTAAAGCAGCGGGAATGGGAGGCAGTACGGGACAGCCTGAATGCTGTCTTCCATGCTGGGAGAGACGTGGAGGACTGCAAGAGGAAGTGGCGGAAGCTGAGGAGGGATGTTCGGAGGAAGGCAGGGGCCAATCCCCCAGGCAATGACACTGCCAACCTTACACCAATGGAGCTGATGGTGTACTCCCTCCTACCCCAGGAGGGCATCCACGGGATTGGCTCCATGGACACCTCGGGCCAGGCTGAGGACTCGGGTAGGTGTTTCATTATGCAGTTGGGGTATCTGTTGTGCTGCAGTACACTTGTGTTATAGAAGTTGGGGTCAGGGGGAGGGAGGTGAGGAGTGGGGGGCAGGAGGAGGGAGGTAGGTGGAGGTGGGGGGGGGGGAGTATCTCTGGCTGTCTTTATGTATATTAACAAGCCACCTTTATGATGCTGTTGTGACCTGGTAACCCCTACTCACTAGCTGTCTACTCTTACTCCCTATCCCTACCGTTGTCATTGGGTTTCCTCTTACTTGTCCTGTGTGCCCATATTTATAGAATTAATTGTAAGCTCTATTTGAGTAGTGGTAGTGGTCATGTGTGTTATAGGAGCAAGCAGACAGGGTGGGTGCTGTGTGTGTGTGTGAGCACCCCCAATATTGAGGAAAGATCATGTAGCTGTGCAGGGAGGAGTGTTGGTCACTGGGCTTAGCACCCCCAATACTACTTTCCATTTGGCTCCTATGGGTGTGTGTAGGTTACTACTGTGGCAGAACTCTGGGGGCCTTCCTTCCCTACTCTACTACTCCCTCCTATTTTCCCATTACCAAACTGTGCCTAGTTCCTCCTGTGACCTCTGTGCTCTACTGAGTGTGGGCCACATGCATTCAACTGAAGGAGCCTGTAATGGGGGTCATAAAGCAGTTCTATGTAGTTTAGCAAGTCATTAGTAACATAACACATGCTGCAATGTTGTTCAATTTAACAATTATACAACTAACAGCTTGTGCACAACGTTGTGAGTGGTGTCCTTCTCTTGGCTGCTCATCCACCACCTCTACCCAGCTGCCTGCGGGCGTCTCTCTTTTGTACCCGTGTCAATTCCATTTCTCCTCACCATCTCTTTGCTGGGTCATCAGGTTGGGGGGACATACCAATGTATATGAATGCTGAAAGACAAGTGGGTTATTTGCACCAACACTATTCCTCACTCTTGTGCTATACAGGTGAAGACTCAGAGGAGGCTGGCCCTAGTGGCCTGCAAGGCCAACGCCCTACACCATCCGTCCAGCCTCAACCTCCACAGCCTGCAGCACCAGCAGTCCAGCCTCCACCACCTGCACCAGCTGTGCATCCTCCACGTCCACCACCACCTGCACCAGCTGTCCAGCCTCTGCCAGCACCACCACCACCACCTGCACCGGCTGTCCAGCCTCTGCCAGCACCACCACCACCACCTGCACCGGCTGTCCAGCCTCTGCCAGCACCACCACCACCACCTGCACCAGCTCTCCAGCCTCTGCCACCACCACCACCACCTGCACCAGCTGTCCAGGCTCTGCCACCACCACCACCACCTGCACCAGCAGAGGCCGCACCTCCAGCACCGGAGGACTTTGGTGAGGAGGAGGAGGGCCCAGCTCCCCGCCAGAGGCCATCCGCCCAAAGGAGGCAACTCCTGCGGCTGGCCACGGAACTACTCCGCCACAACGTGCGCTTGGAGGAGTACCGCCAGCAGAAACTGGAGCTGCAGCGCCAAGCACTGGAGGCACAGCAGCGAGCACACCAAGAACTCCTCCAGGCGCAACGTGAAGGCCACCAGGAGGTGCTCCAGCAACTGAGACGGCTGGAGCAGAGCATCCAACACCTGCACCCTCAGGGCACCGCGCCTACTCCAGCCCCCGTGCTGCTGGAGCAGCCCCTGCCATCAACCTCCTCCTCCACTGACCACCAGCAACCACCAGCTAAGAGGTGGGCATTGCGCTCCTCAGCCTCCGCACCCACTCCTGCTGCTCCCATTCTGGGTCCTGTGGCCAGACCACTACAACCAAGAAGGTGGCCCGATTTCCACGGTGCAGCCGAAGCCGCAGGCTGCCGTGGGGATAGGGAGGAGGACACTGGGAGCAGCAGCTCCGAAGAGGGGGAAGAGACTTCCCGTGCAGCACCAGCTGCAAAGGAAGGGCGTGGGAGGGGTAGGAGGGGACGGGGGAAGGGAAGGGGAAAATGATGGGACATGCTGTAGGGTGAGGGTTGGTGGGAGGGGGGTGGGTGTGGGAGGGGGGTGGTGGTGGTGGTGGTGGGGTTGACCAAACACATATGCACTGTATGTAAAAAATAAATGCTCACTTACATTCACCTAAAACTTGTTTCAATGAGTCTTTGTCTTGCTCTTACGCCAAGCTGGTAGGCATTGAGCTCTGCTCTGTGGGCTGGGGGTGGAGGGGGCTCCTCTTCCAGCTCATCTGGGGCCTCTTCTGGTGGTGGCTGTGGCTCCTCTGGGAGAGGCTGTCCTCTGCGCTGGGCCAAATTGTGTAACATACAGCACGCCACAAAGATCTTGGCCACCTTTTCTGGACTGTAGAGCAGCTCTCCTCCAGACCGGTCCAGACAGCGGAAGCGGTTTTTCAGTAAACCAAAGGTGCGCTCAATGATCCCCCGGGTGCTGCGATGTTTCCTGTTGTAGGTTTCTTCTGGCCCTGGTTGTGGGTGGATCAGGGGGGTCATAAGCCATGTCCTCTGCGGGTAGCCTCGGTCACCTTTGCAGAAAAGCAGAATGAGATAGATGAGTGTGTATCGCTTGGAGCAGGTACAGGGGGGGCGGGGGGATTTGGATAGTGGGTTGTGGTGGAGGAAGCCAGGGCGGAGGGTTGCCCAGTGGAGGAGGTCTAGTATGGGTGGTACATGCATGTTGCACTTACCTAGTAGCCATCCACCAGTGAACTCCCCTTGCTCGAACCTGCGGAAGATGCCCGAGTGCTGTAGGATGTAGGCATCGTGGCTGGAGCCGGGGTACCTGGCACACACGTCTAATATCTCCCCCTGGGCATCACATACAACTTGCATGTTCATAGAATGAAATGCCTTCCTATTTCTGTAGGTGGCTTCGTGTGCCCGGGGGGGTCTGAGGGCTACGTGTGTGCAGTCTATCACACCGATGACCGAGGGGAATCTAGCAACAGCATAGAAGGCGGCCATGTTGTTGTGCAGAGCCTGGGGGGTGGTGGGGAAAGTGATGTAGTGTGAGGTGTGAGTTATGAAGCCATCCAGGAACTGGGTGAGACAGTGTGAAATAGAAGCCTGGGTGAGGCCTGTGTTAGCAGCTAATACGGATTGAAAACTGCCAGTGGCCAGGACAGAGAGAGCGGAAGTGATTTTGAGGTGGGCAGGGATGGGGTTATTCCTACGTGTCTGGGGCTGAAGGAGGGGTTTCAGCTGCTCACACAGCTGACGAATGGTGGCCCTATCAAACCTGAACCTTATTAGACACTGCTGGTCAGTGAGTTGTAGGAAGGTGGTGCGGGGCCTAAACACTCGGGGCCGTGAATACCTCCTGCGGTGGGTGGCCTCTTCGTGTAGCATGAATGCCACAAGTGCATTAAGTGCATCCATATCCCCACCACCAGTGCAAGTATTAGGATTAGTAGTCAAACAGCAACACACACAGATCTGTCACTTCCAGCCACCACGCCCTCTGGCCACTCACTCGCCAAACAGTACAGGCACACAGAGACAAACGGAGGTCAGGGAATAGAGTACACACGTGGGAAGAGTGAATGGGGAAGGATAGGGGGAGGGGGAGGGGAAGGGGGCGATGGAGCAAAGGAGTAGGAGTAAGGAACGGTGAAAGGGTAAGACACAAAAAGAGGCAGGGCACACAGACGACCGTCACAGGTACTCAACACGCTCGGCTTTCTCTCTGCAACCACCACTTCAGCTCTTCCACCAACAATATCGCCACTCTCCAACTACACACAATCGCTAATGAGTCTAAAGACGCTTTCCCCCTTGCTCTGGTCGCTTTTATTTCGGGTCCATCAGATTACGCCCATCTTCCCGCTCAACCAGAGCCATTTCGCTATTCGTTATACGTTGTACCCGTCCACGTCGTATCACCGCCCCTAACACGCCCCCGACACGCCTCTTATTTGGGCGTTTTTACGTCCACGTACGAGCGACACGGACGCACTGAAACATTGCTTTCGATTATATGGATTTACTCGTTTTTGTGAGAAGAACGCCCATCTCCCGATTTAGGTCGGAACTTGGGCGTTATTCTCGTTCGATTATAAGCAGGATAGTAAAATTTTTTTTAGTTATATTAAAAGCAAGAAGCCGGCAAAAAAATCAGTTGGACCACCGAGGGATAAAAGGGACAATCAGGGAAGACAAAGCCATAGTGGAGAGACTGAATGAATTCTTTGCTTCGGTCTTCACTGAGGAAGATTTGGGAGAGATACCAGTGCCAGAAATGGTATTCAAAGCTGACAAGTCAGAGAAACTGAAATCTCTAGAGACTTGGAAGATGTCTTCTCATTTTATCATAGTCTCCTTTTTGAAAGTTAAATCCTAATGTATTGGATTTCCTGTGTGTACTTACTCCAGAGCTGATATCAAAACTGATCTTATTATGATTACTGTTATCAAGCGCCATTGCCTCCTGCACCAGATCATGTGCTCCACTAAGGAATAGGTCTAGAACTTTTCCTTCTCTTGTAGGCTGCTGTACCAGCTGCTCCATAAAGCAGTCTTTGATTTCTTCAAGGAATTTTACTCCCTAGTATGCCCTGATGTTACATTTACCCTGTCAACATTGGGGTAATTGAAATCACCCATTAATATTGTGTTCCCCAGTTAGCCTCCCTAATTTCTGATAACATTTCTACATCTGTCTGTTCATCCTAGCCAGGTGGATGGTAGTACACTGCTATCATTATCCTTTTCCCCTTTACACATGGAATTTCAATCCATAAGGATTCCAAGATGTGTTTTGTTTCCAGAATTTTCAATCTATTTGATTCAAGGCCTTCTTTAACAAACAATGCTACCCCTCCACCAATTCGATCTACCCTATCACTACGATATAATTTGTACCCTGGTATGACAGTGGAGTTAAGAGAGCCCTGATTGCTTTGGGGGGAGGATTGAGGAAGAGATGGCAGGATTCTTGAGCTGTTGGGGCTTGGGGATCCCCGTCAACCACAACACAGCTCTGCCACTGCTAGGTGGGCCTGAGTTCAAAGTGGATGGGCCTGTGCCCACCCCGGCCCACCATGGCTACTCCACTGTATTCAAATTGATTTAAGCGGGCAGTACAGGCTCCTATCTGCTTAAATCGCTTGTGCTCGCCCAGCTGATAATATTCAGCAGCATTTAACCAGTATTTATCAGTCCTGTCCCAAGTAGGCAGAGCCACCGAGAGGGGATGGCAGGGGGACAAAATTTCCCGGGGCCCAGCCTCCAAGGGGGGCCCAGTGCCAGGGTCTCTCTCTCTCTCCTGCTCCTGACGGGACCCAGGTGATTGCGTTCCGACAGGAGCAAGAGAGAGAAATGTGCTGCTCTTCTCTCCGCCTTTACCGCTGTGCCAAGCTGCTGCTTTTCCCTGAGCAGCAGCGATCCTGGGGGGTGGCAGCGGCAATGATCCTGGGGGTGGGGGCAGCAGCAGTGGTGGCCATGCCCTACCCTGGGCCTGGTTCAGTCTCTCGGTGGCCCTGCAAGTGGACAGATTGGGGGTGTGCAGGGGGCAGATCCAAGAGTTATATGGGTGATGGCAATGCCAGTGCCAGCACCCACATAACTAACCAGGCATGTAGGACTGCATAAAAGCAGTCCTAACTTGGTTAGCTGTGAGGGTCCTGGCATTAAATATCAGGGGGCACCTGCATAATTGTCCTTCCCTCCCCCCCCCCCCCAGCACGCTGGGATTTCTGGTTGGAGATTTCACAAGGTTGCAACTCAGATAGTTTTTCATTGGAACCAGCCCCCAAACTAAATCTGATCTTCATATATTTAGATTTTGCTCACACCTTTTTCAGCAGTATCTCAATTACATTCAGGTAGGCTGGATATTTCTCTGTCCCAGGACAGCTCACAAGTTTGTACCTGAGGCAATAGAAGGTTAAGAGACTTATCCAAGATCACAAGAAGCAGCAGTGGGATTTGAACCGGCCACTTCGCCATTGCAAGACTGGTGCTCTAACCACTAGGCCACTCCTCTTCATATACGTGTAAGCTTGTGGAATCTCCAACCAGAGATCGGAGCCTGCTGGAACAATGCTGGGGGAGGGGGAGGAGATCTAACTCGGGTTCAGCTAGACCTAGGGGGATCGGGTCTAGTCTTTGGGAGCCGCTAGGACCCAGCAGCCTCCTGTGTGTAAGAGCCAGGAGTAGGAGGAGAGGGCTGGGATTCATCCTTGCATGGAGCAGCAGCAGCAGCTGGAATCGGGAGAAGTCTCAAACAAGACAGTGCAGGGACGAATCCGCTAACTCCCATCATTTACCGAGAGAGATGGCAGGAAAGCAGAACCCGGTGCAAAAGGAGACCATTTCTCCTGTATAGGAGGAGCAGCAGCAGGACAAACCAAGTTGCAAGGAAACTGCAAAGAGAGCAGAGGCTGGAAAATAAAAGAAGCTTGCTTGCTTGCTGACAGATTACTTTCGTCTTAAATAAACAAACTTCTGGCTACAGAGGCAAGGAACTGAGAAACCAGTTGTTGGATACACAGGACACCTAGGAAAAGAAAGAGCTGCACGCGAGCCGCTGCTTATTTCCTATGGCTGAGCTGCACGGGGAGCCTTTAATGACCTAGAGCTGCCCCGTCCTGCAGAGGGTGATGAGAAGCGCTAGCGGAGCCCTTAGGATGGGCTGACGTGAGGGTCCCAGGCTGGAAGCTCCCCCTCTCTCCAGGATGCTGTGCAGGGCTGGGGGCTGCTCTTGCTGGCGGCTGCTGCTGCTGCTCCTCTCCTCCGCCTCCCTGTGTTGGGGGATCCAGGCTTGTCCCGTCCCCATCCACAGCTGCAAATGTGTGGGAGAGAGGGCGAAGCAGGGACTCGGCCTTCCCAGTGCCGCCCGGAAGAAGGTGGTGTGCAGTAATGAAGAGCTGCTGGAGCCCCCTGACCCCCGCCTCCTGCCCGACAGGACTGTCACGCTGTAAGTACCGCACAAACCGCTGCCCAGATGTGCTCTAGCTCCAGACTGCACTGAGACGCATTCATTTCTCCGTCTATCTGTCTTTCCTGCTGTATTTTTTAATCATTCTCTATTTATTCCCCTTCGTTGCCATTTATGTCATTCATTCAGTCTCCTTTGAGATCTTTGCCTACTTTTCTCTTGTGGCTTTCTGTCCTGTATTTTCCTATTTCATTCTGGACTTTTTTTTTTTTTTTGTCTCCCTTTAACTTGTCATCTGACACTATTTTTTTTCCAGCCCCTTTCCAATTCTTTTCCCTCGATTTTGTCAGGGGTCTCCCCTTACATCTTCTTTTGCTTGGTTCCATTAAAGCTGAATTCTTTAGATGGTGTCAGTCCTGAAGTGAGTGGAGGAGTGGCCTAGTGGTTAGGGTGGTGGACTTTGGTCCTGAGGAACTGAGTTGGATTCCCACCTCAGGCACAGGCAGCTCTTTGTGACTCTGGGCAAGTCACTTAACCGTCCATTGTCCCATGTAAGCTGCATTGAGCCTGCCATGAGTGGGAAAGCATGGGGTACAAATGTAACAACAAAAAAAAAACTTTCAGGAGAAACCAGTCACAGTATATAACCTGGTTATTAGTTTGATGCGAAAAATGCTGGTAGCCTCTCTCCTTTCATTCTGGCATACAGATAAGGGGAAGAATCAGGGGCACCCTGGCACAAAAGCTGGGAACTCTTGAGTGGGTTTATGGTACACCTTGACCAGATGTGTACTACAGAGCATGCAATTCATTTATTTATCTTAGAATAGGAGGCAGCTTAATTAGGTCTCACTGCCATTGCAATTAATCCCAAAACAGAGAACTCCTCTCTTAATATCCTTATGTTGTCCTCTGAGACAATTCTTCAGGTACATCTGGGGAAACAATTTTAAGATTCCTGCTGCAAAGAAGTGTGAAGCAACTCCATACTAGAAAATGCAATTTCCTCAAACAGGGCCAGTTCAGCCAGTAGGAAAGACTAGGCAGACACCTAGGGCTGCAGCTTCAGGGTGGGCTGAGGGTGGGGTGGGGAGGGGGGGGGGCAGCAAACAGTAGATCCTGACAGACACACAAACTCAAAGAACCAGAAATGTGTAGTTTACCAGCAGGAATTTTAAGTAATATTTAAAAGCATGACGGGGGTACCGATTAGGGGCCTCAAAAGTTAAGGGGAGGGTCATAAGGTTCAAGGTTCACTTAGGGTGCCTAATACCCTTGCACCCACCCTGTCAACAACTTGGGGCACTAGGACAGGACAGAAAACCCAGTGCTATAAGAACCTTAGCTCTACCTGCTGCAATTGCCCTGGATGTTCAATTCTAGCTCGGTCCAAGTTTCTGTTCCCATGGCCAGAGCATGGAGTATTAGTTCCTGGGTTAACCTTCAACCTTGGACCCCCTTCTCCCAATTAACATCCTGGCCCCTCCTGAAATATTAATAGTAAAACTCAATCATGATCATCCAACATCATCCCTTCCGGAATGGTCCTGTAAAACTGCATACCTGGAAAAACGATAAAGCAGATCAGTACAAAATAAACATACATTTATTTAATGAAAACCAAATATTCAGATCAGCCCGACACAGGCCGTGTTTCGCCCAGCAGGGCTGCGTCAGGGGCTACACAGTTTTCCTTTATTGTCAATATTAAGTAGATATGCCAAATGTATGGTAGTCTTTTAAAATATAACAAAAAAACAGCACAACCAAATAATCAGAAGGGGTGACATGAGATCCATTGGACATCCTCGTAACTGTGTAGCCCCTGACGCAGCCCTGCTGGGCGAAACACGGCCTGTGTTGGGCTGATCTGAATATTTGGTTTTCATTAAATAAATTTATGTTTATTTTGTACTGATCTGCTTTGTTGTTTTTCCATCTTGGAGCTTGCAGATCATCTGCCCTGTTGTTTTCTTAAACTGCATAACTGGACATCATACTTTAAAATATTAATGCTTGTTTCATGTACATAATGATTTCTAAAAGTCTTATAGCCAGGTAAGTGAGCTAGTTGAAACATTTCCACCCTCTCTATGGGTAAAATTAGGTTTTGCTGCTTCTTAGACCTATTTTGCTTTGACTACAACTGATTTTTGTCCTCCATCCCCAGAAGCTGCCACCTTAGGTGAGAACCTGGTTTGCCTAATGGTTAAACAATATACCAAAAAAACATAAATTCCAATGCTCTCTTCGAAATATACTAGTGGATATTTAGGTAAGAGGAAAAATTCTCATAAATCACTGGGCTATGCCACTTTGTCGTGACTTAGATATCAACAAATCCCTTTAGTGATTAGACCAACCCCCCTCCTTCCTCTATTTGTGCTGCTCAATATGTGTGCTACTATATGTGAAGAATTTTTCTTTTTCCTTTTTATATGTAACATCAATAAGACCAGAATGGCCTACAGTTTAGCAAGAATGAATATCGTCTCACTTATCTAGAAACTCAGTCAGTTCCGACAGGCACCCATTTCGCTGCCGCTTTTTCAAGGGACTTGGGCTGAGAAAGAGTCACCACAAAGTGACATATCCCAGTGATTTATGAGACCTTTTCCTCCTATCCTCTAGCATATTTCGAAGTGAACATCGGAGTCTACTTTTTTTTTTGGTATATTGTTTGAACACATTAGTAGATGATTGAAAGCCATTGAACATTGCCTAATGGTTAAAGCCAGCCTGTCTCTTTCTGGAAATAATACTATATGTAAATAAAGATGAATAATAAAAAAAAAGGTTTGAAAAGACCTTACAATCTCGACGTGGGGACTTACTTTAAAATATATTTTAATTCTGTCCCAAACATCCACACTTTTACATATTCCACAGTTCTATTCTTTTAAGTTTTTTTTTTTTTGGAAGAACAGGGATCATCAGAATAATCAACAGCTTATCCCATTTGGGCACAGCGTCCCATATACTTATGGTGCTGTGTACATCTTTTTTTTTTGTTACATTTGTACCCCATGCTTTCCCACTCATGGCAGGCTCAATGTGGCTTACATGGGGCAATGGAGAGTTAAGTGACTTGCCCAGAGTCACAAGGAGCTGCCTGTGCCTGAAGTGGGAATTGAACTCAGTTCTTCAGGACCAAAGTCCACCACCCTAACCACTAGGCCACTCCTCCACTGTTGCTACTATAGATTCTACATGGAATGTTGCTATTCCACTAGCTGTAGAAGTCAGCCCTTGCAGATCACCAATGTAGCCACGCAGGCTTCTGCTTCTGTGAGTCTGACGTCCTGCACATACGTGCAGGACGTCAGACTCACAGAAACAGAAGCCTGCGCAGCCTTCTACATGGAATGTTGCTAGTGGAATAGCTGGAATAGCAACATTCTATGTAGAATCTCCAATAGTGTCTCTTTTCTTTTTGTTACATTTGTACCCCGTGCTTTCCCACTCATGGTAGGCTCAATGCGGCTTACATGGGGCAATGGAGGGTTAAGTGACTTGCCCAGAGTCACAAGGAGCTGCCTGTGCCTGAAGTGGGAATCGCACTCAGTTCCTCAGGACCAAAGTCCACCACCCTAACCACTAGGCCACTCCTCCACATCTTCATAGATCTACCCGATATTTTCAAAACATTTTTTTTTCTTTTCATTTGTTTTTACTGTCTTCAACACTCCAAATAGCACATAACTTCTAGCTTTTATGCTACAATTAGTTGGGATGGGACGACTTTCCTACAAAGAGAGGCTGAGAAGGCTAGGGCTTTTCAGCTTGGAGAAGAGACGGCTGAGGGGAGATATGATAGAAGTGTATAAAATAATGAGTGGAATGGATCGGGTGGATGTGAAGCGACTGTTCACGCTATCCAAAAATACTAGGACTAGAGGGCATGAGTTGAAGCTACAGTGTGGTAAATTTAAAACGAATCGGAGAAAATTTTTCTTCACCCAACGTGTAATTAGACTCTGGAATTCATTGCCGGAGAACGTGGTACGGGCGGTTAGCTTGACGGAGTTTAAAAAGGGGTTAGATAGATTCCTAAAGGACAAGTCCATAGACCGCTATTAAATGGACTGGAAAAATTCCTCATTTTTAGGTATAACTTGTCTGGAATGTTTTTACGTTTGGGGAGCGTGCCAGGTGCCCTTGACCTGGATTGGCCACTGTCGGTGACAGGATGCTGGGCTAGATGGACCTTTGGTCTTTCCCAGTATGGCACTACTTATGTACTTATGTACTTATGGTCAGCAATAGTACCACCGAGTCAAACCTCTGCCTGTGGAATATGTAAAAGTGTGGATGTTTGGGACAGAATTAAAATATATAATAAAAAAAGGTGGCATCTTTTTAATGGGTCAACAATACTTGCAAAACCCTTACGTGAGAAACTACACTGGCTCCCACTCAAGGAACGTATCACCTTTAAAGTATACACATTAGTTCACAAAATCATTCACGGTGAAGCCCCTACATACATGTCAGATTTAATAGACCTGCCACCCAGAAATGCTAAAAGATCATCCCGAACTTTCCTCAATCTCCACTTCCCTAAGTGCAAAGGCATAAAATACAAAGTACTGCATGCATCAACCTTCTCTTATATGAGCACGCAATTCTGGAACACACTACCACGCAACCTGAAAACGATCTATGAATTAACCGACTTCCGTAAACTATTGAAGACTCATCTCTTTGAGAAAATTTACTGCAAGGATCAAAACACATGAAGTCCATACATACTAATAGAAATGCATCAATACGCTCTCTTCTGAATCCTCTTCCCCATACTTTCACCACACTTAAAACTCTACCCACAGATAAAATTGTTATACCCTAATGCCCTCTTGCTATTGTTCTATCACCCTATCATTTCCCCATTGTTACTTTCCATTGTTCTATTCCCAAATGATATCTTGACTTTGATTTTGTCTTCCCATAACTCTTCACAATGTAACCCATAACCGTTGTATGACAAATTGTATTTCCATCATTCACAATGTATTGTAAGCCACACTGAGCCCGCAAATAGGTGGGAAAATGTGGGATACAAATGCAATAAATAAATAAATAAATCTATAGGGAGTAAATACTTTCTTCCTTAGGCCCAAACAAAATGGATAGATATGAGCAAGAGATAACTGTCAGAAACTACTAGTGAATCCTAAAATACAACTATGCTCTAGTGTGACGGGGCAGAGGGGGGCGTTGATACATTACAATAGGACTAGAAGGGGTTCTGGATCTGATGAGGGTTCAAAAGAAATTCTGTTTTGATGCTGCACTATGGCTTCTGAGCCTCAGACCTGCAGGAATGGCCAGTAAATCAGGGTATTGTTATTGGTCCAATGGTTTGTTCTTTGTGTTTGGAGAGAGCCAGAGTTGAGAAGTGATGCGGTTTCCTGCCGTGCAAATGGAGATAACGGAATCTGGCTGGCTGACTAGCACGTTCTTTCCCGTTAACAGCTCTTGGTTCCCTTCCACCTTTTCCCATCTGCATCGCATCCGCTGTATACCACACACTGAGCAGAATGGTGAACTAGGAGATAACAGGAAGGGAAAGGCAAAAATGCATTCAAAATGCAAGAAAAGGGTAAGATTATTTGAAGGAAGAAAGCTTGCACATAGGGCAATCCAGTTTTAATTTTCTGTTTAGCAAGGCTGTTAATGCATCATTTATTGACATCCTGAAGGGGGACACTAGATAATTAATAGATATTGTACTAACTTTATTCAAGCTGCCAAATAAGTTAAGTACATTGGGTACACTGTCACAGTTCAGCTGAAAGGTACCTTGCATGTCAAATAGTAGCTGTGTCTATGTGCTTATCTGATATGCTTTAATAAATCTGTATTTTCTATATATATTTATTTGGATTTTGCTCACACTTTTTTCAGTAGTAGCTCAAGGTGAATTTCCCTGTCTCTGGAGGGTTCATAATCTAAGTGTGTACCTGAGGCAATGGAGGGTTAAGTTAAGCAGTAGCAGTGGGATTTTAACTGGGCACCTCTGGATGTCAAGACTGGTGCTCTAACCACTAGGCTACTCCTCCACTCCACTGCAAGACAATTTGCATTCTGCTAATATTTCTGCAATAAAATGTTTACAGTTTCAGTATGTTCAGTCAACATTAGAGGTCATAGGCTTCCCACTATCTATCGCACCTTCAGTGTAACCTCTTTGAGAAAGCCATTTAACCATCCTGGGTTCGGAAGTTGCAAACTCCATGGAGGGAGAAAGGGGAAGACGTTATCAAAACATGTTTTTTCATCAAATATCCTGGGATTTCAGTCTGGAACAATTCAATCTGGCACTGAAGGGGAAACTGGAACAAAGATTAGAAAAATCCTCTCCAAATATGATGCTGCATACAACAGATATCATTAGTTCTTTCAGAAAAACAGAACTTATTATGGACTGTGCTCCAATATGCCCAAGAGAAAGAGAGAGACAGGGAGACTGAGTGGTAACTTATAGTGAATGCAGTTGTATTTTCTGTCTTCCATTGTGGGCCTTGTGAGTACTGCTCAGGAAAGCCTAGGGCTGGCTAAAGGGATAGTGGTGCCCTGAGCCAACTTGCTTTGGCAGCACCCCCTCCCTCCCTGTGCGTTTGGCATCTCCCCCCCCCCCCCCCCCCCCGATCCAATCTCTCTTTTCCTCTCTCCAGGTCGCTGGCAAGTAAGGGTGCTAAAATACCTGGCCTGTGACCTCACCTAGTCTATAGGTTGTCTTTCCTTCCCCCCATTAGCCTGGTTTCTCTCCCCCCCCCCCCCCCCCCGGTGGGCTCGGCACTACTCCCTCACCTCTCTCACTCCCCCGCGGTCCTGTAAAGTTTATGTCAGTCACTGGCAGCAGCAGCAGCATGACAGACTGCCTTCTGCCAGTCCCAGGCTCTTCTCTCTGCCGCATTCTGCCCACAGAAAATCGCATCAGAGGAGACAGGACACAGCAGACAGAAGACCCAGGGGCTGACTGAAGGCAGTCTGTCATGCTGTTGATGCTGCTATCAGTGAGCGACGTATACTTTACAGTACCATGGGGGCAGTGGAGTACCGAGGGCGTGGCAGTGGGGGTGGTTCACCCTGGGTGCACGCCGCTGGAGGGGTGCAGAAAGCAGCCACGTGGCTGTCGGCTCCGCTGGTTCCCTGCTTCCTCTGCCCTGGAACAGGTTACTTCCTGTTCCGGGGCAGAAGGAGCGGGGAACTAGCGGAACCGACAGCCGCGCGGCTGCTTCCTGCAGATAAGAATGCACCGGGGGGGGGGGGGGGGGTTACGCAGTGGCAATCCGCCCCAGGTGGCAGCCGACCAAGGATCGTCTTGGAAAAAAAAAAAAGCACATTGTGGAGGCACACCCATGGCACCTGTACTTTGGAAAAAAAGCTACACACGGCTTTCATACATGCACATATAAACAATAAAACCCCCGGGGTGTGAAAGTTGGCATGGAACCCCACAAAAAGAAACTTTCATATCCGGGATGATTTATTGCTTATATGTGTGTGTGAAAGCTGTATGTAGCAGTGGAATGCTGTGGAGGTGTGTCCATAAGCACAAGTCGTATACGCGTTGCGTTGACACTTAGCAAGTGACTGTCCTACACATTCGCTGCTTAGCGGGTGGCTGTTCTACACATGCACTGATGCTTTTCCTACTGTAATTGCAAGCAGCTCATTTGAATGAGATTTCCTTTCAGCATCGCTAGCTATTTCAAACTCGTTAACTTTTACAGCAGGGAATTAAAAGCAACAGGTTTTTAACGAGGACTTTAGTGCAGTGGCGTAGGATGGGGGGCGGGAGGGGCGGTCCGCCCCGGGTGCACGTGCTCGGGGGTGCCGGCCCCGCTGGTTCCCTGCTCTCTCTGCCCCGGAACAGAGAGCAGGGAACCAGCGGGGCCGACGCAGCTCTGAGTGACGTGCACTCGGGGCGGATCGGCCCTCCCGCAGGTAAGAATGCGGTCCGGGGGGTGGGGTTTGCTCTTGGGGGGGGGGTGCGCCGCAGGGGGGGTCACGCCATGCTGCACCCAGGGGGGGGGGGGGTGCGCAGCTGCGACCCGCCCCGGGTGCCATTAGCCCTTGCTACGGCACTGCTTTAGTGCATCAGCGCCTCACTCTGCTGGTTGTGTGTGAGTTCATCTGCAGTACCCTGCTATGCAGAGAGTGTTTCTTAGAGAAAGGCAGTTAATAGAGCCTAATAAATGAAATAAAATACATTTTCATTGGGTTTAGTTTTGTTCCATTTTAGCCTGCACTAAACAAAACAACAAATGTGTAATATTTCTTGCAGAAGCTGTGTCATCTGTAGGTGATTGCCTACCCTTCACCTTCCTTGCTTTACTTAAAAGTAATAAACAGAAGAAAGGAAAATATGATGCTACTTTTTTATTGGCTTAACTTAATACAGCTGAAGGGGCACCATGTGTAAACACAGATCACGTTTTAATTCGTGCATTAAGTTAGTCCAATGAAAAAAAAAAGTACCACAAGGAGAAGCAGCAGGATTTGAAGCAGGCTTCCCTAGTTGTCAGCCTGGTGCTCTAATCATTAGGCTACTTTCCACTGTCTTTTCTTTTGTTGATTTCAATTTATTACGTTTAAAGTGGATTAACACTGCAGCCGCTCTATTCAACATGGGGAGATGCTTCAATGAAGGAAGAGACTGCTACAAATTGTGCCTGTGGGGGTGTTTGCTTCAGGGTCCACTCCTGGGTCAGGCAGCATTTGCTGAGACTGGCCCGAAAAGGTTTTGAAGTCAAATGCTCAGTTGCCATTTCCAGAATTAATAGAGAACCAAAGGAGAAAAGCAAATTAATCATCAAGTCCGTTGTTTTCTTCTCCCCCCTCCTCCTTTCCTACAATGTCCCATGTTTTCTCTGTGCTCGGATTCTTGTTTTCCTTTCACTCCCATGATCTTTCTCTCTCTTCTCTCTCGTTTCTTCCAGTCTCTCGTCCTCCTTGTCTCTGGTTCCCTGTTATTTTTCTGTCCCCCCCCCCCCTCCCTCCCTCAGGATGACCTCTCTCCTAGTCAGTGGGATGGAAAAAGCACAGCCTTTGTAGCCAGACGTGGAAAGCAGAGAGAGGCTACGGCCAACCTTGCTGTCACAGTCAAACACAGGGTACTTTAAACCTCTTCCAGATGTGCAAGTCTTAGAACAGAGCTCTCTTATGAGAAGCGCTTGATTGCAGTGAAATTACATATCGTCTGGGGGGATATAGAGTTTCCAGCTTATGATCTCTTCCTAGGTCAGTTCAGGCTTCCACAGAGGGCTTGTTTATTTTGTGACTTGCCAGCCATAAACACAACTAGCGTGCAAGAAGCCCTGACCCTCTCCCTGCCCCCACACTCACCCCAGGCCAGTGGAGATTGGGTGACAAGTTTAACTAACTTGTTGGAGTCCTCAAGAAATAACAGAGGAACATTCCTTCCCTTTTCCCTCTACCGCTTCCAGGTCATGGAATGATTCTTCTGTGCTTGGTGTCTTGTGTAGTTAGTGAGCAGCAGGAATTGGGGGAGAAGGAGAAACTCTGGATCGGTGTAGGATCATTGAACTGTAGTCTTCCATTCCGATGAATCTGGTGTTCTTTTTTTTTCTCTGCCAAAGCTAAAACTATCAGGAAATTCAGTGTGATCAGAGAGCAGCTCTCTCCAAGCTGTTCTGAAAATAAAGAACAATGGGGTCCTTTTAATAAGGTGCACTGAAAAATGGCTTGCAGTAGTGTAGGCGCGGGTTTTGAGCGCGCGCGATCGATATTTCAGCATGCCCGTAAAAAAGCCCTTTTAAAAATTTTTGCTGAAAATGGATGTGCGGCAAACTCAAAATTGCCGCGCGTCTATTTTGGGTCTGAGACCTTACTGCCAGCCATTGACCTAGTGGTAAAGTCTCATGTGGTAACTGGGCGGTAATGACCTACGTGCGCCAAATGCCACTTGGCACACATAGCGGATGTGCGCCAAAAATGAAATTACCACAAGGGCCACCCGGTAGTCATGCAGTAACTCCATTTTGGCACGCGTAGATGCTTACGCGGCTTAGTAAAAGGGCCACAATATAACGTCCCCTTTTCTTGACTTGTTCCCACTTTGCCATTATTTTTTTTTCTGTTAGATCCTAATGATATCTCAGCTATTTTTTAGGCTGAAAAGTTGTATATCGATTATTGTAGTCAAGCCTACTATACAAAGAAGATTCCTCACAATTGCAGTTTAGTTGCAAGTCTTTTATTCACACTGAGTTCTGCATCAGAATTCTAATGACAATCAGACCTGCAGCATCTCTGGCTTGAAGACCTCATAATAATGGGTGCAACTAGACAGAAAGGGTTATCCAAAGCTTAAGCATATAACGATGATATTGAAATCTGAAAAAAAAAGTCCCAAATGATTTTGGTTTTAGATACAGCGTACATTCAAAATTAGCATCTTAAAAGTTTATATTGGCAGTAAGGCTGGATAATTCGGTGTATGTAATGTAGCTAGCAGGTAGCACAAGTGAAACAGGAAGAGTGCAGGAAAGAAAGATCAGCTACTAGGTGCTAGAAGAGACAAGGGAAAGGAAAGGGGAAAGGGAAATGGGACTTGATATACATACCGCCTTTCTGAGGTTTTTGCAACTACATTCAAAGCGGTTTACATATATTCAGGTATTTATTTTGTACCAGGGGCAATGGAGGGTTAAGTGACTTGCCTCTTACACTGGGACATTGTCCCCAATCCCGACAGCTTGCTGGCCACACAAGGCATTCTGGGACTTGTAGTTCTGTCCTTTCAAAATCATAATTTTGGGCATGGCTGGGGATTGTCTCAGTGGTAACAAACCATCTGGTCAAATGATTATGGTTTAATAGTCCGATGGCAATTTAAACAGAAGTTGGGAGGCAGGGATAGTGCTGGACAGACTTGTACATTCTGTGCCAGAGCCGGTGGTTGGGAGGCAGGGCTGGTGGTGGATAGTGCTGGGCAGACTTATACGGTCTGTGCCAGAGCCGGTGGTTGGGAGGAGGGGCTGGTGGTTGGGAGGCGGGGATAGTGCTGGGCAGATTTATACGGTCTGTGCCCTGAAGAGCACAGGTACAAATCAAAGTAGGGTATACACAAAAAGCAGCAAATATGAGTTATCTTGTTGGGCAGACTGGATGGACCGTGCAGGTCTTTTTCTGCCATCATCTACTATGTTACTATGTTACCAGTGCCCTGTATTCATTGTCTTTACTTATAGCTAGGCTGCTGGTAGAATAAATAACTAAGCTGATCTTTTTTGTGGTGTTTTTATTTTTTTAAATTTCTGTTTCTGTTTTCATATGGACGCTTTGAAACTGGAGCTGAAACTTCCAGGAGTTTGATTTATTTATTTATTATTATTATTATTATTATTATTTTACTTCTGGTTAAAAGCTCCAGGGATCAAAGTGTATTGGGATTAAAGAAAGTGAAAGAGGATGCTTGGTTTGTGGTCAGCTCCTAAACTGCCACAAGAAGAGCAGCATGGACTAGGAATGGGCAGCCAGAAAAATTGTTCCTTATTTTTGTTTATCAACCAATGTCATCAATATGCACGTTATTTGCATATTGTGCATTCTTTTCTTAAAGAGTGTGCGCTATGGAGGTAATTCTATAAAGAGCCTTAAAAATTTAGGTGGTAAAACAATGAGCACTGTGCTAGTAATTCAGTAACGGCATCTGGGTGCTCAGAGTCCGTTACAGGACACTAGTGTAAGTTAGTACCAATGGGGTGGGGGTGGGGTGGGGTCTCTATATATGGTGCCTAAAAATCTGTGAAGAAAACATTTCCACCTAAGCATATTCTATAAGCAGCACCTAGATTTAGGCGCAGTATATAGAATATGCTTAGTTGACACCCTAGCGCCTAAATCTATGCGTCTCCATTTACACCAGTGTAAACATGGCATAAATCCTGGCATGCAGATTTAGGCACAGAGGGCTATATTCTATAACAGTGCATGTAAACTTTGGAACGCCCTTGAAATGCCCATTTCCCTGCCCATAACCATGTCCCTTTTTGCCTTAATCCCGGCATTAAAAAATTTAGGCGCTGTGTATTACAGAATACACTTACCTGCTTATAATCGAACGAGAAAAACGCCCAAGTTCCGACCTAAATCGGGAGATGGGCGTTTTTCTCACAAAAACAAATAAAGCGGTATAATCGAAAGCCGAACTTTGGACGCTTTCAACTGCACTCCGTCGCGGATGCGGACAAAGTGGACGGGGGCGTGTCGAAGGCGTGTCGAAGGCGGAACTGGGGCGTGGTTATCACCCGAACAGAGATGGGCGCCCTTCGCCGATAATGGATGCGTTTGTAGCTAGAATTTAGGGCACTTTTCCTGGACCCTGTTTTTTCACGAATAAGGCCCCAAAAAGTGCCCTAAATGACCAGATTACCCCCAGAGGGAATCGGGGATGACCTCCCCTGACTCCCCCAGTGGTCACTAACCCCCTCCCACCACAAAAAAATGATGTTTCACAACTTTTTATTTTCACCGTCAAATGTCATACCCTCCTCCCAGGCAGCAGTATGCAGGTCCCTGGAGCAGTTGTTAGGGGGTGCAGTGGACGTCAGGCAGGTGGACCCAGGCCCATCCCCCCTACCTGTTACAATTGTGCTGCTTAATGCTTATTAGTCGTCCAACCCCCCCAAACCCACTGTACCCACATGTAGGTGCCCCTCTTCACCCCTTAGGGCTATAGTAATGGTGTAGACTTGTGGGCAGTGGGTTTTGAGGGGATTTGGGGGGCTCAACACACAATGGAAGGGTGCTATGCACCTGGGAGCTCTTTTACCTGTTTATTTGTTTTTGTAAAAGTGCCCCCTAGGGTGCCCGGTTGGTGTCCTGGCATGTGAGGGGGACCAGTGCACTACGAATCCTGGCCCCTCCCACGAACAAATGCCTTGGATTTATTCGTTTTTGAGCTGGGCACTTTCCCTTTCCATTATCGCTGAAAAGCAAAAACGCCCAGCTCACACATTGGCGAATAAAACATGGGCGTCTATTTTTTATCGATAATACGGTTCGGTCCGCCCCTTCACGGACCCGTTCTCGGAGATTAACGCCCATGGAGATAGGCGTTTCTGTTCCATTATGCCCCTCTTAGTGATTTGCTGTTATCAATGCTGATTAGCTTGTTAAGCCAATTAAGTTATGTACACTGCTATAGAATATTTATTTATTTATTGCATTTGTATCCCACATTTTCCCACCATATGGCAGGTTCAATGTGGCTAAAAAGGCGGTTACAAAATTTAGATTTGTAGAAGTCTAGTACATAATAATACAGAAGTGCAATAAACGCTTAGCATATTGTGAGAGAGGTTAATATTATTGTTTTCCATTTCTGAACTTTTTGTGATGTATGTTGGTGTGGGATTAGGCAGATCCAGGGGGGGAAAGACTTCTTGAAAAGATGTGTTTTCTGAATATGCTTGGATTTCAGCACGGAATACTAGGCACAATATATAGAATCTGGGGGAATGTGCTAAAGTTTAGGCGTGACCACTTACAGTGGTGGAAATAAGTATTTGATCCCTTGCTGATTTTGTAAGTTTGCCCACTGACAAAGACATGAGCAGCCCATAATTGAAGGGTAGGTTATTAGTAACAGTGAGAGATAGCACATCACAAATTAAATCCGGAAAATCACATTGTGGAAAGTATATGAATTTATTTGCATTCTGCAGAGGGAAATAAGTATTTAATCCCTCTGGCAAACAAGACCTAATACTTGGTGGCAAAACCCTTGTTGGCAAGCACAGCGGTCAGACGTCTTCTGTAGTTGATGATGAGGTTTGCACACATGTCAGGAGGAATTTTGGTCCACTCCTCTTTGCAGATCATCTCTAAATCATTAAGAGTTCTGGGCTGTCGCTTGGCAACTCGCAGCTTCAGCTCCCTCCATAAGTTTTCAATGGGATTAAGGTCTGGTGACTGGCTAGGCCACTCCATGACCCTAATGTGCTTCTTCCTGAGCCACTCCTTTGTTGCCTTGGCTGTATGTTTTGGGTCATTGTCGTGCTGGAAGACCCAGCCACGACCCATTTTTAAGGCCCTGGCGGAGGGAAGGAGGTTGTCACTCAGAATTGTACGGTACATGGCCCCATCCATTCTCCCATTGATGCGGTGAAGTAGTCCTGTGCCCTTAGCAGAGAAACACCCCCAAAACATAACATTTCCACCTCCATGCTTGACAGTGGGGACGGTGTTCTTTGGGTCATAGGCAGCATTTCTCTTCCTCCAAACACGGCGAGTTGAGTTCATGCCAAAGAGCTCAATTTTTGTCTCATCTGACCACAGCACCTTCTCCCAATCACTCTCGGCATCATCCAGGTGTTCACTGGCAAACTTCAGACGGGCCGTCACATGTGCCTTCCGGAGCAGGGGGACCTTGCGGGCACTGCAGGATTGCAATCCGTTATGTCGTAATGTGTTACCAATGGTTTTCGTGGTGACAGTGGTCCCAGCTGCCTTGAGATCATTGACAAGTTCCCCCCTTGTAGTTGTAGGCTGATTTCTAACCTTCCTCATGATCAAGGATACCCCACGAGGTGAGATTTTGCGTGGAGCCCCAGATCTTTGTCGATTGACAGTCATTTTGTACTTCTTCCATTTTCTTACTATGGCACCAACAGTTGTCTCCTTCTCGCCCAGCGTCTTACTGATGGTTTTGTAGCCCATTCCAGCCTTGTGCAGGTGTATGATCTTGTCCCTGACATCCTTAGACAGCTCCTTGCTCTTGGCCATTTTGTAGAGGTTAGAGTCTGACTGATTCACTGAGTCTGTGGACAGGTGTCTTTCATACAGGTGACCATTGCCGACAGCTGTCTGTCATGCAGGTAACGAGTTGATTTGGAGCATCTACCTGGTCTGTAGGGGCCAGATCTCTTACTGGTTGGTGGGGGATCAAATACTTATTTCCCTCTGCAGAATGCAAATAAATTCATATACTTTCCACAATGTGATTTTCCGGATTTAATTTGTGATGTGCTATCTCTCACTGTTACCAATAACCTACCCTTCAATTATGGGCTGCTCATGTCTTTGTCAGTGGGCAAACTTACAAAATCAGCAAGGGATCAAATACTTATTTCCACCACTGTATGTCATCTCTGTAGCTGGTGTAAAGGCACACACCTAAATGTTGGCAGTTATGCACACAACTAACAGTATTCTATATGTTTAATGCGTAAGTATGCAATCAACCTATGCCCCTCTCACATCAATTCCTCATTTGCAGTTACACTACAAAAATTAAGTGCTAACTCCCAAATTCTATATATGCACTCAAAATTGTGTATGCAAATTTGGGCACTCTACTCCTACCCTAGCTGAGATAATATTTAGCCATTTCTCTGACCTCATGTGCACCTTTCTTTAAATTAGTCACCTTATTTTCTAACTCCTCTTACTCTCTTACCTATCTATGGGCTCTGTTTACTAAGGTGCGCTAGCATTTTTAGCACGTGCACAAAATTAGCACGCGCTGTGTAGGTGCCCATAGGAATATTGTGGGCGTCTACACAGTTAGTGTGCGCTAAAAGCACTAACGCACCTCTAGTGCAGCTTAGTAAATGGGGCCCTATATGTTATCCATCTCTCTGACCTCGTGCAAATTTCTTTAAATTAATCACGTTATTTTCTAGCTCCTCTTACTCTCTTACATATCTATATGTTCCATCTTTGCTTATACCCTAAAATGCTCTGTTTATTTTTTATTTGTTGCATTTGTATCCCACATTTTCCCATCTTATTGCAGGCTCAATGTGGCTTACATAAAGCCGTAATGGCGATCGCCATTTACAGAATGAGAAATACAAGGTATTACAACATTTAGAGTACAAACAGTATTAAAATAAATTAGAGTAAGTATATAAACAGTTCATAACAGGCGTAAGAGATAAGGGAGTAATGCATAATGCATTATAATACATAATAATATTATGCATAACACATTATAATACATAATACATAATAATATTATGTATTGTGTTGACATTGTAAGTAGTATACTGTACCATAATTTGTATTGTTAATTGAATATTTTTACTGCTGTAATTGTCTATTGCTCATGTTTGATTTATTTTTACTGTACATCACCTTGAGTGGATTTCTTCAAAAAGGCCGTAAATAATTCCTAATAAATAAATTAGCACTAATAATTGGGTACTAACAATCAATTATTGGTGCTAATTGGCAATAATTTGAATTTACACGTACATCTTCCTAGTTGGTATTCTATAAAGATGCGCGCATAAATTCTTATGCGTGGATCTGAAAAGGGGTGTGGCTATGGGAGGGGCATGGGCAAGTCAGTGGTGTTCCTAGATTGTGTACACAGTATTATAGAATATGGCAGATCCATGCCTGAAACCAGGTTTTATTAGTAAATCTTTGCGCCAGGGGCGTAGCCAGACCGCACTGTGGGGGGACACATTTTAGTCTGCGGCCCTGCTACTGCCTCTCCTGCTGCCTCGCCCCCCCCCCCCCACTGCCTCGCTGCTCCCCTCCCACTGCCTCACCGCTCCCCCCGCCGCCCTGCCGCACCCCACAGCAGCAAATACCTTTGCTGGCAGGGGTTCCCAACCCCCGCCAGCTGAAGCCTTCTCCAGCGCCGGTTTCCGGCGCTCCCTCGTTCCCTGCCCTGCTCTCTCTTTCTCATGTCCTGCATGCTCCTTTAAGTGAAACTGCTCAGTTTCACTTAAAGAAGCGTGCAGGACGTGAGGAGGAAGAGAGAGCAGGGAAGCAACGTGGCGGCTCCGGAGACTGGTGCTGAACAAGGCTTCAGCTGGTGGGGATTGGGGACCCCCACCAGCAAAACCAGGGGCCCGGACAAAATTTGGGGGTCTAGGCCCCCATGGCCCCATATAGCTACGCAAGTGCTTTGCGCCCAAAATTAGGCACAGATCCTGGCGCTAAGCACTATTCTTTGAATGGCGTGCTACTCAAGAGTGCTGTGTATAGAACAGTACTCAACACTCATTTTTTTTGGTCCTCAAATTTGGGCACCATTTACAGAATCTAGTCCTAAGTTTATAAAATAGGATCATAAGTCAGTTACCTGTGTAACTGCAAATTAATGCTTGTTAAATCCAATTATTGCTACTTATTGCCAATTGAGTGCCAGTTTAGACCCAATTATGTAATTAAGTTGCGTGTGTAACTGGTGCTATTCTAGAACCAGGAACCCAATTGCACATCTAACTGCTCGTGTCCTATATAGTATATGCATTCTTTAAAATTAAAGGCCAGGAATATTGAGATACTGTTAGATTCATCACTTGAATTCCACAAATTCGGGCAACATTTAAAAAAAAACCTGTTTCTGTCACCTACAAAATCTTTCTCCATATAATCGAGAAGATGAGTCTGATAACAGTGTTCCTTGCCACGACAACATCATAGCTAGACTACCTGAATACTCTCCATATTTGGAAAGACCACAAAGAGTTTGCACCAGCTCCAACTAATTCAGAATGATGCAGCACAACTGGTAGAGGGTTGCAAACAACATGACCATATCACACTGTTTCTGCAAAAATTGCATTGGCTACCAGTACCCTTCAGGGCCAAATTTAAACACTTTGATTTTCAAGAGATAAAGTGGGCCAGACAAGTATCTGAAGAGTAAGTTAGCCCTTTACACACCTTTGAGTCTTTCATAAAAAGAATTAGTATGATGCATACCTTCTAGTGAGCCTTCTCAAGAGTAGCTACCACACTCTGGAACTCACTCCCAGAGAGTCTTCATTGGACTCAAGACCATCTGTACTTCAGGACTGGCTGTCCTCTCAAGCCTTTAATACATGTGGCAACTCAGTAACTGTGCATCTGGACTAACCAAGTGGAGGAATAGCCTAATGGTTAATGAAGTGTGCTGAGAATCTGGGGAACTGGGCTCTATTCCCACTGCAGCTTCTTGGGACTCTGGCCAAGCCACTTAACCCTCCACTGCCCCAGGCACAATAATGTAGATTGTAGGCCCACTAGGGACAGAGGTCCTTTTACCAAGCTGCAGCTTAAAAGGGCCTGAATGCATCCCGTGGTAAGCTCCCAATTTGTGCAAGGTACATAGGCGGTCGGTAGCCCAACTGTTTGGGGAGGCTAAAGGGGGCAGGGTTAGGGGTGGGGCCAGGGGTGGAGCTTAAATCCACAGAAAAAAATAAAAGTCACAATAACTTTTATTACATTTAGATATTAGATATGTATCATATGTCAAAGAATAAAGTGGTTGCTCAAAGCATATTCTAAGCACAATCGCTCAACTGCAAAACACTATGCACAACTTTGTGCAAAAACACACTCAGAACCTTACTGTACCATAAATATTACACTGGGCAGAACCTAATACACCAATATACCACCCATACGGAAAATGCAGACCGTCAACAATATGAAACAAGGGATCATATCATCACAATTCTCATGTAGAGCCACAAAACACCCTAATTCATGTTTAATGTGGGATAAAATGCCATAAATAAGTACATAAATATAAACTTTTAGTGTTGAGCACCTGATTCTCAAAGAGGACATATTCTAAACACTATAATGAAAATAAAATGATCTTTTCTACTTTTGTTGTCTGGTGACTTTTTCTGATCATGCTGGCCCAGTATCCGATTCTGCTGCTATCTGTCCTCAGTGCAGGTCAGGAAGTCATCCTCGTTAAATATCTCCCTGGCAACACAGGACACCTCCAGCCAACCCCCCCTGCTCTCCCAGCAGTAAGGTAAACAAATTAAACCATAAACCAATTTCTACAACTGGTTGCACAAGGCTAGAGGGCTTTCACTGCAGCTCCTGCTGTGAGGATGGAGGTAAATCAACAATTTAAACCCCTCAGAGCACAGCAGGGGAGGCTTAGCCTCTGCAAGCCTTTTATACCGGGCACCTATGACGAGGTACCCAAGTGTCTGGGGGCAGAGAGTGGCCATTTCTGCTCTACCTCATGCTAACTTATTAGCGCAGGATTACTGCGTAAGCCCTACAAAATAGGTGTTGGTAATCTTTTTCAATGGCTGCGCTAATAGCAACAGCACATGGCTAGTCATTGAAACAATTCTTGTGAATTAACACTAGGGTTACCATATTTTGTCCCCCAAAAAGGAAACATGCACTACGCCCCCACCACACCCCGCCCCGCTCCTTTCATACCCTCGCTCCGCCCCCTATCACATTTTCCCTCCCCCCTGTCACACACCCCATTACCCCCCCTCCCTGTCACCCCCTCCCCTTACCTTACTACTTCCCTGGTGGTCTAGTGACCTCTTTGGGGCAGGAAAGAACCCCTTCTTTCCTGCCCGGAGCACTGCCCTGCATGCATCCTTCCTGTCGCTGATCTCGATGCCGATTCAAAATGGCCGCCAAGAGTTGAAGTCTTGCGAGGTCACTTCAACTCTCGGCGGCCATTTTGAATCAGCGCCGAGATCAGCAACAGGAAGGATGCATGCAGGGCAGCGCTCCGGGCAGGAAAGAGGGGGCTCTTTCCTGCCCCGAAGGCGGAAGAATTCACTAGACCACTAGGGCAGTAGTAAGTAAGGGGAGGGGAGGCTAGCAATCTGCCCATTTGTCCGCCCACCAGCCTGCCCGTTTGCCCAGAAATCCGGACAAACGGGCAGATTGGCAAAACCCACCCGGTTGCTCAGACATGTCCTCAAAAAGAGGACATGTCTGGGTACATCCAGACATATGGTAACCCTAATTAACACCAAAATTGATTGTTGGCACCCAATTATTGGCACTAATTGTATCGTTGCTCAATTGAATTGCATGTGCAAATTAAGCGTGCACCCAAATTTGCACACACAATGTTGAGCACCATATATAGAATCCGGGGGTATATACAAATAGTGTGCACTGTTATCGGTGAACGATGGCCTGTTTCTAGCATGCACTCACCTGTCCCTGATGTCTAGTGCCAAGTTGTCACCTCTGCTGCTCCTTTGCCTGTTTCTTTCCAGTCCCCCTTCTATCCTTATCCTTGCTATACAATGGGTGTGATCTCCAGGTGTGCTGCTGTCTATACACCATGCACCCAAGGCCGCCGAGACCCAAAGCCAAGCCTGGGCAAACACCCTCGGGGCCCACGCACCCCCCTCTGGATCCACATGCCCCTTCCCATGCCTGCGTACTTGCTTGTCTTCTCTCCTGCTAGCTCCGCTCTGCTGCACAGGTCCTTCTTCCTGCCACGTCCAAACAGGAAGTACTTTACACAGGAGGCGGGACACAGCAGGAAGAAGTTCCTGTGGCCGGCAGAGCAGAGTTAGGGTTACCATATGGCTCCAGAAAAAGGAGGACGGATTGAGCCAGCCGGGTTTTACTTCCATTGCTTTCCACTGAAAGCAATGGAAGTAAAACCCGGCTGGCTCAATCCGTCCTCCTTTTTCTGGAGCCATATGGTAACCCTAAGCAGAGTTAACATGATAACTCTGCTCTGCGGCACACAGGAGCAGGAGAGCCATGCTAGTGCTGATTGGGCGCCGGGCCCCCCTTGGAGGCCGGGCCTTGGGGGGAATTTTGCCTTCCCCCCTCTCGGTGGCCCTGCATGAACCAGATTTCATGCATACCTCAGTCACAGGCTGGCTAGACTATCAGAGATCCCCTATATGAAGGAAATTAGTGAATGAATCAAGCAGGTGGGAGAGAGCCTTTCTTTCCACAGGAAACATTACATATAAAGACAGGGGAGCCTTATTCTTTTCATGGGCTGGGGTGAGGGGTGGGCGGCTTTCCTCTTCCCACATTTCTTATGAGATTTGGGAGGACAGGAAGGGATTGTTATTGTGTGCAGAAAGCTTTTGTGAGCAGATGCCAGTGACCCCCATTCACTCAGGGGAGGGAAGGGAGGCTTTTGCCATGAGTTTCAAAGCCTGTGGGTTCCGATACAGCATCAGGAAGACAGCTGCAGCCAATGAGCCTGCAGTATTGAAAAAAATGCCCTGGTTTTTATTACTCAAAACTCTGGATCAAGATGGTGAGTAATCCAGGTCCCAGAGAGCAACTTTGGGCCTCTTCTGATTTCATCCTTTTTCCATCTGATTGCAGTCTCTCTGGCTTCCATTCAGATCAGCATTGAGGGAACTGATATGTCTAGGAGAAGCTGCCCTAAAGCCAGAGGTGACTCAGTTTTCCTGCAGAAACATGGTTACTTTATACTGCTGCATTCAGATCAGGGCTGGCCCAACCATTAGGTATAACTAGGCAGTCACCTAGGGCAGCAGCTACTTAGTAGTCAGCAAAGAACAGCTGCAGTCATAGCAACACTTTAGGTTCTGAGAATCTCACAAATTCAAAGGATCATCAGCACATACATTAACCTACATTTTTATAGGATGCTTTTGTGATAACCATGATAATTCAGTTTAATTATCAAAATCTTGGGGGGGAGGGGCTGAAGGCTAGGGGCCTAAAAGTTAATTGAGGAGAGTGTAAGGCTGAGGGTTCACCTAGGGTGCCTACAACCTTGCTTCAGCTTTGATTCGGTCAATCATCAGCAGTGGAACTGCTAGAAATATGCAGAGAAGGCTTTATAGACTTCTGCTGAGGAGGGGCATTGGCAGGTCAGTGGTGTTCCTAGAATGTGTGCCCACGGGGATGAGGGGGGAATGGGGACAGAACCTGCGGGAATGGGGTGTAGATGGAGACAGGGCCTGCAGGGAATGAAGACAGGGCCTGCGGGGATGGGGTGGGGAAGGAGACAGAACCCACGGAGATGGGGTGGGGAACTGGGGATAGAGACAAATTTTGTCCCCGTGTCATTCTCTACTCCAGACCTCCATGAGTGCACTGCAAAATCTGCAGTGATGGGACTTCCAGTCAGCCCCTCTGACTAGAGAGCAGATTGCATTTCAGAGTATAGGGCAGATTAACCAGTTTTCCTCAAAGAAATTGTATGTGTGACAAGTTGTCCATATTACAACAGCATGGAAAGCAAGAGATCTATACACTTATCTCATCTTGTAAGATTGACATTGCACTAGAAGGAAGCAGGCATTGTATTAAGCATGTATTGCTTCTCCTACTTGTTAGAGGGAGGGATGCCAGCTGTGAATAACAGCAGCATCAGGGCTTCCGGGGAAAATGAGAGGCTAATGCTCGGAGCTTCCATGGTAAGGCAACAGTGCTGAAAAAAACTGCCACAACAGCGCAGAAAATTAGCTCGCCAATGCTCAAAAGAAATGGTATGCAAATTATATGCACGCTGTTAAAGCAAAAGCAAGGAGGAGGATTCATTTGGCACATGCACAGAAAAGTTAGCATGGTAAATACAGCTCCTGTGCGTATGTGCCAGGCAAACCTGAACATGAAGCCTTTAAATATAAGCTTTTGAATTTTTTTTATTTTGAAGGCTTATATTTAAGTGCAGGAAACAGGTGCTCGGGCTCATGCACATTTGTTTCTCACTACTGGCACTTTGGGGCTTGCACGGGATTCCTTCTGAATCCAAACGGTATAAAAACTGGCAGAGAAAGAATCATGAGAAATCCTGTCTTCAAATCCCATAACGCCTGCTCCGAGCTGACAAATGTTTTATAGAGGTAAAGTGGCTTTGTTTTGTGTGCTGTTCTCTAAACATTGGGAGGGAATAGGAAATGAGCTCATTAACATGCAATTGACTGCATTAGCATACAAATTGTGCTAATCTTTGGTGTGCTCGTTGTTTTCTGCACTGGAGCATCTGAGCATTCTATGCTCACTAATGCAGGTGCTAGTTTGGCGGTAATGGACTCTAGTGCCTGCGTTTGCTTATGAGCATTGGGGCATGAGTGAGACATGTAGATCTTCCTGCTGACTATGAAGAAGGATCAGTAGAACCACTGCTCTGGGAATGGAAGGGGGGGGGGGGAATCTGAGAGCAGAAAGTGGGTGTGATGGAGTATAATTGGGCCAGAGAGGAGCCCCAAGCCTGAAGATTCACCTACCCTTTCACCAGCCCTGAACACAAGTAAAAGTCAGTCTGCTTAAGTACAAATGTGCATTCTGTACTATGGAAAGGCAGTAGGAAACTGGAGTTCTCTAGGAGGCAGTGAGACTTGCTGCATTACCTCCATGCTGCAGTGAACTGTGTTTTCATCTCCAGCCTTCCTGGCATTGAAACAGTTTCTCAGTGATGAGTCTAGGAGCAGCAGCCATGGAGGACAATGCAAAGTTTTACCTCTACTCTAGATCTCTTTATTCTTCCCAAAGCAACATAAGTTGGGAAGATTTATACAAAAGGGGTTAAAAAAAAAGTCTATCTGGGGACAAAATTACTCTCCAAAAGTTAAGCAGAAAAAAAAATCAGTAAAAAGATACATCATGTTAGATCAGAGTCAGACTAGGGTTTCCAGAGAAATAAAGTCCCCCAAAATGGACTAATACAGTTTTATGGGAGAAGCAGTTCCAACTTGTGAAGCATAGAAACTTACATAGTGAATCACAGCAGTATGAGATTTGCTCCTTTCAAACTGCCTTTCCCCTCTTCTCAACTCTCCCCAGTCCCCAAACTACTTCACCCTTCTGAAGTACCCTCACAAGTACCCCAAATCTCCCCAACTCAATGTGTAATTAAGTTTTGAAATTCATTACAGAGAATGTGGTAAAAGTGATTAGCATAGCAGGGTTTTAAAAAGGTTTGGACACGTTCCTAAAAGAAAAATCCATAAACCATTATTAAGATGGGCTTGGGGAAAATCCCCTGCTTATGCATTTTATTCTTTTGGGATTGCTAGGTACTTTGTCCTGAATTGGCTACTGTTGGAAACAAGATGTTGGACTATATAGACCTTTGGCAATGCTTAAGTACTTATATAAACAGCCCCCAGTCTCCAGAACTACACCAACTAATTCCTTCCACTATTGTCCCACCACTGCCAACTGCCCTTCCCCCCAACTTGCTCCTTGCAACTGCCCCCAACTGCCCAAACTATTCGTCCTCCCTCAAAACTACCCTCTGCAACTGCCTAACCCCTAAATTACATAAGTACATAAGTAATGCCACACTGGGAAAAGACCAAGGGTCCATCGAGCCCAGCATCCTGTCCACGACAGCGGCCAATCCAGGCCAAGGGCACCTGGCAAGCTTCCCAAACGTACAAACATTCTATACATGTTATTCCCGGAATTGTGGATTTTTCCCAAGTCCATTTAGTAGCGGTTTATGGACTTGTCCTTTAGGAAACCGTCTAACCCTTTTTTGAACTCTGCCAAGCTAACCGCCTTCACCACGTTCTCCGGCAACGAATTCCAGAGTTTAATTATGAGTTGAGTGAAGAAAAAGTTTCTCCGATTTGTTTTAAATTTACTACACTGTAGTTTCATCGCATGCCCCCTAGTCCTAGTATTTTTGGAAAGCGTGAACAGACGCTTCACATCCACCTGTTCCACTCCACTCATTATTTTATATACCTCTATCATGTCTCCCCTCAGCTGTCTCTTCTCCAAGCTGAAAAGCCCTAGCCTCCTTAGTCTTTCTTCATAGGGAAGTCGTCCCATCCCCGCTATCATTTTAGTCGCCCTTCGCTGCACCTTTTCCAATTCCACTATATCTTTCTTGAGATTCGGCGACCAGAATTGAACACAATACTCAAGGTGCGGTCGCACCAAGGAGCGATATAACGGCATTATAACATCCTCACACCTGTTTTCCATACCTTTCCTAATAATACCCAACATTCTATTTGCTTTCTTAGCCGCAGCAGCACACTGAGCAGAAGGTTTCAGCGTATCGACGACGACACCCAGATCCCTTTCTTGGTTTGTAACTCCTAACGTGGAACCTTGCATGACGTATCTATAATTCGGGTTCTTTTTTCCCACATGCAGCACCTTGCACTTATTTTAATTTTTTTTTTATTTTTTGCTCACATTAAACGTCGTCTGCCATTTAGCTGCCCAGTCTCCCAGTCTCGTAAGGTCCTTCTGTAATTTTTCACAATCCTGTAGCGAGTTAACGACTTTGAATAACTTTGTGTCATCAGCAAATTTAATTACCTCGCTAGTTATTCCCATCTCTAAATCATTTATAATATATTAAAAAGCAGCGGTCCTAGCACTGAGCCCTGAGGAACCCCACTAACTACCCTTCTCCATTGTAAATACTGCCCATTTAACCCCCTCTCTGTTTCCTATCCTTCAACCAGTTTTTAATCCACAATAGGACTTTTCCTCCTATCCCATGACCCTCCAATTTCCTCTGTAGTCTTTCATATGAGGTACCTTGTCAAACGCCTTTTGAAAATCCAGATACACAATTGTCCCCGCCCAACCACCCCACCACTCCAAACTGCTCCAACCCCCCTAACCTACCGCACAGACATACATGCACCCACATACAAATATATTGAGGATGGAAAGAATTCCAGAAGCCATGCTCCACATGCTTTTCTCACTTATTTCTCTAATGGGTGAGATTTATGTGGGAATCAGGATCCCTAGTAAGTCACTTTCATGAGGCAAGAAAAGGTGAAATCCTTCCTTCTAACCTATGTCCAGCTGCAGGATAGGGTTGGGGGTACAGAGTTAACTGATTCTCCATCCCTTGCTGCAGGCACCACCTTTCTCCAGGGTAGGTGCAAGGATATTAGGTGCCCGAAGTGAACATTCGGGCTTACACCTCCTCTTACTTTTCAGGCCCCTAATCTACCCCCCCAAAGACATCATGCTTTTAAATGTTAAACTTTCTTGTGTGTGTGTGTTTATACAGTATATCACACACACACAAATAATTAAAGCAGTTTCCAAAAGCCATTTACCCAGGCAAACATCCCAAGAGCCTAGCCTTCTCTGATGATTGGGCTATCCCTGCCTTTCTGTATGGAGACCTGTGCTGATTTTACATCGTTTATCGTTTATTCATTTTACTATACCGTCTCAAATTGTGGTTACAAGACAGAAATGGTTTACATATTAATATAAAAATAGTAATAAAAACATAAGTGAACTCCATCAAGCTGATAGGAAAGCAAACTAAAAACAGCCATTCATTAAAAGATAAAACACCAATTTTGCTAAACAGCCATTCATAACAACAACATGACTAACATATAAATTTTACTGCATAGTCAATTCTAACTAGTATTGCCATTTTATCATAGATTACTTTCGACTGTCTCCTGGAATAAATATGTTTTCAAAAATTTTCGAAATTTAATGTAAGACTCTTCCAATCTAAGGTGTTTTGGGAGACAATTCCAGAGAGAGGGGGCCAAGAAAAAATATGCTGAGTTTCTAGTGGACTCCCATCTAGCCTTTTGTGGAGAGGGGATAATCAATCTGTTATCTGTAAGAGAACGAAGAGTTTGCCTGGGCGAATATGGCAGAATAAGATTCGATAAGTATGATGGAATAAGTGAATATAGTACTTTGTGAGTCAGTGTAGACATTTTAAATTTTATTCTGGCTTCAACTGGAAGCCAGTGAAGTTGATATAAAAGTGGCATTGTTCTATCATATTTTGAGGCCCTGCAGATGATACGAGCTGCAGTGTTCTGTATCATCTGTAAATGTTTTATATTTGTCTTTGTAAGTCCTGCATAAACACTATTACAATAGTCCAGACGTGATGTAATATATGCATGCGTTAGTGTACATAATGAAGCTTTGTCAATTGAGTTTCTAATTGAGCGTAGTTTTCGGAGATAATAAAAAGAATTCCTGACTACCACAGATATTTGTTTGTTAAATGACAGAGCTGAGTCAATAATGACTCCTAAATATCTGAACGATTGTACTGTTGGAATCGGTTTATCAAATAAAGTAGGTATGACAGCAGGAATAGTATCACGACCCGTAATCCACGATGTAACAGTCTTATCTGGATTTAAGACTAAATGATTTGTTTTAAGCCAACTAGCTACTGCTTTAAGACCATTCTGAATTTGCGTAAGTTCAATATCTAACGGCTTTACATAGTGGATCAGGAGAAAATCATCAGCGTAAGAGTAGAAACTAATACCCAATGATTGAATAAGTGAAGCAAAAGAGCTGACATGTATGTTAAACAGAATTGGTGACAGGACTGATCCTTGTGGTACCCCACAGGAAATGGGATACATTTTAGAAGTGGAACAATTTTGGGCAACTTTAAAAGACCGATTTGCCAGGAAGGAGGCAAACCATTCATAAGTGGTACCTGCAATACCAATTTCCTTTAGCCGATATAATAGGAGATCATGAGGTTCTGTTTCACAGATTTGCTGTATTCAGCCTTCTCTGGAGCACCTTGTTTTCCCTGTTTAAGGGCCTTTTGTTTTTCCACTTTCTCAATCTCTACAGCTTTGATCTATAGATTCTGATTTACTGAGGGCAGCATGGTCCTCACCCTACAGAGTGCCATGAATTGATGCACAGAGAGCAGGATATTAAACCTTAACTCTTCCATGTGTGTCTCCTGGGTTACCAACTGTACTTCTACCGATTAGAATTTCTTTAGTATTACTCCACATAGGCAGTAGTGTACAGATACACATAAGAAACAATCCATGCTTTATAGAGCTTATGGTCAAGTGAAGACACATAGATAAAACAAACAAGATGTTGCAGGAAATGTAATTGTTGCAGTGAATATGGTGGTAGAAATCAGGGCCGGTCTTAGGCAGGGGCGACAGGGGCTGTTGCACAGTGCCTCATGCTCCTAGGGGCCCTGCATCTCCGGCACGTCTATTCTCCTGTCTTGGATCACCTCCCTATTCCATACCTTAACGTGCATAGTTTATAGGAGAAGCTCACACACTGTTCTTTTGACTAAAATTTAGGTCACCTAAAACCAGGCCTAAATAACGCGCCTAAGTTAGGCTCAGATCAGGTGTATTCTATAACAGTGCGCGTAGCGCCATGGCCACATTCCCTTTTTGACTCTGTGTATTAGAATTTACATGCACCGCGTTATAAAATACGCCGAGAAAGTTGTGCACGTAAATTCTATTTAAATCCAACTAGTGCTGTTAATTGGATGTTAAGTACCAATTATTGGTGCTGATTGGCTTGTTAATCAATTAAGTTGTGCATGCAATTTAGCCATGCAGCCAAATTAGTGCCCACAACTTAAAGCACCATATACAGAATTTGGGGGTATGTGAATAATCACCCATTCCCACTCTGCTTGATCTCCACCCCACGTATACCTACCTACAGGGTTGGCGCAAGGCAAGATGCTGCCTGAGGCGGAGCTAAAATGCCCCCCCCCCCCCATGCTGCCTCCCCGGTCATTTTACCTTGTTACGCTGATGTTCCAAACCCGGCAGCGGCATCAATTCCCATACGCTGCCCTGCCGCTGCCAGCACCCGCCTATTCCCTTTACTGCAGCTGCCTGAGCGAAACAGGAAGTTACTTCAGGTGGCTGCAGTAAACAGAAGAGGTGGGTGCCAGCGGCGATAGGATAGTGTATGGGAATTGCTGCCACTGCCGGGTTTGGAACGTCACTGTGATGAGGTAAAACGCCGCAAAGTCGTCCCCCGAGATGCTACTCCTGAAGAGTGCCGCCTGAGTCCCCGCCTAATGGTCGGGCCGCCCCTGCTTACAAGGCTTTCAAATTGGAAGTGAGATATCCAGGTTGGACATGTACAATTCCAGTACTACTTTAGAAAGGGATGTGCCGATGTAGAACCTTTTCTAACGGATGTGTATGAGATGCTACATGTGGCAGGAGCACTCATTGTACAAATGTCAACATCTAGAACATCTTTAATACTTAAACAGTCAAGAGGCTCTTGTTACGGTCCAGTTGTGTCAGAACAATATCAACAAATAGTGGACCAATGGTTCACCGTGCAAATAAATAAATAAACATGTGGAAGGAAAAGGTCACCGTGCATATAGGAAAAATGGGGGGGAAAGTCTCATAAGCAGTGGCGTAGCCAAGGGTGGGCTTGGGTGGGCCCAGGCCCACCCACTTTGGGTTCAGGCCCACCCAGTAACAGCACACCTATGATGTGGCTGGCAGGGATCCCCAAGCCCCACCAGCCGAAAACTCCCAACAAGTGTCCCTCTTGCATACCTTGTAAGTAGCAGATCTTCGCCTGTAGTGAGCAGTGACATACATACTGCTCGCACCGGCCCCACAGCCGTCCCTCTGATATATTTCTGCCTAGGTGGAAACAGGAAGTTGCATCAGAGGGAAGGGTGTGGGGCCAACATGAGCACTGTGTATTAGTTGCTGCTCACTGCTGGTGAAAATCTGCTATTTAAAAGGTATGTGGGAGAGGGGGATGTTTGAGAGGCCATATGGCATGCAGGCAAGAGTAGGAGAGACCAAATCTCCTGTGGGGACGGGGCAAGGTTCTTCTGCCCACCCATCTTGGGCCCAGGCTACGCCCCTGCTCATAAGGCACTGGGTCAACACTCTACTTATTCAATTTTAAGGAGTTTTGTTCAAAAACCCTTCGGTGATCAGTATAATCATTGACAACCTCCCCCCCCCCCCCCATCCAAATAACAAGTGACACTCAAAAAGTGATAATTGATTATTTAGATTATAGTGAGTGACTGGCGGTAAACTGATAAGCAGTGTGGCACTGATCTTTAGCTCTCAGGACATCTGTTTCGCCATCATTTTGTCAAGGGATTGGAACCTAGGACAGTGATCTCACAACCTGCTATATGCTACTGTTGCGGTCTCATGTTATTTGGATGGAGTTTTTTTTGTCAATGGTTACACTCATCACTAAAGGGTTTTCCAACAAGACTCCTTAAAATTGAATAAGTGGAGTGTTGACCCAGTGACTTACGAGACCTTTTCCATCATTTTTTCCTTCCACATGTTTATTTATTTATTTGCATGGTGAACCATTGGTCCACTAGTGGCAACTCACAACACACACATCCACGTGTTGGTTAGTAATTTCAGAACATAGACATGTTAGTGCTGACACATATGGGATCCATTTGGATACAGAAAGTGAAAGTGCCTTGGTGCTTTGTAGCTTTTACTATATGAGACGTGGGGTAAAGAATAATATATTGTAGAGGAATATATTCGAGTTATTCCCCAAGTTTTCCACGTCATCACTGTGACCCCTGACGCAGGTACTAGTCACCGAAACACGGCCCGTGTCGGGTCTTTTGTCAAGGCTCATTCATTAAAGAACTGTGTTCCATTTTAAAGGCCCGTGGTGCTGTTTTTTTTGTTGATTAGTAATTTCAGAACATAGACATGTTAGTGCTGACACATATGGGATACGGTAGCAGACCTTATACAACACAATTGTCCTATTCATTAAAAAAGTTCTTTATTGAATTGCACAGTACATCCTAGTGCCGACACACATACCTACATGCCTATCTACACCCAGTTAGGTACAGAGCCCAAAATCATTCATCACAATCATTTTTGGGAGGGGGAAAATTACACACATCCAACTCAAATGCACACACATTCAGAACACACCTACACACACATTCATAGAGATTAGTCACTTTAAAACAAATTGGAGAAAATATTTCTTCATACAACGTGTAATTAAACTCCAGAATTCATTGCCAGAGAATGCTGTAAAAGCAGTTAGCTTAGCAGGGTTTAAAAAGGGTTTGGACAACTTCCTAAAAGAAAAGTCCATAAGCCATTATTAACATGGCCTTGGGTGAAAATCCACTTCTTATTTCTAGGATAAGCACCATAAAATGTATTGTACTGTTTTGGGATCTTGACAGGTACTTGTGACCTGGTTGGCCACGGTTGGAAACAGGACACTGGGCTTGCTGGATGTTCAGTCTGTCCCAGTGTGGCAAATGCTTATGTTCTTATATTCTTTTGAAATAATTCCCCATTCCTGATGTGCTGACATTTTGTGATTCTGATGTTTATTTCTCTTTATTTGTTGTTAATTCTATTGTGAAACCTACTGACTGACTCATACAGTTTTCTTATTGGTCGTTATGTGGATTGCCAATGAAAGCCTGTAACCATGGGCACGCCCAGATTAATCCATAGGCAAACTAGGGGTATGTCTAGGCCCTAATGAGTCAATATTTAAATGGGACTCCAGTGACATCCTGCTATTACATATAAGAATATGTATCTTTCAGGGCTGACCCAAGGCAAGATGCTGCCTGAGGCCGAGTTAACATGCTGGCCTCCCTTGGGTCAAGGTGCTGCCCCCCTTCACGGCGTTTTACCTCACGGTGATGTTCCAAACCCAGCAGCGGCAGCAATTCCCAAATGGTACCTTGCCACCACCGACACCTGCCTCTTCCCTTTACTGCGGCTGCCTGAGTCTCTGACAAAATAGGAAATTACATCAGAGAGGCGGCAGCAGTAAAGGGAAGAGGCAGATGCCGGTGGCGGCAGGGCAGAAAATGGGAATTGCTGCTGCTGCCGGGTTTGGAAAATCACCGTGAGGTAAAATGCATGAAGGGTAGATGCCGCCCCTCCGAGGTGCCACTCCTGATGAGTGTCGCCTCAGGCCCCCGCCTCAGGTGGCCTAATGGTTGGGCAACTCCTGGTATACTTTATGTGGATTTTCAGTAGTACTGCATGCATACCCATGTGTCACTGAAAATACGCAGAACGTATGCTCAAATGTATGCACATAGGACTAGATTCTATATATGGCGCCTAAAAAATCAGCACCAAAAAAGTGCTACTCTATAAGCCATGCTTAAAGTTAGGCACAGAATAGCGCTTATGCCCGGGAATAGTGCCTAACTTTAGGCATGGCCAGGTGCATCAATTGAAATGTGATGCAAATGTATGCACCCAAATTAAGTGCATATCCTCCGTTTTTACACTTAAATGCTAGGAACGCCCCCATTCTGCCCAAGCCCTTCCCATTTTTGCACCCCCTTTTTCAGATCACATGTAAAATTTAGGCACGAAAAGTTCAATTAAATTCAGTTAGTTCTAATAATTGCTTGTTACAAAGACAATTATTGACCCTAATTAGCTTGTTATTCAATTAAGTTGTGGATAGACTTAGGGGGATAGTAGTAGTCATATAATAGCGCTGACTTTTTTTAAAAGCACTTTCATGTTGGCGCAATCCTGAACATATGGGGGAGGGGCCCGGTCAGATCTCCTGTCTGACTTTTTCCAGGACTCTACTGAGTTTTGCATTCATGTCCAGTAAATTAGAAGCTTAAAACTTTATCTGCAGCTCTACAGTTCTCCCTCCTGTGTGAGTGAGCACACCCTGCTTGCTTTTAGTGTTATTAGCAGCACAGACTATGGGGCTGATATTCAGACCACGGGAGTTAGCCCGGATAACTCCCATGGTCAGCACTAAACCCCAATATTCAATGCCGGGCCACTTCCAGTGACCGGCATTGAATATCCGGTGTATTTTGGCCAGTTTGAAGATAACCGGCTAAGTCAAAATTCAGACTTAGTCGATTGTCTGCAAAATGACCAAGGATATTCTATGTATTCACGCGGCCAAATATAGGTACTACAGTGGGCTGAAAATTGGCAGATAGCCGGTTATATTCCGATATAACCAGCTAACCGTCGATATTCAGAAGGAGATAACTAGCTATCCCCTGCTGAATATCGCCAGATAGCCAGTTATGAGGCATTTAACCGGCCAGGTGCTGATCCTGGATGGTTAAATGGTTTTGAATATCGGAAGGGGGGGTTTGAATTGGATCCAGCTAACTGGAAGGCAGCTCTAGTCACAGGAAGGGAGGGGTGAGCTGGGGGGAGGCACTCTGCTGTACATGTTAAACTTCCACAGGCGGTGGGGAAGGAAGGACTGAGCTCTGCAAGAGGCATGAGGATCATCTTAGAGAGTGCCAGCAAGTGTATTAAAATTGGTTTAATAGTAGGGATAGGCTGTTGTTTGCAACAAGAGAATAGGATATGTTAATGACTTATCCTATGTCATTGTTTGTCATTACCAAATGAAAACCAGCAGAAAAAAACACATTTTGTGTTTTTTGTTGTTCACCGATAATAGTATGCACTATTTGAAAATGTAGGGACAACCCGGCCAACTCTTGCAAGAGGGAGAGTTCAGTGTCCAGTGTATCAGAGATTAAGGGCACTGCAAGTAAAGATAGAGAGAGCTCTACTTCATTTATTTTTGTTACATTTGTACCCCGCGCTTTCCCACTCATGGTAGGCTCAATGCGGCTTATATGGGGCAATGGAGGGTTAAGTGAGTTGCCCAGAGTCACAAGGAGCTGCCTGTGCCTGAAGTGGGAATTGAACTCAGTTCCACAGTTCCCCAGGACCAAAGTCCACCACCCTAACCACTAGGCCACTCCTCCATGAGGACAATGCTACCATGAGTATGGGTGTAAAGCCTGCACCCTGCTGGCCAGGGTGGTAATAGCCAAGGCCCTTGACACTTTTGTACAGAAGGTACAGTAAAAAATGGTAGGCCCACTAACAATATACAGAAGTTGGAACAGCTCATGCTCAATTGCTTTCGGGAGCTGTATGGCAACACTGGAAATCATAATGGAGCAAGGATTAAGACATAACTACACAGTACCGATTTGTCCTCTCTCCCACCAGATGCTGTTGAGAAGTTGAAAAAGCCAATCTTAATATTGGAGATTCAAAGAGCTATGGGTACTCTGACCCCCTAGAAGAGCCCAGATGATTATCACATTGCTTGTTTTATTTTTGCAAATAAGTCAAAGGGCTCATAGTGCCAGTTTTGGCAGAATTGTTCGAATATTTGAGAGCAGACCCATTTTCAGTTAGGGAATTAACTGAAGTAATGATAGTGCTAACATGTAAGAAGAATAAGGATGCTTCAGAAGTAAATTTATATTTCCACATCTGAGATTAGAGCTTCTGGTACCACCCGTAGGACTAGATTCTGTAAGTGGCACCCAAATTTGAACACTGAAAAAAATAAGCGTTATTCTATAAACAGCGCTCAGAGTTGGGACTGAAGGAAAGAATATACGAACTCTAGAGACTTGCTGTTCATACTTATTCAGTCTGTGAAGTGAACAGGCTGCTTCACTTGCTGTTACATGCAAATTAAGGGGCCCCTTTACTAAGCTACGGTAAAAGGGGCTCTACGCTAGCAGCGGTGGCCGTTTTTGTCACGTGCCAGGGCCCCTTTTTACAGCAGTGGGTAAAAAGTTGAAAAAATGAAATGGCCATGTGGTAAGTTTGCCATGCAGCCATTTCGGGGGAAGCATTTATCACCACCTATTGAGACGGTGGTAGGGGCTTCCGTGCTAACCTAGCAGCAACCAGGCAGTACACGACACTGTCCGATTAACGCCGGGTAACCCCCTCCCCCCCATGGAAATATTTAAAAAATATTTCTGCTAGTGCAGGAAATGGTTCGCTGTGGGGGGTGGAACCACTGCCAGCACCCGCATTGGGCCGGCAGTAGTTCTGGGTTGCCACGCGGCAACCCTTTAGTAAAAGGGCCACAAAGTATTTCATTTTACTTGCAACCCTTGTGTTGCTGTATTTCTGAGGGCTCCATGCCTGGCCTGTAGCACACAATGGATGGAAATTAGTAATAGATATAATAGATGTATTACTGATCTGCTTTTATCATTTCCATCTTGGAGCTTGCGGATCGATTGCCTTTCTGTTTTTTTGGGACCTGTAGCTCACAATACCACATTATGCAGACTCATAGAACTTATTCTAGAAGAACTACACTTCCATAATAGATCAAAATACTACTACTACTACTATTTAGCATTTCTATAGCGCTACAAGGTGTACGCAGCGCTGCACAAACATAGAAGAAAGACAGTCCCCTGCTCAAAGAGCTTACAATCTAATAGACAAAAAATAAATAAAGTAAGCAAAACAAATCAATTAATGTGAACGGAAGGAATAGAGGAGGGTAGGTGGAGGCGAGTGGTTACAAGTGGTTACGAGTCAAAAGCAATGTTAAAGAGGTGGGCTTTCAGTCTAGATTTAAAGGTGGCCAAGGATGGGGCAAGACGTAGGGGCTCAGGAAATTTATTCCAGGCATAGGGTGCAGCGAGACAGAAGGCGCGAAGTCTGGAGTTGGCAGTAGTGGAGAAGGGAACAGATAAGAAGGATTTATCCATGGAGCAGAGTGCATGGGAAGGGGTGTAGGGAAGGACGAGTGTGGAGAGATACTGGGGAGCAGCAGAGTGAGTACATTTATAGGTTAGTAGAAGAAGTTTGAACAGGATGTGAAAATGGATAGGGAGCCAGTGAAGGGTCTTGAGGAGAGGGGTAGTATGAGTAAAGCGACCCTGGCGGAAGATGAGACGGGCAGCAGGTTTTGAACCGACTGGAGAGGGGAGAGGTGACTAAGTGGGAGGCCAGCAAGAAGCAGATTGCAGTAGTCTAAACGCGAGGTGACAAGGGTGTGGATGAGGGTTTTGGTAGAGTGCTCGGAAAGAAAGGGGCGGATTTTACGGATGTTGTAAAGAAAGAAACGACAGGTCTTGGCAATCTGCTGAGACTTGGCAATCAGAGACTTGAGTGGGCGTATTATTCTCAAGATGTGGATTCTCTCTGACTTCTTACCATTTCGAGCATGTTCAATGTAATATCCCTAGTTCATGTTCAATTCACTCAATGGTATGATATCTAGTTTCATGTGGCACAACAGGGTCCTGCAAATAAGTCTAGTGGTTATCAAGCCAGTTTTTAGACACCCAGCCAGTCAGAATTTCAGGATAGCCGCTATTTTCTTTCCCTTTCCAACTGAGCTGAGCCATTGCAGTGACATTTCTTGACCAAGACATCCACCGGAACTATGCAATCACGGTCTCTAAGTCTGGGACACTAGTTGTGGCTATTGCACATTGATTCATCTACTCTATTAGATCATTAGAAACTCTTACTCTTGGGTGGGGGGCGGGGAGTCTGTGAATGCTGCCCGCTTGGCCTAGGGAGCAAACGTCTAGCTCAAGAGTTGAACCCAAGCCTGCCAGTGGTAATTTTATACAAGGTCACCGACCTGGACCCTTTTCTGAACCTGTTGTACCCACAGAAAAGCAGTATATCAAACCCATGACCCTTTACCCTTTATCCGTGTTATAGCTGGAGTGGAAGGCAGATCCCCCTTGCTCGGCCTGTCCTGGTACCTTTCTTTAATTTTGAAAAGTACCACTAGAGGCTGTTTGCCATTGGGCACTAATGTTCACTGTAAACAGGTTGAGTTTTCAGGATACCACTGTTGAATGTTCACAAAATAAATTTGCATGCATACAACCTCGGTTGCATGCAGACCTATTCATGCATATTCATTAGGAATGTCTTGGAAACCTGAGCTGTTTCTAGGCCTTCAGAGCTGGATGTGAATACTACAGCTGTAGGGTAAATAGTGGGAGTGGTGTGGGAGAAATGCGCAATCTAAGAATACCCAGTATATTATGTAGTCTAGAATAACTTCATTACATCACTGAATCCTCCCAGAATGACTGTGGGTTATTTACAGCTGGTCATTGCTCTGTGGTTTGAATCCTAATCCCTGTGTATTGTCTGAAGGATGTCTTTAATCATCACTCAATTAGTCAATTAAGTATATGTTCCAGCACATTTTGTCCTTTGTGCGATCTGATGGAGAATGAATTTCTGCTATAGGAATACTAGCTACCCCCTTTTGGGTGTGTGCAAGGCAGAACTGAAGCAAACCTTGAGGCTTCTGGGTCCAGGCAAGGAATGAGATTGGTCAGAAGTTGTCTTGGACTGATGGAGCTGGATGGGAGGTATAGGGGGGAACAGAAGGGACATATTTTCCTAGGTTGGGGGGAGTGAGGAAAAGTCCTTCAGAAGCTTGGAGGCAAACGTATGTTGTCAGTTCTAAATGTTACAGGAAAATGCGTAACAACATGAATAATATGTGAATAATATTTCTTTTCAACTAGTGTTCCTGTCTATGAATCAAATTTATCAGTAATTTAATTTTCTCTCTCCTCCCACCCCCATATTTCATGCTAGAGCTCATAATGGGAGAACATGTTAAATCAGACCCAATCATTTGCAAAGCACTTAGACTTACAAAGTTCCATAGGTTAGTATGTAACTCCAAGCCTGAGTGTTTTGAAAATATGCCTATGTATTCTGTGGGTTTTTGCAAATGTGTAGGTGTGCTTTGTGGCTCTCTGCCTCATGTTTGTGATATATTTTGTGTCTCATTGTTCTGACTGGGTACAGAACGTGAGCGCCTATCCCCTCTCTCTTCCCACTTCCATCCAGCGCCTGTCCGCTATCTCTTCTGACTTCCTTCCAGCATGTGCCGCCCTCTAGAGATGGGTTTGTTACTTTTTAAAAGTACTTAAGTTAAAAGTACTGGCTTCAAAAGTAGTGAAGTAAAAGTAGAAAGTCTTATGCAAAAAATATACTCAAGTAAAAGTAATAAGTTCAGTTCTTAAAACAACTTTTTTACTACAAAGTATTCTTAACAATTTGGATCACAGAATCTAGTATGTTTACAAGCTAACTTCCAGGGAGTCACATAAGGTCCTTCCTAGAAAAAAAACATCCTGTATGTTGCAGTTGGCAGAAAAATATTAATACACCTATTGGAAAACAAAACAAACTGGATTGGTACAGATTAGTTCTACACAGACACTTGAGGGCCCCTTTAACCAAGCTGTTTCAAAAGGGGGCCTGTGGTGGTGTCAGTATGTGTTTTTGACGCACACCGAGGCCCCCTTTTACCACAGCGAGTAAAAGGTAGGTCTTTCTTTTCTTCAGAAAATGGTTGTGTGGCAAGTGAAGCACTTGCTGCATGGCCATTTTGGGGGGGAGCCCTTACCGCCATCCGTTGAGGTAACTTTTTGTAGCGCCAGATATAACGGTGCACTGGTAGCCCGGCGGTACTTCATTTTTAACGACTGGTAAGCCCACATTGGGCTTACCACTTCTTTGTAAAAGGGCCCCTTGATGCTAACAAACTGCCCCGCCTTTTTCACACATGAACAGTAGTCTTCATGAAGTATAGAATAAGTAATCACAAACTAGAAATATATAGACAAAAATGAAACTGAATCCCTGGGAAGCCATACTCTGCATACAGTGCAAAACCAAAGAAATAGAAACAGTGACATGTCCCTTTGTACCATGCAAAATATAAAGAGAGCAGACGTAAACTTCAAAAAATTACATATTCAACTGCTACATTAAAAATAAAAAAAAAATAAAACAAAAGCAGAAAATAAAGTGATGCCTTTTATTGGACTAACTTATTACATTTTTTGACTAGTTTTTGGTGGCCAAAACTTCCTTCCTTAAGTCAGGACAAGCATACTATTACAGCAGTATACTGCCCCAATCTGAAGTAGGGTTTGGTCTCCAAAAGTTAGTAAACTTGTATATTGTCCAATATAAAGTTGTCACCTTATTTTTTTTGTATTTTTCTTTTTGTAATATATTTATTAACTTTTAAAGTGGACTATCACAGCTACCACATCCTTAAAAAAATGTTTTTTTCTACCTTTGCTGTCCGGCCGTTTAATTTTTCTAATTGTGTTGGTCCAAGTCCCTGGTTACCGCTTTCCTGTCTTCTTTTTATTTATTTATTAGGATTTATTAACCCTTTAGTGTCCAATGTTCCCATCAATCTATTCCCATATGGCTTATTACAGGAACATTGGACACTAAAGGGTTCCACCGTTATGAAGAGATTCACCCAAGGCGATTCTGTCCAAGGGTCTCCTGTCTATGTGTCATTTTTTTCCCATTCTTCTTCACCTCTTCCACTATAACCAATTCCAACACTGTTCTGTGCCAGCTCTGTGAGTGCTCAAGTACCCCCTAGACTGTGTCTAGGGAGGGGTAATTTCTATTGGATTTTTTAGCATCCCCAATCATTTTGAAAAGTTGACTCCAGTGCTCCCACCTATTCAGTCCAATTTCTCTCACTTTCCCCAGCCCATAGCCTCTGTCTCTTCCCCCCTTTATCCAGTATCATTCCCTCTCTCTCTATCACTCTCTTTCTCTCTCCCTTCCCTCCTCTCCCATCCAACCTTGCCTTGTTTCTCTCTCCCTCCCCACCTATTCAGTCCAATTTCTCTCACTTTCCCCAGCCCATAGCCCCTGTCTCTTCCCCCCTTATCCAGTATCATTCCATCTCTCTCTATCACTCTCTTTCTCTCTCCCTTCCCTCCTCTCCCATCCAACCTTACCTTGTTTCTCTCTCCCTCCCCACCTATTCAGTCCAATTTCTCTCACTTTCCCCAGCCCATAGCCTCTGTCTCTTCCCCCCTTTATCCAGTATCATTCCATCTCTCTCTATCACTCTCTTTCTCTCTCCCTTCCCTCCCCTCCAACCTTGCCTTGTTTCTCTCTCCCTCCCCACCTATCCAGTCTTGCCCAATTTCTCTTTCCCCAGCCCATTGTCTCTCCCCCCTTTTATCCATCACCTCATCTCTCTCTGACTCTCCATCCCGTCTTGCCTGTTCTCTCTCTCTCTCTCCCCTCCCATCCACTGTGGCCCTACAACACAGTCTCCTTCCCTCCGGTGCACCTCTGCCGGGCCCCCGCTAATAGGAGACACACAGGGCCTGGCTCTCTGCAGTGCCACTTGTGCATCCTGTGCCAGTCGTGGAAGTTTACATCAGAAGAGGTGGGCCTGGCACAGGAAGCACAAGCAGTGCTGCAGACAGCCAGATCCCACACGTCTCCCATGGTAGTTTATTAGCGCGAGTAAGGCAGAGGTGCAATGGTTGGGAGGGAGCAAACTATGCTGCAAGGCAATGGTGGATGGAAAGGGAGTTGGCCTACACACAGTGAAGGTGCGGTTCAGGCTGGGGAGGCAGCTGAGCCTGACAACAACAAAGTAATAGCCAATCAACAGCTGTTCTGGGCAGGTGTAGAGGGCGGGGATTAGGATTTCCAGGTGATGTCAGACCCTGGCTTGCATCTGATTGGGACCGAATTTCCAGTCCTAGCTCAGCTGTTTTTTGGGACCAGAAGTTCAGGCCCAATCAGCTGCAAGCTGCATCTGAAATTGTTTGGAAAGAGCCTGTAGAGGGGGAGAAGTAGAGAGATGAAAAATACTTTTTTTTTTAAACTACTTTCCAAATGTGTACTTTGTTACTAAGTACAAAAGTACAGCTTAAATGTTTTTCGTTACAAGTGAGAAGTATTGCAAAACAATATGTAATTCGTTACAAGTAAAAGTACTGCTAATTGTACTTAAGTACTGTACCTTGTTACTACCCATCTCTGCCCCCTCTCCTCCCCACTTCCTCCCAGCATGTGCCCTGCTGTCCTCCACACTTCTTCCAACATGTGCCCTTTTGCCCTCCACACTTCCTTCCAAGGTCCTGTCTCTTTTCCTGACACCCCTGCCACTGCTGCTGCTTCACCAACTCAGCAGCAGTGGTGGTGGCAAAACAAAGTAGAAACATGGCGGGGCCACACTGTACATACCATGGCTACCAGCTCTGTCCCAGAACCAGAAGTGACGTCAGAGGGGGGCGAGACCAAGCAGCCGTGGGTATGTACAGTGTGGGTCCTGCTCTGTTCTACTTTCTTTTGCCACTGCCACTGCTACTGGTTTGGGACATTAGCAGTGGCGGCAGGGGGTGTCAGAGAAGGAGATGGAGCAGTTCTCGCTGGCTGTGTGGCTTCATACCAGAGGGTGCGCAGCCGCACAGATTAGAGTGAACATTGGAAGGGGGGGGGGTGCACAGATAGCTGAAGTGTTGTCTAGGGTGTTAAATACCCTTGGGCTGGGCCTGGCAGATGGATTTTAATTATGGTTCTTTCTTTAGTGAGCTTTATGCCATTATCTCAGGATCTGAAATTAATTTCCTTCTTCCAGTTTGTGCAGCTGTCTTTTCATACCCTATTAGATCCAAACAGCTGGGAGCAGGCAGGTCTTTGGACCGCCTCCACCTCCTATGATCTTGGGCATATGGAATTCTTTTTTTTTTTTTTTTTTTTTTAAGTTTCCATTGCACATAGGTAACATTACTGGAAGGGGACAAGGGGCAGCAAGAGAAGCAAACCAAGGCAGGAAACTTAGGAATCATTGAAGGAAAGACCACAGGAGATGCTACTGAATGTACAGAGAACATGGAATGTAACATCAGATGAATATCATGGGGCTCAAAATGTTTATTTTTCTCCCAAGTACATTATTGCAGACCTCTACTGATCTCCAGTGTCACCCTTTCTTGCCCACCATGATGCATCTTCTTTCCTTGTCCCAGGTCTTCTTTATTTTTGATTTGCTCATACCTTTTTCAGTAGTAGCTCAAGGTGAGTTACATTCAGGTACACTGGATATTTCTCTGTCCCAGGAGAGCTCACAATCTAAGTTTGTGCCTGAGGAAATGGAGAGTTAAGTGACTTACCCAAGATCACAAGCAGAAGCAATGGGATTTGAACTGGCCACCTCTGGATTACAAGACCGGCACTCTAACCACTAAGCCACTCCTCCACTCTTGAATTATTACTCTTTTTTTGACTCCACCTCCTTCACTGAGATGTTGTTCCATGTATTCGCCACCCTTTTGTGAAGAAATACTCTCAAGCCTGCCCACTCCCAATCTTTAATCATACCTCCTTGTTTAACATTTTTCTTGCAACCCAAAGAAGTACAGATAGCATGTAGCATGCAACATTTGAGTACAAAAAACGGAAGGCCAAGACCCTATTTCCTGCTGCATCACAAGTAATCCACAAAATGGCATCAGGACTGTGCAACACTGAACTGTGCATCTCCTCAATGCAGATGGGATAATATTTTGTACAGGGAGTGCTTTGGGCATCTTACCAAATATAGTTATCAACTTTCAGTTTGATTTGTTTCCATCTCAAATACATTCAAACATTTAACAAAGTGTTTTTTCAAGGCTGTGCCTGTAGCTTTTCCATCTGAAACTGTAGATATACAGTGCTGCGTATCCCAAAGTGCTGAAATAAAATAAAAAAAAATAATTAAATAATTGGAAGAATATCATTTAGTGTCACTCCTTGCCTGGGCCTGATATTAAGACAACCCTCCCTATATATTGAACATCTGGTTCTGCCATAATGGGCTATTCTTGTAGAGAGTTGGTCAGTCACAAGGCTCAGGCCTTCTCATCAAGCCTTTAGTAGGAAGGCATCTCAGATAAATAAACAGAAAACATCCTTAATAGAAAGCTCTTGGAAATATGTAGACCAGGGAGTGAGCAGCATGGTGCAATTTCACCTTGAGTACTGCGTGCAATTCAAGTTGCCACATGTAAAAAAAAAAAAGATATAGTGGGATTAGCAAAGGTACAAAGGAGAGCGACCAGAACGATTAAAGGGATTGATCTCTTCTCATGTGAGGAAAGGCTAAAGACGTTAAGGCTCTTCAGCTTGGAGAAGAGACAGCTGGAGGGAGAAATGATAAGAGCTCTACAAAGTGCTGAGTGGAGTGGAATGGGTAAAAGTGCATTAATTGTTTACTCTTTCAGCAAGTTCAAAGACTAGAGGAGACGCTTCATGAAGTTACGTAGTAGAATATTTAAAACTAATAGGAGAAAATATTTTTTCACTCAATGCACAGTTAAGCTCTGGAACGTGTTGGCAAAAGATGTAAAAGGAGCATAGCTGGGATTTAAAAAGGTTTGGATAAATTCCTGGGAGCCCATATACCATTATTCATGTAGACCTGGGGAAAGCCATTGCTTGGGGTAGGTAGCTTGGGGGTAGGTAGCTTGAAATCTTGCGTACTTTTTGGAATTCTGCCAGGTACTTTTGATCTAGCTTGATCATTGTTGGAAGCAGGATAATGGACTAAATAGACCTTTGGTCTGATCCAGTATAGCAATTCTTATGTTCCTAGGTTATGTTCTTATGAAGCTCTTTACCAGTGCTATAACTACAATTAGGATTACCATACGGCTCCAGAAAAAAGGAGGACAGATTGAGCCAGTCTGGGTTTTACTTCCAATACTTTCAATGGAAGCAAAACCCGGACTGGATCAATGTGTTCTCCTTTTCTGGAGCCATATGGTAACCCTAACTACAATGATATTTCAGAAGTTCTGCATTTTGACAAATGTGGATCTGCTTCAGTTAATGGCCAGGGTGTGAGTTCTATATTCATAGAACCCTGTGGATCACATGCACATTGTACATCTAATCTATACTGATGTCATAAACCATTCATTCTTATACTGGGTTGTGATGGGAGGTGGCTGCAGAATCAGTGCAGTGAGGTATCTCAGGTTCAGGACTGAGTCCTAGCAGAATACAGCTCCTTCCCCCACCTCACAGGATGATTTCCTGAAAAGATTGCAGTCGCCTGTGAGATCTCCCCTACATGTTATTTATTTATTGCATTTGTATCCCACATTATCCCACCTCTTTGCAGGCTCAATGTGGCTTACAATACATCATGGGTACTGGAAATAGAAGTGAATATGCATTAGGTTTACAGAGGGTTTGTGTTACATGGTGGTGAATTACATAATGGTGTTAAAGCAAAAGACATTATAAGACAGTACTAGAAGTTCAAAAGATTATACAGTTACACATGTTGATCTTTGTAATATATCTTGTCAAAGAGATAGGTTTTTAATAGTTTGCGGAAATTGGTCAGTTCATAGACCGTTCTCAAGTTACGTGGCAGCGCATTCCAAAGCTGCGTGCTTGTATAGGAAAAGGTAGATGCATGCATTGATTTGTATTTCAAACCCTTATACTTGGGAGGATGAAGAATGAGGGGTGTGCGGGAAGATTTTTTTGCGTTCCTGGGTGTTAGTTCTATTAGATCTGACATGTAGGCTGGGGCGTTACCATGGATGATTTTGTGGACTAAAGTGCAAAGTTTGAACGTGATGCGTTCTTTTAGTGGGAGCCAGTGTAGTTTTTCTCGTAAGGGTTTCGCGCTTTCGTATTTTGGTGGTAAATTTATTCTTATTGTATTGCGAGGTAAGTACCAGGCACTGGGTTTTTCTCAGCATTGAGTTTCAGCTGAAATGCATCTGCCCAGGAATTCATAATATGTAGGCTTTGCTTGATTTCATTGGAGATTTCCCTAAATCTTGATGAAATGTTCCTTCTACCCCCAACATATAAAAAGAAAATTTAGATCACTGTTAGGGAGAAGGCTTCCGTTTGTTATAAGCAAAAATTACAGGTCTAAAAGTGAAGCTGCATTGGATATGAATTTCTTTTCTCATCCTAAAACCACCTAGCACAGACTGAATAGTTGAAAGCAAGTCCACAAGAGCAAATAAGTCTTATTTTGCTGTTATGAGTAAGGAAGTTCTTGTCATCCAACAACCTGAATACTTGTGGCAGTGTGGAAAGACTGTATCTATACAAATTAATTATTTCTATAATTAACAGGCAGAGAAAGGTGCTTGAATGGCAGATTACACAAATGCAAGTTTATGCTGCAATTCAATCTGCTGTGGTAAATCCACAGGTCCTGATGGTTTTTATAGAGAATTTTATAAAGAGATCATTGAGATATTATGGCCTTCTCTCCCAAACATGTTGAGAAGCAGTTATCAAAAGGATTTATGCCAATCAGTGTGAAAACTGCATCAATTATGTCCTTATTAAAACCAGAAAATAATAACCTGAATGCTCATTATCCAGGCCCATTTTTAAAAATCAATGCTGACATTAAGAAACTTGCCAAAATACTTGCTTAAGATTACAGGAACACATTGCATTTTTGATTTTATTGGCCCAGTCTGGTTTTATTCCTGGGCAGTCAGTGTTTCGCAATCTCAGAGAAGTGCTTAATGTGATCTTTTTCTGAACTTGTGTTCTCAAAGAGTGATAAGTTGGTACTGCTGGGACAATTAGAAATAGTTTTAGTCTGTGGAATCATTTATTGTTTATCATTTATTAGATTTTCTATACTGTCATTAATTGCACAGCAAGTCAAATCGGTTTACAATCTATAAAAACAGATAACATAAAAGATCTCCATTAAAATAAAGTGCAAAACACATCATTTAAAACAAGAAAACACAACTCATTCATAGCTACAATTCCAAAATAATATAAGACTTAACATAAGATCTACAGTTGAGGTACTAAACACATATAAGTTTTTGTTGCAATATATTGAGTGTGTATGTGTGTGTGTGTGTATGTGTTTGTGTATCTAAGGGGTAAGGGCTTCCTACTCACTGGTATTAGGAACTACTTTCAGGCACAATTGATCATTTTGATATGTTTGTGATGTTATAGTAAGATCCTATTACCAGTAACATGTGGAGTAAATCCACTGCAATGTTACTTTTTTTTTTTTTTTTTTTATTTCTGCAATTTGCAATTTAAGGACATATTCTTCCAGTGGTACAAAAGCTATCATGCTCCAGTTGCAAGAGAGGTTGAAAAGTTTTATTGCAACTAATTTTTATCATAGAAAAGAAAAGGTTTCTATGCTATGTTGATTTATCTATGTCCAACAAACCAAATAGGATGGGTTGGGATTGTAAAAGAATTCTGGTCTTCTGGAGGGCTCTAACTGGTTTTGCAGGAAGAGGTGGCTGATACAGGAAAATATAAAATAAAATAAAAACATTAATATAACCCTTATCTGCAATTTATTAAGAGTAGAGAAAATATGGTCAAGTGATGCAATCTGAGCTCTATTCCTAGTGAGATAGATGATAGAATGATACCTATTTAGAATAAATGTGGTAAGGGGAGTTTATTTTGTTTATTATTTATACAATCTTATATCCCACAATTATCCAAAACAAGTTCGGTTCAATGTGGCTTACAATTAGCAAGAGGATTACAATGTGATGTTCAATTATGTGTGTTGGGGGACAGTTACTGATTTATGGGATTAATCATCTTAAATAGATGTGTTTTTAGTTCTTTTCTGAACTGGAGATAGGTGTCATGCTTCTTTAGGGCCTTGGGGATTGAGTTTCCAACATTTGGAACCCAGGTAGCTAAATCCGCTGGGTAGATGGATTTGTAGGTGATGTTGCTGCAGTTGGGTAGAGTGTAGTAATAAGTAGTTCCGGGATCCTGGGTTTGCATTTCTTGGTGACAAATCTATTAGGTCTAGCTTGTAGTCCGGGGACATGCCAAACAGTATTTTGAAGATTAGGGAGCTGGTTTTAAAGAACAGTCTAGCCTTAATTGGTAGTCAATGTAACATTACTAGTACTGGAGTTACTCTTTCGTATTTTAACTCTTTCAATATTGGTCTTGCTGCCGTGTTTTGGACTGTGTACAGTGGTTTTAACATGCTTTCTTTGCATCCTACATGTGCTGCATTGCAGTAATCTAGTTGTAGTAATATCAGAGATTGTACTATAAAGTTTATAGAGATCTTTGAGATCCTGGACAAAAATTTTATTTGAATGCTAAGAGAGATTTTGGAGGAGAAAACCTTAGTAACTATATAATGAAGATAACTGCATGATGGAACTTGATTATCGAGACCTATATGTAAGTCACTTTGAGCCTGCAATCAGTGGGAAAATGTGGGATACAAATGAAATAAATAAAATGGAATATTAGGAAAGTAGTCTCTAATCCTTCTCAGATTCCACATCGTTTTAGAACTGCCTGGGGTGTCTCTGTCTTATCTTTGTAGTCGGCAGTTGGCTTGTGTTGAAGGCTAATATGTAATTTATTGTTGGATATGATATATTTCGTTGTTCTTCTGGAACATGTAATAGTTTAACTGGACTGGGCTATTTCATTTGCTGTTTTTCTCTGTAATCTCTATTGCAAGTAAATAAAAATTATAATTGTTGAAAAAATTGGTATTATCTCTACCAAAAGAGTCTGTTTTCTATTAACTATTTTGGATAGACTAACAGAGTACTGGTCAGTTCAAGCTCAGTGTGACACCCGAGCGGGGGTTGGGCGTGACCAGTGAAATAATACAGCCAGACAAACAGATGAAACCTAAAAGAAAGTACATATTTAAAGAGATTCTCAGGCCTATTCCTTCACAGGGCTTGAGACATAGGGTGGGAAACCCTCTGCAGTCCAGCAACAGAGTCTTAGGCAGGCCTCTGGCAGCAGACCAAGCACAGTCCATGGCTGTTGGGGTTGCCACGCCCCCAGACACAGCCTATGAGGTTCCAGGTTCCTCCATGGACTCCAGGTGTGGCTCCTGCCAGACCGCAAAACAGCCTTCAAAGTCCATTCAAAAGTAGCAATGGCTTACCTCAGCCAGGTCATGATTATTGAAGGGGCAATCAGCAGCACACAGTGCGGATTCACGTCTGTCCTCCCTGGGCCTCCTTAACTTCTGCCTGGCCCTGTCTTTTGAACTTCCCAATAGTGACTCCACCCCTCCCGGCTTACTTCTTCCTGGGGTGGGATCTGCACTCTTAATGTGGCCCAGGCTAATTAAAGAGGGACTTTTCTTAAGGGTGAGGGGCAGTGTCCTATAAAACCCGTCACATTCAGTTTATTTGATATACCTCAAATCAAAGTAAAATATCTCATATCACAACCCTTTACCACTCACCCCAGAGCAGCCTTAGGAATAAGTGAAGAAATCCCAAGGCAATATTTTAGCAGTAATATGGATGGGTGTGGCAGGAGTTTGATTAGAATTGAGTTCTGTGTTGGAACTGATCGGTCAAAGGGTGTTAATTCCATGATATCCCAAGGTTGGTAATGTCACATCAGAATAATAATAATCCTTTGACCTCCCAGTGTCAATGCTCTTCATCCCCAAGGGTAATAACTGTTGCTTTCAAATAATCCTATGCTACTTTACTTGATATCTAATGGTACCACTGTCCATTCGATGAATAGTGCAGTGAGGCTAGCAAAAATCAAAATCTCTTTTCTCCTCATCAGTATTTGACTTCTGTTGTCCTCTTACAGAGCTTGTGTTAGCACAACACCTTGGCATCTGGTCTGGATGAAGGGCTTTATCTAAATGCACATGATGAGAGCCCCAGGATCAAGCTTCCTTTCAAACCTTGATCATTTGTTGCACTGGTTCTCTGTTCCGTGCTATGGAAAGAAACTTGGCTTGCCTGAAAGTATAATCATAGAAGCTCCTGGTTATTGCCAAGCTCGTAAAGGGCCTAATCATGAGCTTGTGGTACTTTTGAATATATTACCCTTTGTTCTCTGGGAAAGCATCTTTATAATGCACTGGAATTTACTGTTCTGCATGCTAAAAGAGATTATTCAGAGCTCATTTTATGGTGCCATGGAGATCATGGTGATGGTGTGGTGGTGTGAGTCGGGGGGGGGGGGGGGGGGATTTCAGTATGGCTCTTGGTCTTCTACATGACCTTCACAAACTAATGTAACCCCGGGCTCACCTCTGGCTCAACTCCACCCTGTGGTTTCACTCACATGACCTGGGACTCGGGTCACACAAACAGAATACATCTGCCACACCCACTGGCTCGATCACTCGAGCTAAACGCAGGCCAGGGCTGGAATAAATCTGGTAGGCCAAGGGTACTCTTTCTCTGAGCACTTTCATTCCAAAGATTAGTCAGCAGTCTCAATTGCAAAAAAACCCCTTCAACTTGCTTTACTAACAGTAACTTGCTGGGGGTGGGGGTGGGGTGGGGGTGGGGGAACAATTCATAAACAGTGGAACTTCGTCTGTACAATTCAGAGTCTTTTCTACAGATGGTCAGCACAGTGCAAAACATAGTTTACACACGATGTCAGGGCTTCAAACTCACAGTTCAGTTCTATCCTAAATCTCCTCTATTAGCAGCCAGAACAAATACTTACCAGTCTTCTTTACTTGCAACCAGGGCACCTGCACATGGTAACCACCTCCCACTTCTCTCACCTGAGGTGGTTATCCCCAGGCACTCCTACTTTGTTCCCAAGTCGAGAACACTAATGCAGGCACCTTCTGCCTTGTACAGAAGCTTCCAAACACCACACTTGCAAACTTTCCTGCCTTGATACCCAGGACTTCCCCCTCGGTGCTAAGGATCTAGGTGGGGGTGGGCTACCAAAGACCAGAATTGTCTCCAAGCAATACCTTTTATTAATTTCCATGGCCTGTCCCCATGGACTAGGCTTCACTCTGATTTCCTCAACAGGCTATCAATACCAGCTCTGTCTCCTTAATGACCACCCTGAAAATCCTTCCTCCCCTCCCTTCAAGCATGGGCATTTTCAGGGGAGGGCGGTCACACTGAGTTACCAGAATCAGTATTTTAAGAAAAAGAGTTGACAGACTTCCTATAATGATGTGAGTATTCAACAGGAGTACTTTAACCTTAGAAGCAGTAACATTAGTCACCTGGAATTGCTAATCTCTCTACCCACTCATATAATTGCTAAAGTATTGACTGAGAGATAGCATCAGTTATTCCCAATGCCTTCTCTGGGGTAGGTAACAACCTGAATGGGAAGTGAGGGGCTGTCAGGGGTACCAGCCCCTTCAGTGGGTGTGTTGATGGTACTGATGGACATAGTTCAATCGCATCAGCCCTCCCCCCTTGCTGGATTTAGCGCACACAGGCTGGTCACCTGGTGCACTATGCATGTTCTGGGATAGAGGGGATGAGCTGGGTTAACAGGGGGCCATGTGGTGCTACCAGTTTATGCATTCTTGGGGTTGTCGGGTAGCACCCTAGGAGACCACCCTGTTCGCTCGACCCTAAAGCAAGGCTTGATTATTCCCATAGTTCTTGGGTGGTCCATTATTTAGAGAAGACAGATGAAAATGGTTTCACCCTCAGGGGATTCAGTTTGCCAACAAAGGTTCTGATTGCATATATGACTTTAAACATTGACTGTGATGTATGCTGTCATACCATCCCAGTCAAAGTTGCTTTAAAGGCTCCAAAATAACAATTTGACAATAAGATTTTTTTATGCTCAGCCACTTCCTCCTGCTCTATTACATGTTCAGTTCAATCAGAATGGGCCTCTTTTACTGCCACCGAACTGCAGTGTTTGTCATTGTTTTTTACCCTTCCCAACTTAGCTGAGTCATTCTTAGACTTGCCAAGTCACCTACATTGAGTGGGAATCTCCCACTTTGGAAGGCCATTTTCTGTGCAAAATCAGGAAACATCATAGAACATGGAGACTCAGGAGTCAACCGCTCAGTTTCTTCTCTGCCTGCATGCTCCATGAGCAACTTCCAGTCTCAAGGGCAACATTGTGCTGTGAGTTGAATGGGTAGGAAGTGTGTGCTGCAAGATTTGAAGCTGTTCACAATTACATGGTACTGAGTCATGCAGACTACTGCAACGGAATCTACGCGGGCTGTAAAGAACAAATCATAAAGGAACTCCAGACCGTTCAAAACACAGCAGCCAGGCTTATATTTGGAAAATTGCATTTTGAAAGTGCCAAACCCCTCCGAGAAAAACTTCACTGGCTCCCAAAGAACGTATTGCTTTCAAAATCTGCTCCATGGCCCATAAAATCATTTATAGCGAAGCCTTAGGATACATGAAAGTCCTCACCTCCCAACCAGAAACACAACAAGATCAGCTCGAACATATCTTAACCTCCACTACCCAAACAACAAAGGACTCAAATACAAAACAACATATGCATCCTGCTTCTCCTATTTAAGCACACAACTATGGAACGCACTACCAAAAACAGTAAAAACAACATACGACTACCTAAAGTTCCGGAAAAAACTAAAAACGAACTTGTTCCAACCCCACCAACCCAACATAAGAACCAGAAAGCCTGCTACACAACACTACCACACTCTATAACACTATAACACTCTTCACACTTGATGTTTCCCAATGCATTTACCGAATGTGAACCATACCCTACCACAATCACAACTTGTACTGAGCACACTATGAGGCATATTTTCAAAGCACTTAGCCTTCCAAAGTTCCATAGGTTTCTATGGAACTTTGGAAGGCTAAGTGCTTTGAAAATATGCCTCTATGTATTTGTTCAGACTGGAACCGGTGACTGCCGCTACGGCACTATGTAAGCCACACTGAGCCTGCAAATAGGTGGGAAAATGTGGGATACAAATGCAACAAATAAATAAATAAATACATTGCTGGAAGAGAAGTGTTACAGAGGGGGTACAATGGGGGCAGAATATGGGCAGAATGGGGAGGGACATAAACTGGATTGGGAGATGGGGTCAAAATCTTTGGCTAAAAAATGGCTCCCCCTTGGCCTCTCTACATTGCAATGGCATTTCTTGTACAGTGCTCCCACTAAGACCCTTGCCTGAAATGTCCTCCGAGTGGAGGTGATGGAGACACAAACAGTGACAGAATTCAAAAGGCACAGGATAAATACAGATGATCCCTATACAGCAAGAGGATAGGATCAAAGCAAAACAAATGACTTTTACACTTCAAAAAATATAGAGGTGGGTAACCTCCATGGAGTGACAGGCACAATCCTAAATAAAGGCATGAAGGAGGTAATCTCAAATTCTGCACAGAGTGGCAGGTACAACTCTATCCACCTTGCTGGGCAGACAAGGTGGACCACAATGTTCTTTATCTGCCATTTGTTACTATGTTCCTCTCTAGGGGCTCTCATTGCTTCCTCCTCGGCCCAGAGAGGGAAAGTCTGACTTGAGAACTGAGTCCAGCCAGGTCCACCACATGGCAGCACATAATACCTGATATTGCAGCTAGGGCTAATTCTGTTGCTCAGTTAGATTTTTGGTTGAATCACTTCAGAGTCAAATAAGTGTAGTTTCCTGTTAGAACCATGTGCTTGGGATCCTTGCAGCTAAACCAATTCCTTTCTCCTTCCTGATAGTGCATTGTGCTGACTTCTCTGGATTAGTAGAGGTTGATCATCTTCTGGAAGCATAATGTGGGAACAGTTAAAGCCACTTTGCCCTCCCTTTCCCCTTCCTTAGAGCTGTCTTTTAATTAGACCTTATAAATCCCACAATTACTGTAATGTGGAAAATTAGAAAGCTGGCCAAGTTTATTAGTTAGATAACACTGCTGAGCATAATTTTTTTTCTGTTGAATGTTTAGTCTGTTGGGGTAGGTTTGATCATCATTAGAACTTTCATTTCCTCTGGTTCTCTTCCTGCCTTAGCAGAGACTTACAATTTGATGGGCAAAGAGAAGTAACTGGTTAATATCAGTCGACTGGTTAGAGATTCCATGCCTGAAAGAAGTGACTGCAGAAACCAACCAAGGCAAATGCAACATAGTAAATAGAGTAAGTGAGGCATGGGGGGTCATTGACCCTTAGGGTGAGAGGAAACCAGGCAGTAATAGAGTCCCCCCTGCCACACCTACCTTGCTTACCATGATTGTGCAGGGCCACACTTAGTCCCTGCCATGTCCTGCCTTCTCTGACAGGAAGTTGCTGGAAGAGCAAGATGCAGCAGTACTGGGGCATGAGCCTGTGGTGGAAGGCAAGGAGGTTTGATTAATAGGAGACGGTGTGATGTCACAAGCTGAAGTCACTCCACCCATAGAGGTTTTCATTCTCCCCAATGCAGCTGCCATCTTGATACACCCAAAACAATGTTATTGATATGACGACAAGCTCCACCTACTGGCTTCAGGCCAGAAAATGGCCCAAGCATTCTCCTGCTGTCTCCTGTTAATCAAATCTCCTTGGTGGGAGGCTCTGTGCTGCATTTATTTATTCCAGGCCTGTTTGGAGATAGGGCAGCTACCATGGTGGTGGCAAACCTGGCAGCAGAAGAGTGGGAGAAGAGGTAAAAGGTGATGAAATACTGGCAAAGGAGAGAGGGAGGGTGTACCGATTTGAAAAACTGCATGGGATTGCAGAAAAGTCTAACTTTATGCCTGAAACACATGATGTTCAGGAAAAGCTGGCATAGACTCAGACATGCCTGCAGAGAGGAACTATGAAAAAAATGAGTACAAGTAAAGTTGGTTTTCCCAGCTGTTACAGCTACAACCAGAAGTGAAAACTGGGATGTCGTAAGAGAAAATCTTGTCATGAGTGCTATGAGATTGTGGTTTTGTTCCACTGGGACAAAGCTGGATTTGCTGAATGTTCCTACTGGTTCAGCTCCTGAGACAAATACCCTGAGTGCTGTGAGTGCTGTGGAATTAGTTGGGGTGTGCATGGGAAAATCTTTTGATGGATGATTTGTTTTAGGAGGGGAAGGATGTGTTATTTGGTTTTGCTGCTGTGTTTATCACACACTAAGGGGCCCATTTACTAGAACAATTTAAGCATTTAGAACATAAGAACATAAGTATAGCCATACTTGGTCAGACTAATGGTCCATCTAGCCCAGTATCCTGTTTCCAAAAGTGGCCAATCCAGGTCACAAGTACCTGGCAGAAACCCAGATTGTGGCAACATTCCATGCTACCAAACCCAGGGCAAGCAATGGCCTTATTCTGTAACACTGTGCACAAATTCTAGGAATGCCCCTGACCCGCCTATGCCCCTCCCATGGCCACATCCCCTTTTTGGATTTATGCATACATCTTTATAGAATACCAAATTAAAATATGTGTGTGTAAATTCAAATTGGTTTCAATTAGCACCAATAATTGTCAGCACCCTATTATTTTTATTTATTTATTTATTTGTTACATTTGTATCCCACATTTTCCCACCTATCTGCAGGCTCAATGTGGCTTACATAGTACCGGAGAGGCTTTGAAGTCTCCGGTGAACAAATACAAAGTGATATTGTGGTAGGATAAAGTTCACATTAGGGAATCGTACAACGGAGGAGTTGCGTTATGTCCATTACATACTTGAGTTTTGTTGTGTTGCAGAGTTCAGGCATTTAAGTTGGGTCGGTCGGGTATGCCTTTTGAAATAGGTTAGTCTTTAGTGATTTCTAGAAGTTTAGGTAGCCGTATGTCGTTTTCAAGGCTTTTGGTAATGCATTCCATAATTGCATGCTTATGTAGGAGAAACTGGAGGCGTAGGTTGATTTGTATTTAAGACCTTTGGAGCATGGGTAGTGCAGATATAGAAATGTTTGTGTTGATTCGGATATGTTTCTGGTTGGTAAGTCGATCAGGTCTGTCATGTATCCCGGAGCTTCACCATAGATGATTTTGTGAACCAGGGTGCAGATTTTGAAGGTAATGCGTTCTTTGATTGGGAGCCAGTGTAGCTTTTCGCGGAGGGGTTTTGCGCTTTCAAATCACGTTTTTCAAATATAAGCCTTGCTGCAGTGTTTTGTGCGGTCTGAAGTTTCTTTAAGATTTGTTCTTTGCATCCTGCATAAATTCCATTGCAGTAGTCTGCGTGGCTTAGTACCATTTATTGTATCAGGGTGCAAAATGTTTCCCTCGGGAAGAAATGTCTTAAGCATTTGAGTTTCCACATTGAGTAAAACATTTTCTTTGTTGTGGATGCCACTTGGCTCTCTATTGTTAGGTTATGGTCCATTGTTACGCCGAGGATTTTCAGACTATCTGAGATAGGAAGGGTGTAGTCTGGTGTGTCGATTCTTGTGGGGTTGTCCTCGCTGTGTTGGGATGAGAGGATGAGACAATGTGTTTTTTCTTTATTAATTTTTAGTTGAAATGCATTTGTCCATGAGTCCATGATGTTCAAGCTGAGATTGATATCGTTAGTGATTTCTGTCAGTTTGGTTTTGTAAGGGATGTATATTATGACATTGTCTGCGTATATGAAAGGGTTGAGGCCTTGGTTGGATAAGGTCTTGGCTAATGGGGTCATCATTAGGTTGAAGAGGATCGGTGATAGCGGTGATCCTTGTGGTACTCCACAGTCTGCTTTCCACGGTGATGATATGCTGGAGTTTGATTTTACTTGATATGTTCTTGTGGTTAGGAAGCCCTTGGTCCAGCTAAGTATGTTTCCACCAATCCCAAATCTATCTAGAAGTCTTAATAGTATATTATGGTTTACCATGTTGAATGTACTAGACATGTCGAATTGGAGGAGAAGAATGTTTTTGCCTGTTGCTATTTCCTGTTTGAATTTGGCTAGGAGAGTGTGTAGTACTGTTTCAGTGCTGTGGAGGGGGTGGAAACCTGACTGTGATTCATGCAGCATTGAATTTGTTTATATAGTCTGTAAGTTGTTTCGTTACCATGCTTTCCATCAGTTTGACTACCAGCCAGATCGATGCTACTGGACGGTAGTTGGTGATTTCATTTGTTTTTTTCTTGGTATCTTTTGGTATCGGGGTGAGTAGGATATTGCCATTTTCCTTGGGGAAGAGACCCTGTTGAAGCATGTAATTTAGGTGGGATGTGAGGTCTGCTATGAATCGGTCAGGGGTGGATTTCATTAGGTAGCTGGGGCAGGTATCTAGTTTGCAGTGAGTGTTGGAGAACCTGTTAATCGCTTGGGTGACTGTTTCGACGGTAAGGAGGGCAAAGTTTGACCAAGTCCAATCAGCCGGGTATTCTCCAGTGGTTGGATCCAACTCGTTAAGGAAGGTTTCCTGGTGTGCATTTTTAGTTTTTTCAGTTCATCGCTGAACAATAGTATCGAGTTGTGCTTGTGAGGGGTTCTTGTTGGTAAGGGTGCGATTTCATCTAGTATGCCTTTGCATCTTTTATCCCATTCTATGAGGTAGTATGTGGAGTCTGTTTGTGCTGTCCATTCGTTGTTGTATATCAGTTGCCAGAATGTTTTCGGGTCTACTTGACCTCTTGTGCTATAGGGTGTGTGTTCTTGTATTCGTTGTAAATCCTTCTTCCGCCAGTGTAGGGACAAATTTAGTTTGTAGTGGTCGGTACAGGGTGCTTCTGTCCATTTGATATCTGTTATTATTAAATTCTGGTTGGTTGAAAGTTTGTGTGAGATGAGATCGAGTGTGTGTCCTTTGACGTGGGTTGCTTGCATTTGTGGCCATTCGAGATCCCATAAGTGGAGGAATTCCTTGCATTCTTGTGCGTTGATGGAGTTTGGGTCTTCCAAGTGAAGGTTCATGTCTCCTAATACTAGTATATTGGAGTTGGTTACACATGTGTTTGAGATGAAATCCATGAAGTTAGTCTGGGTTTCATTCCAGTTACCTGGAGGTCTGTAAAACAGGATATAATTCAAATGATCACATAGGGCTTTGTTGTGGATTCTGATTGAGGCAATTTCAAGTTGAGGTGTTCTAGACTCGGCAGTGGTTTTGGTGGTGAAATGGGATCGGTAGATTAGTGCTATGCCTCCGCCTCTTTTGTCTTTTCTGGTCCAGTGTGTGATTTTGTACTCTGGAGAGCATAGGTCTAGGATTATAGGGTCTTTTTGGTCGTGGATCCAGGTTTCATTAATGAAGAGTAAGTCAAGGTCTTCAGACATGATCCAGTCTGTTATTGTTGCTGTTTTATTTACAGCGGATCTGGCATTGATGCTAAGAGGATCATTGTTCAATTAAATTGTGCGCACATATTGGGCATTCACCCAAATTTGCATGCACAATTTAGAACAAAAAAATAGCCATCCTCTTTCAGGTCCATCTAGCCCAGTATCCTGTTTTCAACAGTTGTCAATTCAGGTCACAAGTACCTGTCAGAAACCCAAATAGTAGCAACATTCAATGCTACCAATACAAGGGCAAGCAGTGGCTTCCCCCATGTCCACCTCAACAACAGACTATTGACTTTTTCTCCAGGAACTTGTCCAAACCATTTTTAAACCCAGATATACTAACCACTGTTACCACATCCTCCAGCAATGAGTTCCAGAGCTTAACTATTCGTTGAGTGAAAAAATATTTCCTCCTATTTGTTTTAAAAGTATTTCCATATAACTTCATTCAGTGTCTTCTGGTTTTTGTATGTTTTGAAAGAGTGAAAAATTGATTCACTTCTACTCATTCTACACCACTCAGGATTTTGTAGACCTCAATCCTATTTCCCCTCAGCCATTTCTTTTCCAAGCTGAAGAGCCCTAACCTCTTTAGCCTTTCCTCATATGAGAGGAGCTCCATCTCCTGTATCATTTTGGTTGCTCTTCTTTGAACCTTTTCTGATTCCGCTATATCTTTTTTGATATACAGCACCATATATAGAATTAAGGGGTTAATGCGCAGTTTGCAGTGTGGAAACTGCCAATGCACAACCAGTGGCGTTCCTAGGGTGGCTGACACCCGGGGCGGATCGCCGATGCGCCCCCCCCCCCCGGGTGCAGCGCGACCCCCCCACCCCCGGCGAAAGGCCACCTCCCCCCCGACGAAAGGACACACCTCCCCCCGGTGAAAGGACACCCGCCCAGGTGCATTTTTACCTGCTGGGGGGGGGGGGGTGCCGTGCGCCTGTCGGCTTCACTCGTTCCATGCTCCCTCTGCCCCGGAACAGGAAGTAACCTGTTCCGGGGCAGAGGGAGCATGGAATGAGAGGAGCAGACAGGCGCGCGGCACCCCCCCAGCGGCGTGCACCCGGGGCAGACTGCCCCCACCGCCCCCCTTGGTATGCCACTGCGCACAACCACGTTAAAGAGCTTTCTAGTATTTGTATTGTTACCACATGGTAAACTGTGTATTCTTTACCATGTAAGATGCTTTCTTTTACTATGTAAGCCGCACTGGACCTGCTGTATGTGGGAAAGAGCAGGGTACAAATGTAATAAATAAATAAAATAAAATTAAGTTCTTTATGGGTTAGAGTGTGTCATGGGTGGAGTTGACGTGGAAAGCGTTTTGTGATTAGTGAGCTGCAAATACTGCATGGTAATTGGTATGTTTACAGTTAGCATAGCACCATTTACCACTCCTTAAATAGGAGGTGCTAAAAGTTTCTCTGCTAACTCCAAGTATAGTATTGCGCGGTACCTGCAAATTTAATGCGGCACCTGTAACGGCAAAAGCTGGGAATGCCACGCAGTAAAAGACTATTCTATAACAACAACTGGGCACCCAGGTTCCATCATAGAATACTAACGTAACCTGGCATTGGTGTGCCTAACATTTACATGCCTGCAGTTACACCAGCCATAGACCTCACATAAATGCAGTTGCGCAAATGCAGCAAGGATGGGTGTAATTTACATTATTCTGGATGTTGTATGCGTGTTAGCCCCGCCCATGCTCCACCCATGTGAATGCCCCCCTTGCTTTTATGCCTTATCACCCTCATTCTATAACTATAACTTGGTGTCTACTATAAAGTGCCAAGTGTATGCATAGTTTAGAGAATATTGGTGCTTACACACATCATGATGCCAATAATTTCCATTATTGTAAGTGCTAAGCGCTGTTATATAAAGTATACCCCAAAGTTGCTGTCCCCTGGATTCTATATATGAGGCTGAAATTTGGGTGCTGACAGGGGAGGCCCAAGGCAAGATTCCAGCTGAGGCAGGGCTGAGATGCTGCCCCCTCGGCCCAAGTTCTGGCATCTCCCCAGTTCCTTCCCCCACCCCATTCCACGATTTTACCTTCTTTTTATGTTTTTTAAAAGCTGCCAGCAGCAGCAGCTCCCATACGCTGCCCTGCTGCTGGCACCGGCCTCTTCTCTACTGCAGCCACCTCTGAGGAAACAGGAAGTTACATCAGAGAGGTGATCACAGTAAAGGGAAGAGGCGGGTGCCATCTGCAGGGCAGTATATGGGAATCGTTGCCACCGCTGGCTTTTAAAAAATGTAAAAGGAAGGTAAAGTCGGAGAACAGGATGGACGAAGGAAGGAGAGAGATGCTGCCAAAAGAATGCCTCCTGAGACCTAATGGTCGGGCCTAATGGTCAGGTCATGCCTGTGCTAAGAAATGCACAAATTAATTGGTTAACTCATTCTTAACTCCGTTCCTTTGAAATTTATTAGCTTTTCCTATCTGAGCTGAACAATCTCTTAAAAAATTTAAAGCTGCCTTAAAGACTTGGCTCTTCCAATGAGTGTTCAACCCGATTAAGTTAATTGGTGTTCTGAATCATTGTCTTGTCTTTTACTTTTTCTTCTTTTTCCTATTTTCTCTCGCTCTCTTTTCTAACTCAAAATCTCTCCTGTCTTCCTTTCTGATTCATTGCCTTGTGCGCATGGCATCTTCTTTTGTGCCAAATTAATGCAGTTCCTTTTTTGAGCTTCTGTTTGTAAATTTTTGGATTGTAAACTGCTTTGATCTGCTAGTTAGCAAAAGCGGTATAGCAAGTGTGATTAAACTATAAGCTATAACTATAAACTATTTATAGAATTCCCCCCTTTCTGAATAGCTGCAAAGGGAGGAGGGTGGAGCATAGGCACAGTTTATAGATGTGCAGAAGCAACATGCACAACTTACAGAATTCTATCGGTAGCATGCATTGTATGGCACACTTAGGGGTAACAACATACACCAGCTATTGACCTGTCAGAAGTGAGCATGCCTAAATTTTGGTGCACCAAATTGGCTTTGAACTAGTATTCTACTACAGCTTAGGTGCACCTAAGCACCTGTTCTGACCTGGTTTTACAGCCTGCCTCACTGACACAGCACTAACAGACTACTCAACAATTACTATGGATTCTTTTGGATTCATATTAGGTAAATGAGACTTTTATTAGAGGTTCATTTTTGTCTAATATACACAATGATTAAGCTATATACATAATAATTAAGCTATATAACTGAAAAAACAATACCTATCTATAGTTAAAAAGAAACAATCATTACATCACTGGTCCCTGCATCCAGGCAATGATAGGAGTTTGTAGACCAGGAAAAGAAGCAATAATACACTATAATATAAACAATACCTATACAAACATCACTGGTTCTTACATCATCTAGGCTTTTTACATCAGCTGAGAGAAGCCCCTTTTTCAGAGAAGCAGGATTCTCATGACCAGGAGTCTGGTCCTATGCAATGCGTCCATCCATCCATAGATGAGCTTCTGGCTTCACCGTAAGAGGCCCCCCCTTTTTTAGGCTTAGAACTCATGTTCAGAGCTAAGGAAAACTACAGAATGCTTGAGAATTTCTCTGTTTTGGTAAACAAGCCATACTGTGGGAAGGTGGTCACATGTTTCTCAGTCCGGGTGGCCAGTCTGAACTCAAAACAGGCTCCACCTCTCCCTTCACATACCAAATTAATTACAGCTGTGTCTTATCTTTCATACAAACAGAATAAACAATCATTTTAATGAGCAAGTGCACTGCCGGTCACTCAGATAGAGTTGAAAAGCAATCTCTAAAATCCTTTTTATTACAGCGCCTTTATAGAATTGGTGGTAAGCGTGCTCCATTGTGGTGCCTACATCTTGCTCAAGTTATAGAATTGTCCCTATGCCATGAATGCACACCCTTTTAGAATACTGCTTGCAGGACTGGCTCAAGGGACTGTGGTGCCCCATCACTACCCCCACCCCGCCCGCTTTCCAATAGCTCTCCTTCCACTCTCTTCCCCCTGCCAGTGATCCAATATCTACTCTTCTCAAATCTACTCCCTCCCCACCCATTGTTGATAAAGGGCATCAAAATCCCAGTTCAACATCTCTCCTTCTCTCTTTTCTCCCTCCTATCCACTGGATACTGGACTGCAGGCAGAGGGAAGAGAAGACGGAGTGAAATATGCTAGACCAGGATTTGGGCTCTCTTTGTCTCTGGTGCCCTGGACCAGTGCCTCACCTGGTCCATAGTTTGAACTGGCCCAGAGTGCTTGGTCACTGTGCTGTCACTCATGCATGTAAATGTTTACTTGCTCGTGAAAGTGCTGTTATTCTGTACACCTACGCATGCAAGTGGTGCATAAATGTGGGTGCCCAGTTACAGAATTGCCCTAAAAATGGGAGAGAATCTGTAGTACCTATGCCCCTAGTGATGGGGTTTGTGGGGCAGTCTTATAAGATTTATTAGACTGCGACTGAGCTAAGCAAACTCCTGCAGAAAGGAGTTCTAATCTTTAGTACTTGCTGTTCCCACAGCTGTATTTCTCTATTATTGATACATGCTCTTCGGAGCATCATAACCTAATGAGTATCATTGCTTTATATGTGCTGGAACAACAATATATCTGACCCCTGATGCAGGCTTTTTTGCCGAAATACGGCCCTACTACTACTACTACTATTTGACATTTCTAAAGCGCTACTAGGGTTACGCAGCGCTGTACAATATAACATAGGACAGTCCCTGCTCTGAGAGCTTACAATCTAATGGACAAATGTACAGACAATCAAGTAGTGGCAGTCAAATTGGGGCAGTCTAGGTTCCTTGAGAGGTATCAGGTTAGGTGCCGAAGGCAACATTGAAGAGGTGGGCTTTGAGTAAGGATTTGAAGATGAGTAGGGAGGCCCGTGTTGGATCTGTGAATAAAGATTGTTCCTCACACCAATGCTTAAGGCCCCTTGTGCTTTTTTTCCTGTTCTGCTGCTTTGTTGCACTATTTCTTCCTTCTCCTCTGGTTGGTAGCCTTATATAGGGTAATTTTGTAAAGGTGTTTCTGCATGCATGTTTATTTCTTCAATTTGACTCATGCCTTTTCAGTTGTAGCTCATGATGAATTACATTCAGGTACAGTATGTATTTCCCTGTCCCCAGCTGGCTTATAATCTAAGTTTGTATCTGAGGGTTCTCCAAGGTCATGAGGAGTAGCAGTGGGATTTGAACTGGGATCCTCTGGTTCTCAGCCTCCTGCTGTAACCATTAGGCTTCTCTTCCACAATGACAAAAGCACAAATTCTTGAGACTCAGGTATAGGTGTGGTCGGGGTTGGATTTTAGGCAGAGTGCAAGTGGAGTTGCAGTTTATGCTTATTTATTTATTATTACATTTGTACCCCGCGCTTTCCCACTTAAAGCAGGTTCAATGCGGCTTACATAACAATATGGATTACAGAGTATTGATAGAGAAACTATAGGTTAATAATAGCAGAATAATAAAAGAGATAGGTAGTTAAAGATGGGGAAGGGTGAAGGGAGTAGGAGAGGTATGAGCAAGGGGTAGATGAGCATTGGAGGAGGGGTAGAGAGGGCGGGAGGGGGATTGGACAGGGAAAAGTATAGGGAATTTAGGTGGGAGATATAGTCTGAGTCATTATCGCTGTCTTCTGGAAATGTATTGGGTAGAAGGGATCCTAGGATTAGATTGGTTCATTTGGATAGGCTTGCTTGAACAGATGGCTTTTTAGTGATTTCTGGAAGGGTAGATAGTCGCTAATTGATCTGGGGAGGGCATTCCAGAGTTGGCTGCCTAAGAAGGAGAAGTTGGATCCATAATAGGTTTTTTACTTGAGTCTTTTGCAATTGGGGTAATGTAGGTTGAGGTAAGTTTGTGAAGTTTCAGACATGTTTCACAAAATATCTGCACTTGAGCAGGTGTAACTATCCGCAGATTCATTTTACCCGTGATCGGTTTTGAGCTAGTAGTTTATACAGGCACATAGGCCAAAAATACCTGCTTGCTTAGTTCCCACCTAGGCAATCTGTTATGCAGTTACCCTCAGAGACCTGTCACCGATGATAGAGGGAGGAGGTGGCAGTATTTTACCTGTGGTAGTTGATTGCAGGATCAGTAATGGACATGAGATCTACTTACAGCTGTAGAACTGAGATGATAACAGTCCATTGGTTGATGCCCTCTTCAATCTTCATGCTAGGGATGGATTAGTATACATTTATAGGATAGTTAATGGTTGTGCTGGGTTTCCTTGTTCTGCAGCATGAGAGTGGGAAGCTGGATTTGAACATTAATGTTTAAGGAGAGCAGCTTCAGAACTATTCAGTTCTCTCGTGCATGGTTAAGCCAGTGAATGAGAAGAGGTTTTGTGATATAAAAGTTGAAGGTTTTATAGAATGTTGAAATCAGGCTGGGAGAAACTGCAGATGGAATGTTGGGAAGCTGAGAAGAGAATTAACTTCAACTATTTCTGAGTAGATACAAGAGAGAGCAGTGGAGGTCCTGTTTGATAATCCTGTGCTGCCAAGACTTTTTACAGCTTTAATTTGTACACTTCAGGCTGTGGAAGTGATTTTGTGTGGTGTGTGCCCAGACAACATAAAGCTGATGGCAGCTTGCTAATCGGAAGGGGAATACTAGTCAGAGCTAAATCTATCATCTTTTGGTTTCAGCTAGTGAACATGGCCTATGCCTAAGAAGGAACTGACAAAGTCAGATAAGAACACACACAGAAGCATAGAAACATGACGGCAAATAAGGGCCAAATTGCCCATCCAGTCTGCTCATCCTCAGTAACCACTAACTCTTCCTTTCCTAAGGGATTCCACATACCTGTCTCACACTTTCTTAAATTCTGACACAGCCCTCATCTCCACAACCTCCACCAGGAGGCCATTCCACGCATCCACCACCCTTTCGGTGAAAGAGTATTTTCTTAGATTCCTCCTAAGTCTATTTCCTCTTAACTTCATTGTATGCCCCCTCATTCCAGAGTTTTCCTTCATTTGAAAAAGACTCGCCTCCTGTATATTGATGCCACTGAAATATTTAAATGTCTCTATCATATCCCCTCTCTCTCGCCTCTCTTCCAACCAAGGGCGTAGCTATGTAGGGCCAAGGGGGCATGGCCCCCCTCAGATTTGGCCCTGCCCCCCGCCGCTGACCCTTTCGGCCCCCCCTTCCCGCCGCAGCCAACCCTCCCCCGCCGCCACTGTCAGGTACCTGTGCTGGCGGGGGTCCCGAACCCCTGCCAGCCGAAGTTCTCTTCAGTGCAGGTCTCCGGGCCGGCGTGTTGCTGATCTGGAAGGATTCTGTTTCTGTGCAAGTTGTCCTGACATCCTGCATGTTCCTATTTGCAGCCTGCACGTAGGAACGTGCAGGACGCCAGGAGGACACAGAAACAGAATCCTTCCAGATCAGCTGCAGCAACACACCGGCCTAGAGATCAGCGTTGAAGAGGACTTCAGCTGGCGTGGGTTGGGGACCCCTGCCAGCACAGGTACCTGATGGCGGGGGAGGGTTGGTGGCTGCGGAATGGGGGGGCAAAAGGGGAGGGGCAGCAGCACCGGGGGATGGTCAAAAATGGTGGCGGCAGCACCAGGGCGGGTCGGCAGCGCCGGGGGAGCTAAAATGTGTCCCCCACCTCGGTCTCTGGACCCCCGTCCCGCCGAAGTCTGGCTATGCCCCTGCTTCCAATGTATACATGTTGAGGTTCCTAAGCCTATCCCTATATGTTTCACAACAGAGACCGCTTACTAATTTTGTAGCTGCCCTCTGGATCGACTCCATCTTGTTTATATCTTAAGACAGGGAGAAAGGGTTTCTCTTTTTGTGTTCCTTAAAGTTGGAGTAGTAGGTTCCTTCACCTGAGAGCTGACAGTGTGTATAAGACCAGGCTTCAGAACAGAGCCTCAAGAAGCTAGCTTACGCAAGATAGCAGCAAGCTATCAAAAAGATAAGTAGTGTCATCATTATCATCCTGCGTGTGAATAGACATATAAGATGATTACTCAGATCTGAGACAGAGTTGCATTAAAGTTTAAGAATGTTGTTATACTTATCTGAAGCTCTTGTTGTCTTATGTTGTCATAGTGAAATATCATGATAAAATCCTGCAATACTGGGTTTTCTACTTTAGTGAGATATTATGTATTATTGACAGAAAGCAATTTGCTGTGCATTTTATAACAGTGCTGTTAGTTTACATAACTGTGATTTTAAATTGTAGTTTAACTATTTTAGCACGTTTGTAATGATTGTTACTCTTTTAATCTAATATCACCTTTAAATACTGAGTATAATAATAAAACAAGAAAACCTTAACATCTTACACAATTTGTAATTCTTTTCCTCCAAAAATTGTAATAACTTGGAAACAACTGATTTGCATGTTACTTATTTCCTATTTTTAATGTTAAATCAGCTGGCTTGGTATAGAAATTAATTGAATAAATCATTGTGACTTATTTAACATAATTTTTCCTGAAGTGTAATACCATGCTACACCACCTGGGGTTCACATTAGCCTATTGGGAGACTGGACATTCCCTAGTGGGCCAATCACAGTCAGTGCTGGCCTATGCCATATGCAGGCTGTTTGGAAGAGGGAAGAAATCAGGAGGGGAGAAGTCCATCCAGAACTCTGCCGCACGTCTTATCTTCCGCCTTGACCGATATACTCATATCACCCCTCTCCTCAAGTCACTTCACTGGCTTCCGATCAGATACCGCATACAGTTCAAGCTTCTCCTACTAACCTACAAATGCACTCGATCTGCAGCCCCTCCTTACCTCTCTACCCTCATCTCCCCTTACGTCCCTACCCGTAACCTCCGCTCTCAAGACAAATCCCTCCTTTCAGTACCCTTCTCCACCACCGCCAACTCTAGGCTCCGCCCTTTCTGCCTCGCCTCACCCCATGCTTGGAACAAACTCCCTAAGTCCATATGCCAGGCCCCCTCCCTACCCATCTTCAAATCATTGCTCAAAGCCCACCTCTTCAATGTCGCCTTCGGCACCTAATCACAACACCTCTACTCAGGAAATCTAGACTACCCCAACTTGACATTTCGTCCTTTAGATTGTAAGCTCTTCTGAGCAGGGACGGTCCTTATTTGTTAATTTGTACAGCGCTGCGTAACCCTAGTAGCGCTCTAGAAATGTTAAGTAGTAGTAGTAATGTCACTAGTTCTCTGCATTCCTTGGTCTGCTCCAACCTATGCCTCACCCCTCCCTTCCTGTTCCCCGCAGGAAGCAGAGGACTGTTTTCTGCTGAATGAGATTCCTTGCATGGGCCCTGTGTGTCTATACCTAGGAAATATGGAGAGAGAGAATGTATGTGACTGTAACCCTTGGAATTCTTTAAATCTAAGTGGGCTTTAAGTCAGGAAGCGGGTGAAAGTTTGGCTCTTCAACCAAGCCTTTAAATGGAAGAAGTAACTAACTTGTTAGTCTCACTCACACACACAAGGAGTGACTCGGGCTGCACATACTGCAGCGGGACATGTTTATCCAGTCCTCCATGTGCAACTTTCTTTCAAATCAGTCACCTTACTTTCTACAACTTTTCCTCTCTTTTCTGTCTTCGACCCCATTGTACCTGTAACATGTGAACCCTACCCGACCACAATATCACATTGTAACTGTTTCTACCGGATTGGCGAATGCCTTTACGGTACTATGCAAGCCACATTGAACCTGCAAATAGGTGGGAAAATGTGGGATACAAATGCAACAAATAACTAACTAACTAACTAACTAAATAAATAAATAATTCTTCCTACTTTCTTACCCATCTATATGTTACAACTTTGCCTTATTCTTCACTACCAGTTAGTGTTCTATTACGTATTGTGTTGACATTGCTACTATACCATGCCATACTTTGTATTGTTTTCGAATATTTTTACTGCTGTAATTGCCTATTGCTCATGTTTGATCTATTCTTACTGTAAACTGCCTTGAGTGAACTCCTTCAGAAAGGCAGTAAATAAATCCTAATAAATAAATAAATAAATAAATAAATAAATAAATAAATAAATTAGTGCTTTGAAAATGAGCCCCATAGTGTCTTGGGTGGGGAACAGAGAAATTTGCTGAGTGCAGCCCTCCTACTTGCCTCCAGTGCCTACCAAAGCTCAGGATAGCCACAACTCAAAAGCTCCCAGATATGGTGTTTTCAGTCTGCAGAGGGTCTCCAGACTGGGTGGGAAAAGAGGTTGAAAGGAAGGTTTTTATTTCAAAGTACATTCAAACACTATGCACTGGAAATGTAACCAGGCTTGGTGTGTCCTCCAAAGTAGGGTGTGTGCTGATCCAATGTATGGAAATAAAGCGAAGAGATTGGGTTAGAAAACCTAACTTGTTGTGAAGGAGAAACATACTGCTGATAAGATATATTGGACTTGTGGCCAAAAGAGCAGTGAAGCATTTTTAGAAAATGACTTGTGAGGAGAGGGTCTGATGTGCAAAGGGCTTAGTAGTAAGGTAAGAAGGAAGGAGGGAAAGGGAAATGGGACTTGATATACCACCTTTCTGAGGTTTTTGCAACTACTTTCAAAGCAGTTTACATCAGGGGTGTAGCCAGACAACAGATTTTGGGTAGGCCCAGGCAAGAATTGGGTGGGCACCAAGTGTTCTCCCCCCCCCCCCAAAAAAAAAAATATCTCAGCTGGTGGGAAAACGCTTCTTTCCACCTTGACAGTCTGCAGCAGGCTTGTGCTGAAAACTGAGAATGCACAGGTGCCGGTATTGTGGAGAGTTGCGTTTTCGTTACCATCAGGAGGAAGTCTTCAGCTGGCAGAGCTTCAGATTCCCACCAGCTACCGCTAAATGTGTGCTACTGTTGGGTGGGCCTGAGCCCTAAGTGGGTGGGCCCCGGCCCAGCCAGGCCCACCTGTGGCTACGCCACTGGTTTACATATATTCAGGTACTTATTTTTTTTACCAGGGGCAATGGAGGGCTAAGTGACTTGCCCAGAGTCACAAGGAACTGCAGTGGGAATCAAACTCAGTTCCCCAGGCTCAAAGTCCACTGCACTAACCACTAGGCTACTCGCCATTCAGACACTGGTGTGGGGGGGGGGAGGGGGGGAGAGTGGCTACTATCCTATCCCTCCTGTATCCCCAGGACGCCCTCCTCTCTCTCTCCCCATCCCAGGCTGTCATTTTTGCTTATAGAATTTCTGGGATGTATGAGAAATGTTTTTACGGTGTAATGAAGCTCATCTGCTCTGTGAGGATAGAGGCCATTATCCTGGTGCACTCAGCTGCTTCAGGCCTGTATCTGCTTAGAAACTTGAAGTGTATCTCTCATGCAGCTTTTAAAAAGCTGTTATTGGCTTGGGCAAGTAGATTTGTTTTCTTTTCTTCCATAATTAAGGCAGGCAGTAGCAATTGGTCTTTCAGTAGCCCTGCTGTTTTTTCCCCCCACGGATATTCTTTCCCGTCCAAGAGTCCTGTGTGAAGCCATAACCCTCAGTGCTCCTCACCGTGGCCAGCATTTGACTGAGGTGGCTATTACATTTCTAACTGCTCTGGATTATACTTTGCACTGGAAAGACAGGAAATAAATCTGCAGAAGGGGATAATAAAAGTCAGGGGCGTAGACAGACTTCGGCCGGGGGGGGGGGGGGGGTTTCAGAGCCCGAGGTGAGGGGGCACATTTTAGCCCCCCCCCCAGTGCCACCAACCCCCCCCCCCCCGCCGCCGCCACCACCACCACAAACTTTGACCCCCCCCCCTGCTGACGACCCTCTTGACCTCCCCCTCCTGCCGCCGCTGTTGGCTACCTTTGCTGGCGGGGGACCCCAACCTCCACCAGCCGAGGTCCTCTTCTTCCGGTGCAAGGCTTCGTTCTGTTTCTGTGAGTCTGATGTCCTACACGTTGTACGTGCACATTGTACGTGCAGGACATCAAACTCACAGAAACAGAACGAAGCCTTGCGCCGGAAGAAGAGGACCTCGGCTGGCGGGGGTTGGGGTCCCCCGCCAGCAAAGGTAGCCGATGGCAGCGGCGTGGTAGGGTTGGCAGTGGGGGGGGGGGGGGGGGGTCGAGAGGGTCATTGGCAGCGGGGTCCAGGACCAAATCTATGGGGGCCCAGGCCCCCATGGCCCCACATAGCTACGCCACTGATGAAAGTATAACTACCTTTTCTGACCCCTGCTTTTCTGTTGTGACTCTTTAGAACCTGTTTCCTGAACCCCTGCGTCTCTGTGCGACTGTGCCTGAACCACGTTGCCTTAATGTGAATGCATTCATGACAGTTGTATAGTTTGCTGCTCCACACCTTATATATTTATTTGGATTGCGCTCATACCTTTTTCAGTAGTAGCTGATGGTGAGTTACATTCAGGTACTCAAGGTATTTTTGATATCTTGCTACCTTGCTTTCAGGAAAAAAGGGGAGAAGGGGAATAGGGTACTCCAAGCATCCTTTATATTCCATGGTGTACATCTAGTAGTTCTGAGGTGATGCTGGCTAGTCATGGTAACTGGCTGCCTCCCTTTTTTTTTTTTTGCAGAATTTGCAGCCGCTGGTGCCAGCAGCCTGCTCCTGCAATATCCTCTTGCATTCCTCCGGGCCTCATCACTCAGTTCAACATCTGCTGCCACTTATCCTGGTGTAGCCCTGCCTCCCCCCTCCTCATGTGGCTTTTTTAATGGATATTGTTCCCCTGTATTCTGCTGACGGCCTGGCACACTCTCTCCTCTCTGCCTCCTTGTCTCCCCACCTTTTCTAGATCACAGGTGCTTTTCACATCCCAGACAGCATTTTGTTTTCCTCAGAGGGTTTGGTCATAATTGTTCGAGTTTTCTTGACTAGGATTATTAGATATGGCCACAAATCTGTTTTTTTATTCTTGCTGTCTCCTAAGATGAATAATTATCAAACATTTTACCCAAGTTGCTTTATAAAGTGGTTATAGTTTATAATCAATTTTTACATAAGAGTAGCCGTACTGGGTCAGGCCAGTGGTCCATCTAGTCCAGTATCCTGTTTTCCAAACAGTGGCCAAGCCAAGTGACAAGTACCTGGCAGAAACCCAAATTGTGGTAACACTCCATACTACAAATCCAAGGGCAAGCAGTTGCTTCCCATGTCTGTCTCAATAGCAGACCATGGACTTTTCCTCCATGAATTTGTCCAAACCTTTTTTAAACCCAGATATGCTAACTGCTGGTACCACTTCCTCCGGCAAAGAGTTCCAGAGCTTAACTATTCGTTGAGTGAAAAAATATTTCCTCCTATTTGTTTTAAAAGTATTTCCATGTAACTTCCTCAAGTGTCCCCTAGTCTTTGTACTTTTGGAACGAGTAAAAAAAATCAGTTTGGACTGATTTCATTAATCTTAGAGGGCTGGAATTAATCACGAAAGGACTTCAATCCTCAAATCAGAGGTTTTGAACAGATGTTAAAAGCAAATGTCTGCCCAAAGAGATGAGCAACTGTGACTGAAAGTTAAGAGCACTGTGACGCCAACATCAAGGCTTTAACCAGATGGAGAGCTGGGCTATGCTCACAGTCTTAAGCATTTTACACGATTTAAATTATCTCCTTTTCCGCTTTCTCCATAAAGATTTTACTTTCTTCCCCTCTTTAGTATAATTGTTCTTCTCACTAGAAACATCAAGTGTGATGGCAGATAAAGATCTTGGGGTCAATATTCAGCCATCGGTAGCGAGCATTTTTCTCACCAACGCCGACGTTATTCCTGGATATTCAAAGCTGGGACCTGTGCAGGCTTCGGCTTTGACTATCTGGTTATTTTTAAGCTGGCTAACACATAGCCACTTAAGTCAGTGTTCATCACTTAAGTGGCCATGGATTACCACATAAAAATAGTACAGACTTTTTATATGGTGCCATTTATGTGGTAAACCTGGCAGCTTAAGGGCTGAATATCAGAACTTAAGCGGCCAAGTGCTGACTCCACCCCCGTAATGCCCCCAATATAGCCGGCTTTGTGTTCGGCGCAAACCACAGTATTTAGTGACACTCTGCTGGTTAAGTGCCACTGAACCTTAGCGGCTAGCCCCGATCAAACGATTTAACCAGTCAGCAGCTGGCTAAATCGCTTCAAATATCGGGTCCCTTATAGCTTATTTTGTCTGAACATCCTGCTCTTGTTCGGAAGAGGGGGGGTCCTACAATCTCTTCCTCTCCCTGAGAGATCCTCTGTGCCTCTGTTCTTGTCCCACACCTTCTTAATCACAACCGTGCCCAGGTACATCATAATGACATGACAATGTAGTTAGATCCCTTCCAGGTCGCAGCTCCAAATGCAGCTTGCACAACTTCATTTGGGGAAAGAAATATTTCCTTACATTACTCCTTAGCCTACCCCTTTTCTCCCTCATCCCACGACCACTAGAGCCGCCAGAGAAGCTCACAACAATGTGTAAATCCTACAACTTTGTAAGGCTGCATCTGAGGTATGCAGTCATTTCATATTGGCAGTTTAAAAGAAATACAACTGTGTTTGAGAAGTTATGCAAGAGATTCCTCATAGGTAGGTAGGTAGGGCCAGTACAACGGTATTAGGCACCCTAGACAAACCTCCGTTTTTTGCACCCCTTTCAATTAAGTTTTAACTCTTCAGCCCCCTCCCCCTATGATTGTGATAATTAAACTAAATCATGATCACCCCAACACCACCCCTCCCAGAATAATCCTGCTAAAATGCAAAGCCTGGGTCCATAACCACATACTCCTGCCCCCAATATCCACCCACACATACTCTATCCCAGATACCCACCAATTCCCCCTCCTCCCTTCCTGAGTGGAGCACTAGAGGTTCTGTGGTTATAGCGGACCATCTTCACTTTTTAAGAAGGCCGGCGAGGAGCATGCCGAGCAGCCGCCAATAACATGGCGGCTGCCACGCAGCAGCTCCCCGAACCGAGCAACCCTTCCCTTCCGGCTTCCCTCTGAATGACGTAAGGGAGAACCTCGCCCGTCATTGGCTGGGGGGCCGGAAGGGGCGGGGCTTTGGGGGATGCCCTCTCGCACCGCTTAAAAGTCGCCGACGAGACAAGGGGAGTCTCTCGGTCAGCGGTTAGCGGTGCGGGAGCATCTGCAATGTCCAACCCAAGGCTCGGGTGCTTCCTAGGGGCAGTTTAATGTGTTGTCAATAAAGCTGTGGCCATTTATTCCCAAATTTCTGTCTCATGCCTGGTTTGTGTGTGCTTGAGGGGAAAAGCGAGGGAGGGGGCGCGAGAGTGTGCAGCCTGCCTATGTTATGTGCCCAGGACCCTTTCAATCTTAGCAATGCCACAGAACCTGATACAATGAACATAAAGCACTTTAACCTGGAACACTCGGGAAGTGACTTCTCCAAACTTATTGTAAGGGGCCAATTCTTGGGAAATACATGTGAAACTGCTTATCTGTGGTCTTTTCTCACCACTTGACTATTTGGCCTCATTAGTGTACTTAGCTAGATTTATTTTTGATGAAAAGCCACACAGCAGCTTTGTTATCTGCACAGTCTGGGAAGCAGCCAACTTAACAGGCACTGGAGTCTCAGCGAAGCATTCTTCTGGAGCTGAGGGCTAATTCTGTTTATGAACTATAGGAAAATGTTATCTTTGTGTACCAAAAGGCGTAACACACATTCACTTACTACCCCAGTGCAGCATAAGGCACATAGAGGACCCCACCATGGAGAACTAGAGCAGAAGTGCAGGTTTCCCTCTTCCCTCAGCCAACACATGCAGCCCAACAGAATGGGTACAGCCTAGAGTTAACTGGAAAGCCAGGGCTTTCATATATTTCTGGCTTTAGTCTTTTTTCTCTCCCATGCTCTTTCTATTTATAAGCCTTTCTGAGTGAGCAGCATCCATTCTAGCTGTACAATGCAGTTTGTGTGGTGGGCCGAGTGTTTCGATGGCAGCATGATGTGGTCCGCACTGTAGTGTCTATGGATACAACTAGAGGTTGACCGAATTTTGGATTTGGTACCGAAACTGACCCGGAATTTGGAATATGGGTTTCAGCCAAAAATACCTGAGCATTTTTGGTTAGTACCGAAAACGTGGTGCTGCCCCCTCAAACCAGCCTCCCACCCCCCCCCCAAGAAAAAAACCTGACCCGCCCTCCAGTTCCACCCACCCTCCCCCTCCCCAAGCTTACCTTCTAAAGGCCCTGTTGGTGTAGTGGCTTTTTGGGGGCACGAGCATCCCGCATTGCTCCAGCCCCTGGTGTCTCCGTGTTCAAAATGGTGGCTGCGTATTCCCTTGGACACCTTGTCAGATTGCTGCTGGAGGTTGTGGCTGCCATTTTGGAATTGGGAATGCCATGAGCAGGTCGTGGCTGCTATTTTGAACACAGAACTACCAGGTTCAGGAGCAACACAGGATGCTCCTGCCCCAAAGAAGCCGCTAGACCACCAGGGCCTTTAGAAGGTAGGCCCAGGGAGGTCCATCAGGGATGGGGAGGGTGTGTGGAGCTGGTGGATGGGCCAGTGAGGGGGATGGGTTCTCTCTTTAGGAGGGGTGGAAGGCTGGCCATGGGGGGGTGGGGGGCAGTCCTGCGGCAGTGGCAAGATCATGTTTTCGTTTTCAGTTCTTGTTCCAGCTGAAAGTCAACCCCAGGTTTCAGCCACAGATTTGGATTTGGTTGGCATCTAGATACAATTGATAATTTGCTCTCTTTTTAGGCAGCTAGATTGGATAAGGATGTTTTAATTTTATTATTTTCTCCTGTAAATTATACTCATTTTAGGAGTCAGTTTAAGACATATCTTTTTAGAAAACATATTCTGAATTTTAGAGGATAATATTTTCATGAAGTGAATTTTATTATATTTTACAATGCTGTTTTATTATTACAGAATCATGTTTTAAATCTTAGAGGGTAATATTACATGAGGTAAACTAGATTGTATTTATTTATTTTGTTGACAGTGCATTTTCCTGCTAATGTTAATTTCTTTGTTTTAATCCATGTAGAACCATGAGGTCAACTGCGGAATATAAATTATATTGTTATGTTATGTTACACAAATAGCTTCGGAAGCCACTACTTGCGTTTGGGGAAGGGGCAAATATAGTCACCGTAATAGCACTAATACAGTGTTTGTTTTGTACAATATAATGAAAATATGCTTCTGGGCAACTAAAATTATTATCAAGAAATAATTCCCCTCCTTTTCCTCTTCCTCTAAAGCTCCCTAGCAAGCTGAAGGACTTTGTTCAGTACTACTAATCATTTCTATAGCGCTATTAGCCATATGTAGTGCTGTACACATTATATGCAGGTACTTACTCTGTCCCTAGAGGGTATATGGAGATAGATGGTTACTTCAGCAACTTGAAAGTAGGTAATGTTTGTTCTTCTGCTTCCAGTTTCAGGAAAACACTAGATGGTCAATATTCAGCCAGCGACAGACAGCATTTTTTTTAAAATGCTGACTGCCATGGGATGAATTAGGCCTAATATTCAGTATCAGCATCTAACCAGGTAGTGGGCTGAATATCGTATTACCTCCTAAGGCCCCCCACAGAAGCACTGCCACCTTCCTGAACTCACAACACATGATCCAAAATTCCCCCACCCAGAAAATCAATCAGTCCCCCAATCAGACCCCCTCCCTCCTGAACTCTACCTCACAAGCAGGCCCCATCCCAGGCCCTCCACCCTCTGTAACCCCACCCCCAGCCCCACCAGTAGTACCACAAGACTACTGATAGAGGTCATGGCAGGCATTTTTTGATGGAAAACCTGCAAGGAACCAGTAGGGATTGCTTCTGACACAATGATCCATCGACCACCACTGATTTGAAAGGTAGGCCCAGAGGCCTATGGGGGGTGGGGGGGGGGGGGAGAAGCCATGTTGAGAGCAGAATTAGGCTTTACATCTTAGTTACAAAACTCTTAACCAGTACTTGAGCATTACTTAGATTGCTCGTTAGTTTTTCTACTTCCTCAGGAGTTTCCACCCTGATCCAGACCCTTTAATTTACTATATTTTAATTTTTAAAAAGATTTCAGTTTACTAGATGAGTGACATATACTGTGTTTGTCCTCACTCTGCAGAATGAGTTGAAAGGTTCTTATCAGGCCTAGATTTAGGCCTAGGCATCTTTCTCCGGTGCCAGTTCTGATAGGAGTTGAAGATTACCATTGCTGCCATTCCTCAATCTGGGCCAGCACCACTCTTTCATTCCACACCCTGGTCCCTGAGCAGTGGCAGCAGCAAATGCTCTTCAGAGAGTCAGCACTGGGCCTGCAAGCCCTGTTGCACCCAATCTGCTTCTCTTATATATGTGGAAGGAGGTGGCAGAGCAGCATAGGGCCTGTCTAGAGCAATGAAAGGTTTATGCTCTACTTTTAGTGCCAAATGTAAAAAGATGTCATTTGACAGAAACAAGAAATCAGAATACATAGGGTGGGTGGGCACCCTGTGGTTTAGAATGCCTTGCCAACTGAGCTGAGAATGTATCTAGTTATCTTGCAGCACAGCTTAAAAATTTGGCCCTTCTACCATTATTTGTTTTGAGATCTCCACTATGACAATATATTCCCACTGCATTGTCTTTATTGTTAGCCACCTTGAGTAAAGTGGTTATACATGTTAAATTAAATTGAATTAAAGATTTTTTTTTATTAACCTTCCTTCTCTGCCCTGGTACATAAGTACATAAGTATTGCCATACTGGGAAAGACCAAAGGTCCATCAAGTTCAGCATCCTGTTTCCAACAGTGGCCAATCCAGGTCACAAATACCTGGCAAGATCCCAAAAAAGTGCAAAACATTTTATACTGCTTATCCCAGAAATAGTGGATTTTCCCCTATTCCATTTAATAATGGTCTATGGACTTTTCCTTTAAGAAGCCGTCCAAACCTTTTTAAAACTCCGCTAAGCTAACTGCCTTTACCACATTCTCTGGCAACGAATTCCAGAGTTTAATTGCACGTTGAGTGAAGAAAAGTTTCTCCGATTCGTTTTAAATTTACTACATTGTAGCTTCATCGCATGCCCCCTAGTCCTAGTATTTTTGGAAAGCATAAACAGACACTTCACATCTACCCGTTTAAATCCACTCATTATTTTATAGACCTCTATTATATCTCCCCTCAGCTGCCTTTTCTCCAAGCTGAAGAGCCCTAGCCGCTTTAGCCTTTCCTCATAGGGAAGTCGTTCCATACCCCTTTATCATTTTTGTCGCCCTTCTCTGCACCTTTTCTAATTCCACTATATCTTTTTTGAGATGCGGCGACCAGAATTGAACACAGTATTCGAGGTGCGGTCGCACCATGGAGCGATACAAAGGCACATCAGCATTAAAGTGTTTCTGCTGTTCTAGTCACCGTAGCTTTGGCTAACTGTAGGAAGATAAAAGGAGAAATAATATCAGTCTTAGAGGCTTTCTAGAAACCCAGGTTCTTTCGATCAGTCTTTATTATAACCATTTGATAATCCAGACAGACAATATTGTAAACGTGCAGCACCCAGGTAACCCTTTAAAGTGGAAGACTAAGTGCCATGACATTCATCTGCATGGCTGCTTCTAAAAGACAGCATGGATTATGGAAACCAGGTTATTAATCACTTGTAGGCTGAGGATGCAATTTGAGAATGGTTTTCAGCTTGGTGGTTGTCAGGATCTATTGTTTTGCTTGCTCTGTGCTGCCTTAGGTGACTACTTAGTCTTTTCTAATGATTAAAGTGGCCCTGAACATTTCTCAGCCTCTTGGATAAGATCTAAGCACAGGGTCTGGACAATAAATTGAAGATGATCCTTTTTTTGCTGTTTGAGACTGAGAACCTGTACAACATGGGGAGAGGGAGCGAGGTTAGGAGGGGTGAATGCCATGATTTGTAATGCAGGAGGATTAAGCTTTAAGCGACTGGAAGAGACAGGTGTAGCCATTTATGGGCCTAGGCTCTCCTGGACACATCCACTTTTGCATCAGCAGCTACCTAGCAGCTAAGCACACCAATCATGCATCTCGTGGGGATCCCCAAACCCCATCAACTGATGAAATCCAGATTCACCCCAAATCATGTAAAACATGATAGCAGCAGCAGCAGCAGCAAGTTCAGCAGCTGATGCCGACACCACGAGCATGTTCAGTTATCGCACATACTCAGTTCATGCCTGAGAACTGAGTATGCATGTGATGCCAGCATCAGCAGGTCAGTGTCACTTTAATAGTCTTGGGGCAGCTCTAGAATTCTTCAGCTGATGTGGCTTGGGGATAGCCCACCAGCTAAGTGTCTTTTAATTTTCATTTTTTTTGAGGAGGGGGGCAAGAAGGAAGAGTACAGGGGAAATAGAGGAAATGAGGTGCCTGTTGCCTACCCACCCATATTAACTGTTCCCCCCCTCTCCAAAAAATAAATTTGGTTCTGGCCACGCTACTGAGAAGAGATTAAATTGGAACCTGTGTTCACCGCTAGATGCAACAGAAACATTTTTCAGGGAAATTTATGCCTGTATCAACCTGATCAAAGGGGCATTGTGTTTGAGTGTGCAATCAGGAAAATTTACTTGTATAAACAATATCCAGTTTGATATGTCGAAATTGCGCAGATGGAACAAAAGTGAGAATTTCAGTGCAAGATACCCTGCTCAGATCTGCTGACCTAAGAAGCCACCCTGTAACCATTTTTATGACCCTCTTCTGTTGTGTGTCATGTAGTATAACCACAAAGATGCATCTTGAGGCAAAGAACATGTAGCAGATTGAATGATGTACTTAGAAAGAAGCAACCAATCCCTCCTCCCCAGTTAGAAACCTCTTAGGTGGCCATGGATGGAACCAGAGCTGCAGGGGTGGCCTGTGCTGTTATGCTCCGGACAAACCACCCTCCTTCCCTTCCCTCCCCCCTCATACCCCCAAATCCTGAGCACGTTCCAGCACAGGAAACAATTCTAGCTGAGCCATCTGGCTGCCTCCTGGGAACACTCATGTACTTGCAACCTTGTTCATGGGTGCTGTTTATTCTCTGGCCAGCTATAAACCATAACAAGATCTTCCTAGTACTGCAGCACAGATATAGCTATACTTTTACAGGATGTGAAATTCACGTGGTCATTTTAGGGGGGGAGGGGGTTAGTGAATGTAATCTTTCATCCGCAGCTCTGCCAATGCACTTCAGTCCTGCTGTGGGACACCCCTGCTAGTCCTGTACTGAGATCTCACCCTCCCTCCGGATAGTACTTTCAGGATACTTCACTTCTGCCCTGCACTGCCTCCTGCTTTCTCCTCACTGACAGCCCCTCACACAGCTTTAGCCATGCACCTCACACCCGCTCTATAGCACCCCCTGCTATTTCAGAGCTGAGATAAGCAGCGCACTTCAACCCACCCCCAACACACACAATTCTGGTGTTTATTTAGCACAATCCTAGCTAACAATACAATGCCCCCCCCCCCCCCCAGTTCTATAAAACATTGTCTATAATTAGGTGCTAATTTGTACGTTCTAGAATACTAAGCACTTGCATGCGTTATATGCTAATTGGCACTAACCGGTATATTCTGTAGTCTAGATATTCAGACCATAGGAAGCAGGCCTGCCTAAGTGCCGCGATCAGCACTGTCCCCATATATTCAATGCCAGACTGTTTCTGATGATTTTTTGGCCGACTCAAACTTAACCTTGTAAAGGGTCCTTTTACTAAGGTGCGCTGAAAAATGGCCTGCGCTGGTGCAGACCCGTGTATTGGAGGCGCACAGGGTCCAAGAAAGCAAAGGGGCAGACGGTCCATTTTTCAGCACACCTGCAAAAAAGGCCTTTCGGAGGGGGGGGGGGGCGAAAATGGACGAGCAGCAAAATAAAAATTGGCGCACGTTCATTTTGGGTCTGAGATCTTACCGCCACCTATTGACTGCGGTAAAGTCTCACGTGTTAACCGGGCGGTAATCGTCAGCTCACGTACACTGCCAATTACCGCCAGGTTAGCACTGGAAATGTTCCAGCGTGTGTAGTGGACGTGTGTAAAAGATGAAATTACAGCTTGGGCCACGTGGTAGTTCCGAATTGGCGCGCGTTGGGCTCGCGTAGGTGCCTACGTGACTTAGTAAAAGGGCCCCTAAGTGGATATTCAATGCCGGCTGATTAAGTTTATAGTAGCCAAAGATAAGACTGCTACTTAGGTAGTCCGATTTGGCCGCTAAACTAAGCTGGCCAGTGTGTGAATATTCGCGAGATTGAGTCGGTTAGCCGCTATATCTGGCAGAGTTGCACTGGCTCCCTATACATGAAAGAATTTTGTTTAAATCAGAACGTTTATTGTTTCAGATGATTTATGGGTTTACGTCTGACCTATTGTTTAGTTTATTGAGCACTTCTCTATCTGAGTATTCCTTTCGATTATGATTTTTTTATTAATCTTTCTACTCCCCAATTCTATGGGTGTTCATTTTCTCTGGCTTTTTAGTTCTTCCTTTTCTTTGCAGTGATTTCCTTTGGAAATTCTTTACCTTCTCTAGTTAGATTGGAGACTAATTACTTATTTTTTTCATAAGAAATTGAAAACCTTTTCACTTGATAACTGCTGATGATCTTATTGGGTGAGGTTATTTAATATGGAATTTTGATGTTGTTAATTATGTATTTCATTTTGTAAATTGTATAGTATAGCACATCTTAGTGTAAACCGTGTTGAACCTGTGAGAGGATATAGTGGTATGTAAATACGACTTTTTGACATCTCCTGCTGAATATTAGAGGTTAGCCAGCTAAATGCTATTTAACCGGCTAGGAGCTGTTCCTGGCTGGTTAAATAAAACTGAATGTCAGTCGGTATAACTTTAGCATGTAACTTGCTTAGCATGTGAATGCAAGGGGGATTCTCAGGGACAGACGCATGGATGTGTCCAATAATTACGTACGTAACTGATAGAATACTGTTATATACTAAAGTGCCACATAGAGAATGTCACGGGTTGGGGACCCCCAGTAACCGCAGGGATAGAGACGGGGACTGAGCCCATGGGGACGGGGCGGGGACAGATCCCACGGGGACAGGTTGGGGATGGGGATCGGGACAGAGCCCGTGAGGATGGGGACAAACTTTGTCCCTGTGCCACTTTCCACTTTGTTAATGAACTGGACTGTTATTTATGTTTGATTGATGCAGACGACAATATTTTTATTTTTTGGAAAAACAAGCAAACATGCTGTCCACAGCTAGCAAAATTTGCATGGGGATCCTGTACATCCTGCTACCAGCACATCTTCTAAGAAGACATCTTCTATTGCAGGAGGGACTGTGGAAGACAGGAGAGCTAGACTGAATCCTGAGATTGTTGATGATTTCTTATTCATCCACAGATTTAAAAATCATAACAGTGCTTCATAGGCATATTTCTCAACTCTAGGGCATACAGAACAGGTTGTATTTTATACCCCTGGACATTTTAACAGGGTGGATTAGAATTCCTTGGGGTAGTAGAAGTCAGCTATTGTTGGAATTGGAAGGATAGAGGGTGGTGGTGGTGGTGGTGGGAGGGTTTTTATAGCTGCTAGTTGTTATTATTGTTTTCTGTTTGTAATTTATACACAACAGTTGCACAGCATATTGTTCCTTTTTATACTTTAATAAAAAGATTTAAATATAAAATCATAAGTGTTCGAAGCTTCTGCAGATGAGAACAGAGCCCACAGGGATGGGGTGGGGATGAAGACACAACCCACGGGGGCAGGGACAGGGACAAATTTTGTCCCCATGTCATTCTCTAGTGCCACATTTAGGTGAGTGCGTTTATACCTGCTATTGACATAGCATAATCGGGGGCACCTAAACGCTGACCCAGATTTTGCCTGCTTGCCGCTGCTGAAGTAGTCTGGAAACGTGGCAGGCCAGGGAGTAAGTCTCTTCTCCGTCTGTGGTTTCTCAAACCTTCGACTTGTGGAAACAATCTGGGCAGTCTGGTCTGTGTGTCATTTCCTCTTTCAGTCCTCCCAGCTGCCTTGACACTGCAGAACCTGGCGACAGCTGCCTATTAACACAGGAAAGCAGGCAAAGGCCTCCTGCAGCACCATTGGAAGTATCATAATTGATTACAAAAAAGTGAAATAACTACAGTTCCCAAAGAAGAAGGGAAGTTAACCACAGCCCTGCAGAAGGCTGTGATTGCACACCACTGTAATGAGAAGGCTGTGTGTGCTGTGAAAACCATTTCTTTTATGGTGAAGAAATAGGTTTAAATTTCTGGGAATCCCCTTTGTCAGCTTTGTCATTAGGATGGTCTGTAAGTTTCAGTGGAAAACGGACTCAAAATTGTTTTCCTGTGCCCCAGGAAGAATGGTGACTAGAGCACAACTGGAGTAGGAAGTTCATTTAACTTGCACTTTTCTAACTGTAAGCCACTTGGGGCTCTGTTTCTGGGCTCTTCTGAAGATGTTACAAAGGCTGGAAGCAACTTATAGACTGTGGTGAGGACAGACCACATAAGCAAGCAGGACAAGAGCTCCTGCTGCCAATAGCTACAGTTGTGTCGAGGGACCTTGCTGCACACTGCATAAATAAGATTGAATTGTGGACTGAAGGGAAAGGGAAATGGGACTTGATATATCGCCTTTCTGAGGTTTTTGCAACTACATTCAAAGTGGTTTACACATATATTCAAGTACTTATTTTGTACCAGGGGCAATGGAGGGTTAAGTGACTTGCCCCCCACTCTGTTATAGATGTGAGGGGTTACACATTTCTAGAACTGGCTTTGGAGTCCCTAGATCTTACAATCTTTGCTAGCAATATACGATAGAGGTGTATTAATATAAATCTTCCTACCTTAAGTGGGAGGGATGTGATACAATATGTGAACATAAAACTCTTCATGAGGGATTTTTTTAACACCTTGCCTATCCTGTGTATGGTTTTTCGGTTGGTATGCCTAGTATTTGGAGAAAGTATACACTGTTTTTTTAAGTCTGTTTATCAGTAGCTCAAAGAACTTGTGGTTGAAGGAGTGACTTGAGGATTCAACAGAATAGAAGAGGAGATGGCAGGTACCAGAGCTCTGAAGACTGCAGGGACCTGAGGAGAACAGATGTTTTGCTTTTCTGAGAGACGAAAAGCTGAGTTACAGAGGAGGCTGGAAAAAATCCAGAATCCAATGGTCTATGTGTTTCCATCTAAACTATTGAGTAAAATCCCCTTTTATTTTGAGCTGCCATTCTGACTTTACATTGTATTTCTTTGAGAACTGAGGGGGAGGGAAGATATGTTTAGAGGTAAGGTCTTAAAAGCGAGTCTTTCCTCCCACCCAACATAACCCAAGGATCATTGGAAAGGAATGCCTGCCTCTGCCCAATCATACAACCTTGGATTCTGCCCCCATAGTATCCCAGTGCTATATAGAAATGGTGCACAATGTAGGCCTGTTGGAGCCTCATAAGATGTGGAGAGTGTCACAATCTGTTTCTTCCAAAGACTGACATTCTGATGAACTTGAAACAAACTGTGAGACAGCTGAAGTTGAAGGAAGAGCCAAGATGGACACCACCCATTTCCTGGGACAGTAGAAGGCTGTGAAAAGTTGGCATCATGGAGGAGTAGGCCCCACTACAATGTACACCAGGAAATTGCTATTATGCGATTTTTCATCTGTCTTGGACATCTGTATGACCCAGAGGTGGCAAGGATGCTGATGTCACCACTAGCAAATACCAATTTTGCTGGACCTATGAAGTGATGTCTCCATTGCAGAGGTTGAGAGGTCTCAGATGATGCCCATTCAGCTGTGATTATGCATGAGAGGAAAATGGCAGCTAACTGACAGAGACCCCACAGGATATCACTAGCCCTTTGGGGAAGAATATATCTCATCAGTAGAAAGGATCAAAAGACAGTGAGCAGGCTGAGATCCCTGGATAAGTCAAGCAGTCGGATGAAGCTTCCATGGGCCAAAATGCTATTCTGCCTGTTGTGACCACCTTCTTTTCAGATTGAGCTATCTGGTGCCTGCAGCTGGCAGGCCTTAGTTGCACAAAGTCAGAGCCTGGAATCAGGTAAAGGACAATGAAGAAACCCACTGACAAGGAAGTAAAAGTAGAATAGGATGTCCAGGGGCATAGCTATCACTGAAAGACCAGCAAAAAGTCTATGGCTGCCCAATAGTAGGGACCACTTGCTGTTGAACTGAAATGCCCTATATCCAGCATCTCTCTCTCTCTCTCTCCCCCCCCCCCCCCCATCCCCAGAAGGGGGTGTTGAAATGGAAATCCTGTAAAATAAATACAAATCTAAAAAAGGTCAGTGAAACCAGTCATTTATTTATTTTAGAATTGCATACAATAGCCTGTGAAAAGGGAGGATAGTGTTTTGGGTTTCCATTCAATCCTAGTTACACCACTGATGCTGACACTCAACAAGAGATCCCAGCTCAATAACAAGGCTGGTTCGTAGCAGAGGTACAGGTATAGGTTTAAAACTGAGGAGGACGTCACAGAAAAGATTTAAAATCAGGAACATAGTAGACCACCATTAATCAAATAGCACAAGGCAATACTAGAGTGGTGAAGACCAAACTAATTCTGGATAGGATTGCTTCTGGAAGCATGTAATGGGAGAAAAATATCCAGAATTGTTTCCTCCTTCCCAATACAGCCCTAAGGGTCATTGGGTGGAGTACCAGCAGCTGATCACTCATATATCCAGATCTTTGACCATACAGTACCTCAGGGCTAGATAGATTAGCTGATTCATCAGGACATAGGTTTTGGGGGACAAGAACCCGCTTCATCAGGTGCATCCTTGATAGCTGTTGTCTCAATAAATCTTTTAATCTATCAGGTGCCACTACATGCTAATATGTTTACCTCTCTGGAGGTTTATCTCACCATGGATTGCTTTTGTGAACATTAAGAAAACTCCGGAATGAGGGGGATATGATGAAGTTAAGAAGAAATAGACTTAGGAGGAATCTAAGAAAATATTCTTTCACCAAAAGGGTGGTGGATGCTTGGAGTGGCCTCCCGGTGGAGGATGTGGAGATGGGGACTATGTCAGAATTTAAGAAAACACGGAACAGGCATGTGGGATCCCTTAGTAAAGGAAGAATTAGTGGTTACTGAGCATGGGCAGACTAGATGGGTCATTTGGCCCTTATCTGCTGTCACGTGTCTATGTTTCTATCCTTGGAGTCTTTGTAGCTTTGCTTTCTTGCCTTCTAAACATTGTTGATAGCAGAAGCATTTTCAGCATTCTGCAAAAAAATTTTTTATTTGAACTGTGTTGAAAAACGTGTTTGTTTTACAAAAAAACATAAAACAATATTCCCCCTTTCCAATCAAACCAATTGCAAATGTGTTTATTGTCATTAATAAAAGTCCCAGTTTGTCCCTTAGAACAAGAAAACTCTTTGATAAACAGGAATCATGTGTCAGATTAATATGGTCCAGCAAATAAAATATAATTAATTGAAAACTTTACAAGTGAAAATATCTCTGTCTATGTACTCTCTCTCTCTTCCCCCCCCCCCCCCCCCCCCCAGTACTCAGTCCCTGCATTTATTATACAACAGGAGCTCCCCAGGGCTTAGTCTCTGCATTTATTATATTGCAGAAATTCCCCAGGGCTCAGTCCCTGCATGTATTATACAGCAGGAACTCCTGAGGCCCAGACTCTGTCTTTATTGTACAGACTCAGTCTTTGCACCTTTTTGGTCTTATCAGTGCAGTGTGGACTTTCTTGGTAAACTGTTGCCTTTTCAGGGCTGTCATCAGAGCTATTGCAGGGCTAACCAGTGCACTGTACGGAATGATGGCTTCCATTCCATGAAGTCCACAAAAGAGGTTTAAATCAATGAGAAAGAGTAGTAGTTGGGACCCTAGTTGGCTCCTCCAGGGTAGATCCCTTTACTGCTCCCCTCTCTGTCTTATGTGAAGGTAGTTCTTGTGGTCTGATCCCTGTTCCAGTTTCCACCATGCAGGGCCGCCGAGAGGGGGGGACAGGGGGGACAAAATTCCCCGGCCTCCGGGGAGGGGCCTGCCCGCCCTCCGTCGCTCCCTGACATTGAACTTAAGCGCCTCACCTTTGAAAGCACAGCAAGCAGTGGCAGACCACTCCTTCCTTCCATGTCCCGCCCTCGCCTGACGTAACTTCCATGAGGGCGGGACATGGAAGGAAGGAGTGATCTGCTGCTGCTTGCTGCGCTTTCGAAGGCGAGGTGCTTAAGGTCAGTGCAGAGGGCCCGGGGATGGAGAGAGGGCCCGGCCCGGTGGCGGGTGGCGGGGGGGGGGCCCGGCGACCTCGGGTGGGGGGGGGGGGGGGGCCGGGGGCGGCCTTGTCCCAGGCCTGGCCCAGTCTCTCGGCGGCCCTGCCACCATGGATTAATACAGCTATTTGATGAGATCTGACATTGGGTCCACACTCCTTCTCTTCCCATATTTACCGACTGTGTTAGTCAGTCACAAACTCCTTCTTACTAGATGGTGTAGTGGCCAAGGAACCAAAAAAAATGACAAAGCCTCTTCCATGAGCTGGGTATTTATACCACCTCAAGAGTTTCCTTCTAAAGGTGTGTCTTCTTCTACTGTCAGACAGGTAGGAGGGTCGACCCTTGTTCTGGAAACTGAGAGCTTTTTAAGTCAAAAGTGCACACACCTAACACTAGAAGAGGCACCACAAGATCACTGCCAAGCTGTTTCTAATAGGCAAACTCTGAATGCCGTCTATATTAGGGATGCCCACCCAGAATATTTTTGTGTCATGTCAGTTCCTATGTCGTTGGGGGGATTCCCATTTTGTTTGGGATTTTCCCCTTGTGTCATCACAGGCCTCCTTCCCATGCCCCCCTTTCTCATATTCCGGGCCTTCTTCCCATGCCCCCCACCTTCCACATGGTGGAAGTGCTTCCCTTCCATAGGCCCCCAGGCCTACCTAAAGCACTGGAGGTCCAGCAGGGGAAGATGGGGTAGGAGCAATGCCCACTCACTCCTGTCCATAGTCACAGCTGCACCAGTATGGCAGCTGTGACCTTTCATCCTGGTCTTGCAGTACCACCATATTGAAGCAGTCAAGATCATGGGCAGGAGTGAGTTGGCATTGCTCCTGCCCCATTTTCTCTTGCTGGGCCTCCAATGTTTAAGGTAGGCCCAGGGCCGCCGAGAGGGGGGGGGGACAAAAGTCCCCGGGCCCGGGCCTCCGGGGGGGGGGGGGGCCAGCGCCGTCGCTGCAGTGTGACCCGCCCGCCTCGCTCTGGAACTAACCTTAAGTCTCCTTCTTTCACTTTGCACAAGCAGCAGCAGGGCAGGCCACTCCTTCCTTCCGTGTCCCGCCTTCGCCTGATGTAATGTCCGCGAGGGCGGGGCACGGAAGGAAGGAAGAGAGATCTGCCTTGCTGCTGTTTGCGCGAAGTGAAAGAAGGAGGCTTAATGTTAGTTCCGGGCCCGGTAGCAGGTGGAAGGGGGGCTCGGCGACTTCAGGTGGGCGGCGACCTCGGGTGGGGGGCCCCGGGGGTGGCCTTGTCCCGGGCCCGGCCCCGGCTCTCGGCGGCCCTGAGTAGGCCTGAAGGGGGGCCACAGGGAGGAAGGGCCAGATGGTGGAGCTGGAAAGGAGAGCTGGGAATCATGGAGAAAGGGGTTCATTTGCCAACCTGAGGCAGTTGTCTAGGGTGTCAGCTTCATGGAGGGGAGAGAGAAAAGACCATAGCAGTAATAGCAAAACAGTTGATCCTGCTAGCCACAGAAACTCAAGTATCATTAGCACTATATTAGCTTTCAGAAGTTGTGTGGGGGGAGGAAGGATGGAAGGCTGCAGATGAGCCTATGGTGGGTGCCTAGTTCCCTTGCACCATGCCTGACCTTCATCTTTCTTTGAAAGGGCACCTATTTGGTTTATCTGATCCAGTTGACAGTTACTTTGGAGACATATGATATTAACAGTACCCCCTAACCTACCTCTTCCAAATGTGAGACTTCCAGTATCCCTTAATTTCAGCATGGGATGGGTAAATTGGGGGGAGGGACATTCGGGAGGTTACTGAGTGGTGATATAACCTGTGAGTCACCTGGGTGAACCAGGAGACTAAGATTTTCTGTGCCTTTCTTAGAGTCCTACAATTAATCTGTAACACACATTATTTCCATCCAAACAGCTTCTCTGACCTCCTTCCCTCATTTAGTACCAACACATGGTAACCAAGGAAATTCAGTCTTTTCCCTCTGTAATTCCTCTGAATGGCTGTCACAGGGTGAATGAGTGTTTATTATGCAGGAAAGAGGGGGTCATTTTTAAAAGTCAGGGGCCTCAGAGAGAAATCACCAAGTGCCAAGGATCCTTCAGTCCCACAAGAGGCAGGAAAACCTGTCTGCTTGACTCCAGAGTAGCAGTCTGTGGCCAACAATAAACTCAGCTTCCACTGATAAGCATTAATTGACTGAACAAATAAACCAGAAGAGGAAGAATTCCTGTAGCCAACACCTTCAAGCCAGGGCCCTAGAGATGAAATCAAACTGGCTGTGATCAAAGGAGCTTCTGTGAGCCTGTGCTGAAGACGTAAAGGTATAAGAATCACATTTAAGAGACAACAATATGTGACAGTCAGAGATTCAGTACTGGGAGATGCTCATTCTTAGGGCTTTTGACAACCCCGAGAGAATGTAAAGAGACTTGTTTGTGGCAAAGAAGGAGAAATCTCTCTATTTTGCATTAAATAAGGTAATCATAGAAATAAAACAAAATAAAACATGGAAAAGAAAATAAGATGATACCTTTTCTGTTGGACATAACTTAATACATTTTTGATTAGGCTTTGAAGGTTGCCCTTCTTCGTCAGATTGGAAATAAGCAAATGTTTGTAGATACAGTATAATAAGTGAAACATCAAAGCATTATCAGTGACAGTCTAAGAGGATGAGGGTGGGTAAGTGAGACAGGGAGAGTCGGGTGGATGAGGGGCAGGGATATATGCATGGAGATAGGAGGGTGACAAAGCAGTACAGTTTTATGTATTGTTTTAAAGTTCCCTTTAGGATTCTTACCATAAAATCACTGGTACAGCATTTAAATAAGGAAGACATGGACATAATTCCATTATCTACTGAAAATCAGATGATTGTTTACTAAAGTGGGGAGATTTCTTTTATGTAGCTTTTCCCCCTTGTATGGTAGAGAAGAGCCCCACCCAGCAGGGTAGGGTGCAGCCATTTTGAAGGCGGCACTGGAAGAGGAGGGAGTACTCCCTCCTCTAACATGGAGGTACCAGGGTTGGGGGGAGTTGGCTGCTAGACCACCAGGGTGGGTGGGTGGGGGGTTGGTTTGGCAGCCCACTTAGGCCACCAGGGAGTTTTTGGGGGGTGTATAGGTTAGGGGTGCTGGGATGTCTTTTCCTAGGTTCAAGGGGAGGGGGTGAAAAGTTGCTTACTGTTGCAATTACAGGGAGGTTGCAGGGACCTGTGAATTTCAGGACATGCATAGTTTTTCTTTTTGTTGTTCTTACAATTTTACACGCAGAACTTTACAGAATATGCTTAGCAAGTTCTGAGTGTAAATTCTAATTAATGCCTATTAGTGACAATAATAGCCTGTGAAGTGGCAATTATTGGCACTGATTGGCTTGTTAAGATAAGTTGCACATGCAAATCAGAATATGACCGGATCTGTACACACAACTCTTTTATCTGTGTACTATATAGAATCTAGCAGAAAAGGTCCCAAAAATGGTTGACAAACATAGATAAAGGTTCTAATTGGCCTTCCCAGGGATCATCACGGGCCTCCTTCCCATGCCCCCCTTTCCCATATTCCGGGCCTTCTTCCCATGCCCCCCACCTTCCACATGGTGGAAGTCTTTCCCTTCCATAGGCCCCGAGGCCTACCTGAAGCACTGGAGGTCCAGCAGGGGAAGATGAGGTAGGAACAATGCCCACTCACTCCTGTCCATAGTCACAGCTGCATCCAGTATGGCAGCTGTGACCTTTCATCCTAGTCTTGCAGTACCACCATATTGAAGGCAGTCAAGATCATGGGCAGGAGTGAGTTGGCATTGCTCTGCCCCAGCTTCTCTTGCTGGGCCCTCCAATGTTTAAGGTAGGCCTGAAGGGGGGGGCCACAGGGAGGAAGGGCCAGAATGGTGGAGCTGGAAGGGAGAGCTGGGAATCATGGAGAGAGGGGTTCATTTGCCAACCTGAGGTAGTTGTCTAGGTGTCAGCTTCATGGAGGGGATAGAGAAAAGAGCAGTAACAGTATAAGCAAAATAGTTGATCTGCCAGCCACAGAAACTCAAAGTATCATTAGCCCCCCTCCGTCCGCCACCCGGCCCCCTGCATTCAAATCGGCAGCGTCTCCCTCTGTATGAAAAGCGTAAGAGTTGCCTCCCTTCGGGCCTTCCTCACTGTGTTCCACCCTCATCTGATGTAACTTCCAGTTTCCGTGAGGGGGGACACAGGGAGAACCTGAAAGGAGGCGATCTGCTGCTTTTCATACGGAGGTGAGGCGCTGCCGATTTGAACGCAGGGGGCCCGGTGGCGGACAGAGGGGGGCTGTCGACAGAGCTGAGGGCAGGCAGGTAAGACTGGGGACTGCAGCGCCGGCAGTCTGACCCCGGCGCCTGGCCCCCCTTGGAGGCCCGGGCCCAGGGAATTTTGTCCCCCCTGCCCCCCCCTCTCAGCGGCCCTGATATCAGGACCCAAGATTCTCTACATTTAAATGACCTTTACACTTCCAACAAGGCATAGAGGAGTGGAATCTGCATGGAGTGGCATGTACAACTCTAGACACTTTACTAGGCAGACTAGATTGGCCATACAGGTCTTTATCTGCTCTTATTCATTTATTTACTTACTTACTTACTTATTAAGTAGGCTTCCCTTTTTGAAGGAATTCACTCGAGTTGGTGGACAATTTACTATGGGCTAAATATTCAGTTGGCAGCGGTCAGCATTTTTTAGTCAATGCCAGTGTTATGCCTGATATTCAATGCCAGGCCATGTCCAAGCACAGGCATTGAATATCTGGTTATGTGCTGCCAGCTATCCCTTATCGGTGAAGTGTGATATTCAACATTCACCGCCTAAGTGAAACTGGATGAAGATAGGATTGAATTTTATGTGATCTGATTAATACAGTTAACTTAGGTGGTAAAGTGCTGAATATTGTCATTTAACCACAAAAGGGAGCAGGACTTGATATATTGCCTTTTTGTAACTACATTCAAAGTGGTTTACATTTATAGGTATTTATTTGTACCTGGGGCAATAGAGGGTTAAGTGACATGCCCAGAGTCACAAGGAGCTGCAGGGGGAATTGAACCCACATCCCCAGGATCAAAGTCCACTGCACTAACCACTAGGCTACTCCTCCACTGATTCTGCCCTTACTGCCCACAGAATAGCCAGCTATGGCTTTAGCAGCTAGTGCTGCTATTCAGTGGCACTTGTTAGGGGGTTCTTTACTAAGTTTTGGGTAAAAAGAGGCCCTGTGCCAGCAGCGGCGGCCATTTTAGCCGCACGCTGAGGCCCTTTTCACTGCAGCAGGTAAAAAGGCTGAAAAAGAAATGGCCAAGCAGTAAGACTGCACTTACCACATAGCCCTGTGAGGGAGGAGGGAGAACTTACCGCCACCCATTGAGGTGGCGGTAAGAGCTCCCACACTAACCCAGTGGTAACTGGCCAGTGCAACAGCTTTGCCCCATTACTGCCAGGTAACCCAGTGAGGAAATATTTTTCAGATATTTCCACTAGCGCTGGAAATGCCACGTGCTGAGGGTGGAACTACTGCCTGCACCCGCATTGGGTCAGCAGTAGTTCTGGATCGCTGCAAGATAAGCCCACAGTGGGCTTACCACTGCTTTGTAAAAGGGCCCCTAAGTACAGCTAAAGATTAGTGGATAGTGCCACACAGGCAATTTAACTAGCCAGAAGCCTCTCCTGCCCTATTAAATTGCTTTGAATACCGACCCCTATGTTACTATCTATATAATAATTGGTCACGCTGCTTCCCTGGATGGCTGGCTGGCTGGGTTCATAACAACATGCTGACGTCAGCTCGCCTCCAGCGTTCCCTTCCATCTCAGTGTCCCGCCCTCGTGGAACGACAAAATGACATCAGAGGAGGGTGGGACACTGAGAGGAAAGGCAAGGGAAGGCCAGAGGTGACGTGCGCCGAGCCTGCAGCCACTGCAAACTGAGGTAAGATGAACGGCTTAAAGGTAGGGCGGCAGGAAGGACACAGTCACTGGCCATGGAGGGGAGTGGAGAATCGCTGGGCATGGATGGATTGGGAGGGGAGGGCAGGGCAGAGGAGAATCACTGGACATGGATGGGTTGGGAGGGCAGGGCAGGGCAGAGGAGAATCACTGGACATGGATGGGATGGGAGGGGAGGGGAGGGCAGGGCAGAGGAGAATTGCTGGATATCAATGGGATGGGAGGCGAGGGGAGAATCACGGGACATGGATGGGAGAGCAGGGCAGAGGAGAATGGCTAGACATGGAGGGGAGGCCAGAATCGTGGGACACGGAGGGGATAGGAGGGGAGGATCGCTGGACATGGATTGGATGGGATGGGAGGGGAGGGGAGGGCAGGGTAGAGGAGAATCGCTGGACATGGATGGGAGGGGAGGGCAGGGGAGAGAGGAGAAATCACTTAGACAAGAGACTTCCTAGGGCCCATTTCATTTTTCACGAAATGGGCTTTGTTGCTTGTGTTGATATATTTTGACTAGGTTTCAAGCGTTAACATTACCTTCACCCGGAAGGAGCAAGATGAGAGCAAGAGAAGACATCCTCAGAAATACAAGCGAATCATAAAATAACTTTTATATAAATACTAGTAAAAAAGGCCTGTTTCCGAAACAGATGAAATGGGCGCTAGCAAGGTAATCCCCCCCTCGGCACATCTCCGAAGCTCCTCCCCGGCGCATCACCCAAGCCCCTACCCCTCCCCGGCACATAAACCCCCTCGCCACCCGCAGCCGCCAATACTAACGCTGTCCGGCTGCTGCTGCTTCTCCTGTTGAGCAGCAGCGGCCTGGACAAAAAGAAAAAAGCTAAAAAACATTTCAAACCTCAAACAGTGCTCGTAGACAGCCAGTTGGCATTGGCTGTCCGTCTCTGCAGCCACTCCTCCTCTCCCTGCACGTCACTGCCCCTGGAGGAAGACCCGGAGGAGCGCAGCGACATCACAGGGGAGAGGAGGAGCGGCTGCAGAGATGACAGCCAATGCCAGCTGGCTGTCTACGGAGCACTGTTTGAGGTTTGAAATGTTTTTTAGCTTTTTTCTTTTTGTCCAGGCCACTGCTGCTCAACAGGAGAAGCAGCAGCGGCCGGACAGCGTTATATTGGTGGCTGCGGGGTGGCGAGGGGGGTTGGTGTGGCTGAGGGGGAGGGGTATGGGCTTGGGTGATGCGCCAAGGGGGGGTGGGGCTTGGGTGATGCGTAGGGGCTTGGGTGTTGCGCCGAGGGGGGGGGGCACTGAGAGCTGTTTTGTAGGCAGGGAGAGGAGTAGGGAAACACGCTCCTCCCCTGCCTGGCTGGGGTGTTGATGTTCGTCGGGTGGGGGGGTGGTTTGGTGATGCGGCGAGGGGGGGGGTGTCTGTGTTGCCCCGCTCCCTGCCACTTGCTCCGAAGTGGCAGGGAGCGGCGCACTAACAGCTGATTCCAGGCAGGGGGAGGAGTAGGGAAACACGCTCCACGTGTTTCCCTACTCCTCCCCTTCCCTTGGAATCAGCTGTCACTGACTTCACTGACGTCAGTGCGTTCTAGCCTGCCTAGCAGACCACCTCCGAGGGAGCCACGGTCCCAGGCAGGTTAGAACGTTGGAGGTGTATATTATTATATAGGATACCTGTCCTGAAAATCTGGTTGCTGTGAGGTGAGGTGAATGGTTTAAGAGCTTATGTAAATTCTGACAGTCATACTATAAGTGGCACAGAATATATCATTATTATTACTAATAATGAATACATAAATAAATTGTGTGAATGTGCTCAGATTACTTTCATCTCACATAGCTACGTCAGACTTGGAAAGGGAACCATTATGGCACATAAAGTTCCTTTTAAGTAAGCACACATATTATGCCATGATACATGCTCATTGCCACTTACAATATTTCTTTGAATTTAAGGCACATGGTTTAGGTTAATTTTAAGCTCTTTTGAGTAATTTAGTTGAATACAACATGGTGAACACATAAGTAATTTTTTAATGGAGAAAAGCACTAAAAAGACTGGGGGCAGAGAGCAGAGCACAAGGCAGAAGTGAGCATTGAGTTTGTTCAAAAGACAATTCGAAATCAGAAATTCTTCAGCTCTCTATTCCCTGTATTTGGAGTTAAAATATGAAACTCTCTGTTGCCATCAGAACAGAAAACAGTTACCTTAGCTTCAGGAAAAGTTTAAACCTTTCTGTTCCCAAAGACTGCTTCATATCATCTATTGACTTCTACCTCCTAGTATCATCCATTTTCCTTTCCTATAATGGGCGTAGCCAGACTTCCGTGGGAGGGGGTCCAGAGCCTGAGGGGAGGGGGCACATTTTAGCCCCCCCCCGACGCCGCCCCCACCACCGCCGCCATTGCCGCCCCCCCCCACATCTTTGTCGACCCCCCTCCCGCCGCGAACCCTCCCCCACTGCCGCCTACTTCGCTTTTGCTGGCGGGGGACCCTAATCCCCACCAGCCGACGTCCTCTCTGTTGCATGCTGTCGTCCTGCACGTCAGACTCAGAGAACACAGAACTGTTCTTTGAGTCTGACGTCCTGCACGTACAACGTGCAGGACGTCAGCATGCAACAGCCGGAAGAAGACTTTTTTCTCTCAGCAGGACGGAGAGGACGTCGGCTGGCAGGGATTGGGGTCCCCTGCCAGCAAAAGCAAAGGTAGGCGGGGCGGGTTCGCCGGGAGGGGGGGGTCCAAGCTGGAATCTAAGGGGGCCCAGGCCCCCTCAGGCCCCACGTAGCTACGCCACTGCATTACACCAATGGTCTCTAATTGTTCTCATACCTCACACTAACATTATCGGCTTTTGTCTCACCTAGAATGTAAACCGCACTGAACCCTGGAAAGGGGACATTAGCGGTATACAAGAACTGATTTGATTTGATTTAAGTACTTAAGTATTGCCATACTGGGACAGACCAAAGGTCCATCAAGCCCTGCATCCTGTTTCTAACAGTGGCCAATCCAGGTCACAAACACCTGGCAAGATCCCAAAAAAGGACAAAACATTTTATTTTTATTTTATTTATTGCATTTGTATCCCCCATTTTTCCACCTCTTTGCAGGCTCAATGTGGCTTACAATACATCACAAATAATGGAAATATGTAAGAAAATATACAATTAGTATAACAGAAGGATTTTGGGTAACATAATAATGATGAAACAAGATAGTAGTTTGACAAGCATATTTTGTAAGGCAGTTCTGGATATATGTGTAGGAGTTCATGTTTGTTGATCTTTGTGGTAAGCCTTGTTGAAGAGATGGGTTTCCAGTAGTTTGCGGAAGTTGGTTAGTTCATAGTTCGTTTTTAAGTTCCGTGGCAGCGCGTTCCAGAGTTGTGTGCTCAGGTAGGAAAAGGTTGACGTATGCGTTAGTCTGTATTTTAAACCTTTGCAGTTGGGGAAGTGAAGATTAAGGAATGCAGCTTATCCCAGAAAAAAGCAGTGGATTTTCCCCTAAATCCACTTTAATAATGGTCTATGGACTTTTCCTTTAGGAAGCCGTCCACACCTTTTTTAAACCCCACTAAGCTAACCGCCTTTACCACATTGGCAACAAATTCCAGAGTTTAATTACATGTTGAGTGAAGAACAATTTTCTCCAATTCGTTTTAAATGTACTACTTTGTAGCTTCATTGCATGCCCCCTAGTCCTAATATTTTTGGAAAGAGTAAACAGTAAACAATAAATTCACAGACATTTATAAGGTCAGTTCTGACAGCATGGAGGTTGAGAATGTTACCTTCCCCCCTCCCCCAAGCAGCACTCCTGCCCTCACACAGCTGGAGCACACAGCGCATTTGTATATAACTAATTGTCCCCACTTCCCTGTATGGGCTCCTGCTGGAAGGAAGCTTTTTCCCTCTACACAAACAGACCAGTGCTGGGATTGGGGAGAGCAACAGGGAATTGCTGCTCCTTCACTAGGACAGAATTAAGGTTTGGGGGAGGGGATGCAGAAAGCTTGTAGGTCAGTCTGCTTTGAACAGTTTTGAAATGAGCCATTTCTTGCTTAAAGATGGAATTTCCTGCAAACTCAGGAAGGGGGCATAAATCCCTCAAAAAAGAACTGTGTGGGAACAGACTTAGGGGGGAAAGTGTTGCAGGATCTGGTATCTGATTTTGATGTGTTAGTGTTCTGTGTTTCAGTGGTTCTTGCTAGGAGATGGATCACGTTTAACAAAATAACCTGGTCCAGGGCAAAAGGCAGATGGAATTAAAAACACAACCCCCGACCCAGCAGATTCTGTATAGGTTGCTCAAAGTTGGGTGTACAATTTGGGCATTGGATCACAGATCTGGGCATAAACTAATTAGTGGTGTTCAGCGCTGCGTGTGTCTGGTAGCGCTATACAAATACTAATAATAATTTAGGTGCTAACAATCAATGATTGGACTTGGAGTTAACAAGCACTTCATTGGCAGGAATTAGGGGCTATGTGCAGGTCTGCCCTATAACCTATTTTGTAACATGCGCACCTAAATTTTATAGGCCCCGATGCTTAGAAGCAAATGCAAGCACTTTAGGCTATTAGTGCCGGACTAGCACCCGCATTTGCAAGAGCCCTATGCTCAGAGGGAAACAACGCAGGAAGCAACACATGCGCTGAAGAACAGTGCAATCAATGAGCATGCTAGTGCATCACATGGGGTTGTTTCATATTCCCTCCGATGTTCAACAAACAGCGCTGTGAAGAAGGGCTCCCTTTATGCTGGAAACCCTATGCCAGCTCGGAGCTGGCGTTAGAGTGTAGTGCCAAGGCTGCACCTGGGTCTGCATGGCCTGAAACTGGAAAGAACTGCATCTACGGCCCCAGAGTGGCAGAGGTGAGCGGTGGGCAAACACTGCTCTTATTGGGGGATGGGGAGAAGCTTTGGTTCTGTTAGCTGGAGGAGGGAATGTGTTGCTGATCCGAACGGCACTTCGGTACTACTAGATGGGACTTGGTGGACTTTGTTACAGGGGCAGAGAACGACAGTGAAATTAGCTTGTTATTCAAGCTCCTTGTAGTGTTTTCCCATGGATCGGTTCGTTTGTGCTATATTTCCCAGTTGCTCGGTAATGGTACTCACTATGCTATAGATCTAAAAATCCCGTTAGTAATTTTGGCCTTAACAGTTTTGTAAAGCTTCAGAATTATGAGAAGCAGCAACTGTGTTTTCAATTATTTTGTAAACAGAATTTCATTTTTTTTTTCTTACTTGGTTGTCATGCTGGTTTTTCTGTCTATCCCGACTGAAAAGATCCACAGAAGCTCGGCAGCCTCCTCACATCATTTGTGCGTATGTGCTGGGCATGTTCCCTCTTCCATCCTTATTTCCCAATGCTCAGCGCTAACAGCGCACATACAATTTGCACGCCGTTAGCACTGAGCACTAGGAAGTTTTTTTTTGGCGCTGGAAGGGCTGTTTTGTACAGTGCTGACAAATACTTTTCAATAAACGTATTAGCGGTCTTCTCCCTATATATATGTATATGTATAGGGACGTGCTCATATGTTTCCAAACAACAGTCACAGACTCACTGGTCTTCAAGGTTGTCCAGGCACATAATTTATTTATTTATTTGTTGCATTTGTATCCCACATTTCCCCACCTATTTGCAGGCTCAATGTGGCTTACATTGTGCCGGAGTGGCGATCGCCGTTTCCGGGTTGAGAAATACAAAGTGATATTGCATTAGAGTTCATGAATGAAAAGGTAAATTACAAAGCAGTTTTGCATTAAAGATCATAAATGATAGAGTGGTTATAGAGTAATCATAATCATAGCATGACTCTATTTTTTTGAAAAAATGCCTCCAAGTGCCACAAGTAACATATTTGTACACTCAATATTGCAAAACGTTTACTTAACTTAAAGGGTTAACACAGGTCCTGACATGGTCCATGTTTCGCCAGAGCTGTTTCAAGACAACCACTGACTGGTTTTGTATCTTTAAGGAAAAAGCATCCCTGGAAGTCAAAAAATATCTTCAAACTTACAATAATAACAACCCCCCCCCCCCCCCCCCCCCCCCCCCCCCCCAATTTTTGTCATTGTTTCTGTCTCATCTAATTTATAATTTAAATATTCCCATTCTTGTTTTTGGTGGTTTTTCCTGCATAGTGTGCAACTCCAAAGAGGGTGTGGCCATGAGTGGGTCAGGGGCGTTCCCAGAATTTTTGTGCAGTGCTCTAGAATACCTGCATTTGCACACCTAACTTCTATCAGTTGGGCGCTAGCATTTACAGCAACCTTTGGCAGGCATAAGTGCTCGCACCCAAAGTTAGGCGTGAAATGAACGCTAAGTTACTATTTATTTATTTTATTTATTAGGATTTATTTACCGCCTTTTTGAAGGAATTCACTCAAGGCGGTGTACAGTAAGAATAGATCAATAATGAGCAATAGACAATTACAGCAGTAAAAATATTCAAAAACAATACAAAGTATGGAATGGTATACTATTTACAATGTCAACACAATATGTAATAGAACATTATAACTGATAGCGAAGGGTAAAGTGAAGATGTAACATATAGAAGGGTAAGAAAGTAGGAAGAGTTAGAAAGTAAGGTGATTGATTTAAAGAAAGTTGCACATGAGGTCAGAGAAATGGTTAAATATTATCTCAGCTAGGGTAGGAGTGGATAAACATGTCCTGCTGCAGTATATGCAGCCTGAGTCACTCCTTGTGTGTGTGAGTGAGACTAACAAGTTAGTTACTTCTTCCATTAAAGGCTTGGTTGAAGAACCAAGCTTTCACCTGCTTCCTCAAGTAGAGGTAGTCTTGTGTTAAGCGGAGCCTTTCAGGCAATGTGTTCCAGTGTGGGAGCTACTCCGGAGAAGGCTCGCTTGCGGGTATCACATCATGTAATGTCTTTTGGAGAGGGTGTAGTTAGTGCAAGTCCTTGGGAGGACCTTAGTGTCCTTGGCGGTGTGAGGAGGATCATCCTATTTTTCAGGTACTCGGGGCCATTTCCTTGCAGGGCCTTGAAGATCAGACATAGAGTTTTAAATTTAGCCCTGTATTATACTGGTAGCCAATTAAGTTTTTGCAAAAATGGTGTGATATGGTCACATCGCTTGCAACATTCTATGAGTCTTGCTGCTGCATTCTGAATCAACTGGAGCTGGTGCAGGCCCTTTGTAGTCAGACCATTCTATAGTGCATTGCAGTAATCCAGTCTTGATGTTTTCATGGCATGCACAACTGGAATAAGATTTACCTTCTCGATGTAAGGAGAGAGGCAGCGTAGCTGTCGCAAATAGAAGCAATCTTAAAGGTTGCTTGGATTTGGGGAATCAGTGTAAGTGTTGAATCTAACTGTATTCCAAGGTTCCTGACTTGTGATTTGAGGGGGAGTTCATACTTCCCAAAAGGAATTTTGATGTCAGGTATGTATCCACTTGTGTTAGGAACCCAGAGAAGCTTGGTTTTACTTGGGTTCAGGCAAAGTTTGTTCTGTTTAGCCCATTCTTGAATTGATGTTAGACTGGCAATCAGTTTATTCAAGGCTGTAGGTAAGTCAGGTTCAGTGGGTATGAGTAGCTGCACATCATCCGCATAGATGAAGAACTGAGTGTCTATTGACCGAATCAGCTCAACTAGTGGTTTGAGGTAGATATTGAACAGAATAGGTGACAGTATCGATCCTTGTGGTACCCCACAGGTCAGTGTCCATGGTGGTGTTGCTGCCAAACATTATGGATTGCTGCTTGTCTGATAGGTAGGATCTGAACCAAGTAAGAACTGTTCCATTGATACCTGTTTCTGTCAGTTGTGCTAGCATGATATCATGATTCACGGTATCAAAAGCTGCATAGAAATCAAGCAGTACTAACATTGAGGCGAATACTATGCTATAAAAGATGTTCCATGCAGAGTGCCCATTATAGAATAAGTTTACTAATGACTCCATGATTAACATAACATGCAGTCATTAGTAAACTTATTCTATAACTGATTAATATAACATAACAAATACTTTTCTGCATTATTCTAGTCACCAACCCAAATCATTGAAAGATAGCATTTCCAGGTTACAAGATTTAAAAAAAACAAGCAACTGTAACGAGAGATAGATTTATTCAACGTGGTTATCCAGTAGATATCATTAGAAAAGTATATAACGGAGCTTTGTACACACATAGAGAGTGGTTGTTTATTCAGCAGCAGGCTCAGTCTAATTCTGGGATAGATACCTCCACAGTCACAAACTGAAGGCAAGTTGCTCCACTGGAGGAAAAACACCAAACAGGTAACAGTAGAGCAAGGGAAAGGAATCTCTCGCAGATGGTGTTTAGAAATGTCTTTATTTCAAAATTTTCTAAAACAATGAGGGAGACCCGACACGAATCATGTTTCAGCCTAACCGGCCTGCATCAGGGGTCTAAAAAAACATTTAACAAAATAATCAATATGTAAACATAAATATACATAAACAGATTATATGAATAGTAGGAAAAAATATCATACCTAGGAATTCGTCATTCAATACATATTCCTAGATTAGTTGTCAAATGGCACAGTCTCCTATTAACAATTTAAAATATTAAAAATTCAAAAACATATATGAAATGTGAAAGGAACCCTCCACCCCTTGACCATCAGATTACCCATTATATTTTGGAGTCATAAATTTCTCCCAAATCAAGATACAAATGACTTACAATGTTTTTCCTTTGCTGAAAGGTCTCTGTGGCACATATCAATATACCCTGTTAGTCATGTAATCAGTGAGATATTACACATCCAGAAAGTGGTCATACATAGTGACCTTTACTAGACTCTAATATATTTCTAAAGTAGAATTTTTTCCACACAATCTTAGCGCGGATCATTCCGGTGCCTAACTTTGGGTGCCATTTTGTCAAAACTTTATTTATTCAATTAATCTCTATACACACCACACTGACACCCTACCCAATCCTCCCCCACCCCCACCCCAAAGAGTAAGGCTCCACTCATCAGTAACAGTGGAAGTTTGCACAACACACCGTCCAACAAGTAACATATAGTAACATAGTAGATGACGGCAGAAAAAGACCTGCACGGTCTATCCAGTCTGCCCAACAAGATAAATTCATATGTGCTACTTTTTATTTGTACCTGTCCTCTTTAGGGCACAGACCGTATAAGTCTGGCCAGCACTATCCCCGCCTCCCAACCACCAGCCATTCCTCCCACCACCGGCTCTGGCACAGACCGTATAAGTCTGGCCAGCACTATCCCCGCCTCCCAACCACCAGCCCTTCCTCCCACCACCGGCTCTGGCACAGACCGTATAAGTCTGCCCAGCACTATCCCCGTCTCCCACCACCGGCTCTGCCACCTAAACTCGGCTAAGCTCCCAAGGATACATTCCTTCTGATTCATAACATCCAACAGTCCTCCAAGAAGAAGGGCCAGCAATTTCATTGTCACTGTCCAAATCCATTTCTGAGAAAGAGAAGCCCGGCTTCCATGCCAGGTCAGATGCCAAAGGTCAAACTAGGCCAAGTGATTGGGTACCATTTATTGAATCTAACCCATTGTGTTTTTTCCTCCATCTCAGGGGCGTAGCCAGACAACAGATTTTGGGTGAGCACCAAGTGTTCTCTCCCCCTCCTCTCAACCACCACTCAAAAAATATCTCAGCTCGTGAGAAAACGCTTCTTTCCATTTTGGCAGTCTGCAGCAGGCATGCACTGAAAACTGAGCATGTGCAGGTGCCGTTATTGTGGAGAGTAGCGTTTTCGTTACCATCAGGAGGAAGTCTTCAGCTGGCGGAGCTTGGGATCCCCACCAGCTACCACTAAACGTGTGTTACTGTTGGGTAGGCCTGAGCCCTAAGTGGGTGGGTTCCGGCCCACCCAGGCCCACCTGTGGCTACGCCACTGCTCCATCTGCCTTTTACCCTGGACTTTTCATACCAGGTTATTTAGTTGATCACCTGCTCCTGGTTCACTTTGTTCGACCACTGACCAAGTTTATATGAGCAAAGGCATGTGGTTTCGTACTTGAGTACTTAGAAAAAGGGTCCACAAAGAAAGTATAGATGAGACCTTTGTATTACACTGTGACTAGCTTTGAAGAGTGGTGCATTCTTCATAAGGTAACATAGTAGATGACGGCAGAAAAAGACCTGCACGGTCCACCCAGTCTGCCCAACAAGATAAACTCAAATGTGTCATTTTTTGTGTATACCTTACCTTGATTTGTACCTGTCTTTTTCAGGGCATAGACCATATAAGTTTGGCCAGGACTATCCCCACCTCCCAACCACCAGCCCTGCCTCCCACCGCCGGCTAAGCTTCTGGGGATCCCTTCCAGATAATGATCATGTGGCCAATAAAATAATTCCTTTTTGCCAATCCCTCCTTCTCAGTTTTTTTTATAAAAACAGGGTGTCATGAAACAATGAGCAAAGAATGCATTTGATTACATTTCATGCAGATTCACTGGGCTCCCCAGACCTGTTTTTAAATGCTTCCTTTTTCCTGCCATGGACGGTCAGTTCTCTTTAGCAGTTCTAATTTGTGTTTAAAGATTTATAGGGTGAAATGTCAAAGAAAGCAAAATGCCTCCAGCCACAGTTCTGCTGTCTGAGGCCTCCAAGAAAGTCCTGTGCATCTGTCAGATAGTAAAAACCCTGGCCCGGCTTTCTGCACACAAAGCTAACACTCCTTTTGCATTTTGCAGAGATTATTTTCTTTTCCATGGGCTGGCTTGAAGCAAACTGAATGACCTTCCCCCTGCCTCCTCTCCCAGGGGGCTCTGTCTTTGACCTGACTAGAGAGGTGCATTCCTGTACATGCGAAGACCAGCACAGCTTTTTCTGGCAAATGGTGATTGTGCAAGGAGTTAAAGCTGCATGACCAGGGGGGCTGACTTTGTGTACCATTATGAGAAAGGTGTCCAGTTTGAGCTTTAAATTGGGGTTCCCATTCTCCACATTGGCTGGGCTTGCTAAGGAGGTGGCATTTAAAGCCTCAAGGAGGGAGGAGCTATGATCTTCCTTAAGGGCTATACAAGTGGCCAGATCCAGGGTAACCATGATGCATGGCCAAGGGTCATCACAACAATGACTAGACATTAGGTATGTTAAGGGGGACAAAAGAGGGGGAAATTCCTGGGTAGTTGTGACTGAAGGCTCCAGACTCTAGATCCCTAATTTAATGAAGGCAAAGTCAGCTCTTCATGTAGTTGATTGTGACAGCTGCTCTCCAGACAAAAGAATCTTACTGAACGCTGGGGGATATGCTGTCCTGTGAAGTGGCATGACCAGGGAACTATGAGGGGCAGATTTTAATGAATCCAAGGCTGTACTTGACCTTACATAAATACCAGCACTTTTTTTTGTTTGTTTCCTCATCAGCCTGTAGGAAATGACAGAAAGCTAGGGGCCGAATTGGAAAGCAGAGTAGTTCTCCCTTCTACTATGTTTGCTGGAGTCTCACCCCTCACCTCCTGATCTCAGGTCCTGCTGCCTGGGAGGGGGAAGGGCTAGACAGCAGGAAGCGGAAGGCTGTTCTACAGGGCATTGAGGGGGGGGGGGGGCACCAGTCTGCGTATGCTGTAACCAGGCAGGGACAATACAAAGCTGCATCTGATCCTGGTAATCTTTCATTTATTAACCATTCTCTACCTTGCAATTTGACCCCCCCCCCCCCCTTTAAATCACGTGACTGTATTACTTTGGCAACACATATACAAATGTTGTCATGTCAATAAAGTTTCCTGAATTTAAATCCAAGTGAAGCGTCAGTAGGGGAGGGAGATAAGAGACGATATTAGTGGGGAGGGGAGGCAAGGTATAGAGGGAAAGCTCCAGTGGAGTCTCTCTCTCTCATCCCCCCCCCCTTTTTTTGTGTGTGTTCATCCCATGTCATGACACTAGCTGGTAAGAGCACTGCTCTCTGATGCCTTCTGCTGGCAGAAGGGAGGTTGGTAAGCCCTGAGGATTGAACTGTGACTGAGCTATGTGGCTGGTTGTAGGAGGTGGAGATATTGTGGAGGTGCAGACATTGGATGGACAGTTGCCCCGATTTAGCCCCCACCACCCTCAAGGATGACTCTGCATAATTTGGCCAATACCACTCTGTTGTTTCTTGTAGAATGTCCACTGGATCTAGATATCATCTGCTAACTAAAAGAATCTACCCAGATGATATTGACCCTTGGTGATGGGCATTGTTTTTTTAAATGCCTGCTTCTAAGGCTAAAAAAATCTAGATATGCAGTACCACTATCTGGATAAAGTTAGGGCGGCCTTTTTCCTCTCCTAACTTCATCAGGATAGTCATCTGGTTATTGTTACTAACCAGATAACGCCTAACTCTGCCCGAACTTCATCCCTGGATCACCTTGAGGTGGTCTATAAGGATAGTGACACTGAATATCCATGGACTGTACCTGAATATAATGTGTAAACCGCTTTGGTTGTAGCACAAATGATTGGATAACTCCCGTTATCCAGATAGCTGTGTTGGAATATCAGTCCTTAAGCTTCTCATTGTCAGTGAGAAAATTCTACCTTAGAAATATATTTTGGTTTCTCTTTATAATATGACAAGATATTTGTGCGTAACTTTCCTAGGTGAACCATTCCATAACTGCATCATTGTATTTATCCTGCCAGATACATCATAACTCTGGAACTAAATAATACTAGTCTTGGCAGTGTAACTGGTATCCATGTTACACTGTGCTCCATTCTTCTCACATGCTGCCGCCTATTTCCTCATGTCCCCTTCTCCCCTCCAATCCTCTTTCACTTTGTTCTGCTTCTCCTTGAGACTCACCCATCCTATTTTGCAATTGCTAGAGCATTCTGGCTAGCATTGCAAGTCCTGGGCAGTAGAAATAATGATGTGTGAGCAAACATTCCCCATCAGTGTCTCACTGTTCCGGCTTGGCCCTTCCCCAGTCAGAGGTCTTTTCTATATAGCTGCGGATTTCAGACTGACAGAATGCAGATGCTCATAGCTCTCACTGTGCAGCCGCAGACTGAGAAGTGGTTGCCCCCTGAAGAGATAAAGAAAACTGGGGGCAGATATAGAAGATAAAATGGGACATATGGTCGGGTGATCTTCAAACTTATAACAGCAACAGTTCACTTGATCAGTCTCTTTTGAAGCAGTGCTCAAGGCTGGTGTACTAGCTCAGATCAAGTGAATTATTGGATTCAGGCTGTAATAGTTACATATTCCAGAAAGGTACTACTTAGGTCAAGTGAATTAATGATGAAAGTGTGTGTGTCTGGGTGAGATTGAGGACAAGGGCTGCAGAAGGGAATATTGTCCATTTTGGGGCATTTTAAGTAGAGAAATAGTGCTTTAGTAGAAAGACAGTAATGAGGCAAAATTCTGACATGTATTTGAATGCCTACTACTTCCACTGTATGCAGATCTATCTCATTCACTAGGGCTATCCTGAAAACCTGACTTGGCTGTTTCCAAATGTTACACAGCTGAATACCTGGTTATCCACAGAACTTCCAGATTATGTAGAAAGAGGCCTCAGTCTCAAAACTGAATACCCTGCCTGTCAAAAAAAACAAAATGACAGTAGGAGCAGTTGGCGGATGACTTACCAATGGATTTGGCATGAAGGACTGTTTGTCAGTGGATAAGTTAGCCGAATAATTAAGTGTACTTTGTGGTAGTGCTTCGAACAGTTTATTGGACTGGGGAGGTGGTCTATACATTTTTAAATAAATAAATACAATTGGGCTAATACAAGGTTTGGAAATCACTCTGACCAACATGCCATTTGTCTGAGCCTTGAGCTCAGGATGTCCCCTTCTTGGCCCTTGGCTGACGTTAAGACCTGTGCAACATGGAAAGGAGGGTTACTGCCTCACCACTTGACCCAGTGGGGGTTAAGATGATGCAACAAGAATTGCTAAAGCAAGAAGATTAAACTACCGACCACTAAAATAAATTGTGACTTGTGCTTAGGAATCAGTGGTTGCTTAGAATTTAATTATAGTAGACTGAAATCCTGACGGCGCTGACTTTGTGGGAATTGAGAGTAAGTAATGCATAAAAGCTACTGTCTCAGTTCTTTTCATATGCCGGGTGGTTTTCAGCAGGGTGGGTATTTTCTAGGTCTGTATCAGGGATGGGCAACCACGGTCCTCAAGGGCCACAAACCAGTCAGGTTTTCAAGATTTCCACAATGAATATGCAGGACATTGATTTGCATATACTACTTTCATTGTATGCAAATGGATGTCATGCATATTCATTGTGGAAATCTTGAAAACCTGACAGGTTTGTGGCCCTTGAGGACTCTGGTTTACAGATATGTTTTCTCTTTGAAATTTGTTTTCTGAAAGGTCTGTGGATGCAAAACTTTGCACCTGCCTTAACTGCAAGCAGAATTTCACAAGAAAGAATGCACAGGGACTTGAACATCAAATGCCTGTGCATATAAGAACATAAGAAAAGCCATGTTGAGTCACATCAGGCCCACCATCCTGGCTCCAATAGCAGCCAATCCAAGTCACAAAAAAGTAGATCTATTTCCCATAGTTCATTTATAAAGATGAACAGTGGCTCTCGTTATTTTTACAGATGTTTCCTCCAGGAACCTGTCCAATTCTTTTTTGGTTTCTGGTGTGATAATTGCCTTGACCTCATCCTCCAGGAACAGATTCCACTGCTTGACTATGCACTGCATAAAAAACCTTTCTGTGATTTGTTTTTAGTCATTAGGCTCACAGATTGTCCTCTTGTTTTTGTGACATTTGGCAGGTTAAACACCTGTTTGCTATTTATCTGTTCCACCCCATTCATAATTTGATAAACTTCTATCAGATCCCCCTCTGAGTCATTTTTCTCTCCAAACTGAAATGCTCTAACCTGTTTAGCTTCTCCATCTCCCTTTATCATTTTTTGTCAGCCTTCTCTAAACGTTTTCTAGTTGCACCATATCCTTTTCGAAATGGGAAGACTAGAACTGCACACAGTACTCAAGATGAAGATGTACCAAGGAACTATACAAAGGCATAATGATATTCACAGTTTTGTACTCCATCCATCTATGGATAATCCATAGCACTGTATTTGTTTTCTTTAGTAGCCACAATGACTCTAAGATCTTCTTGGGAAGTGACTCCTAACTCAGGCCCAAATGCACTAAACTTTAACGACCCTTTAACGAAGAAACGTAGCATGCATTAAAGGCCATTTTCCGACGACGCTAGCAGCTAACGAAAACGGAATGGAAACGAGTAACTACCATTGCAATGTGGACAATTCGGGGTGCACTAACCATACCGACGATTACACCGAATCATTTACCGCGATATATTTAACGTGAAGTCAGAGCTGCCGTTAAGGCCTGAGCTGTCATACAGACACGCCGCGGCTCCCCACCGCTTCCTCTTGCAGCATAAAAATCCAAGCTGGCATTTTAGAAAATATGAAACACATGGTTCCCCGCTTCCCCCTGCATAAAATAGAAAATGAAAACAAAAATCAAAAAAGGATCGGGAGGGGGCAAAGGCGCTCATCAGGAGCGTCCTGTATGGAAGGCCTTGGCCCCCCCCTGCCCGAGGTCCCCGCTGCTCCCCGCTTCCCCCCCCTGCATTGAAAAATCAAAATTTTAGCAGCCCCGACCCCCCTCCCTTCCTCTCTTCCTTTCTTTACTTTCTCCCACAGCTCCGCCTCCCGCCATCCTCCGCCCCTGTGCCCCGCCCCCCTGAGGTCATCGCCACCACTCCCCCCCTCCACCGGGCCCCCCTCCGCCTTACCGGGCCCGCACAGCACCTCTCACCTCTGTGTGAAAGCGCTGCACGGGCAAGAAGAACATCTGATCACCGCCGAGTCTTCAGGACGTCTCTCCTTTCCTGACCTGGGCCCGCCTCATCTAACGTAGGTAACGCTCCTGACAAGCGCCTTTGCCCCCTCCTGATCCTTTTTTGATTTTTGTTTTGATGCAGGGGGAAGCGGGGAGCCACGTGTTTGTGTTGGTTTTTTTTGTTGTTGTTTTGACTTTTGTGGCATGCGCAGAGCAGCCAGCATAACGCTTGGCTGCTCTGCGCATGCTTTAGGGCTGATTATCGACAGGGATTACACCAGTTTAACGAATCTTTAATGCATTGTACTTTACAATACCACACCGAACATGTGCGACTTGTTTTTTTGGTGCATTCTTTGTTTTTTCACATTCGTTAAGGCAGTGGCGTAGCCAGACTGCCAATTTTGGGTGGGCCTGAACCCAAAGTGGGTGGGCACAAAATTCCCCCCCTCCCCCCCAGCAAAATTTATTCACACTCAGATGCATTTGTCACACAGGGTAAAGTTCTGCTTTTCAGTGCGTCCAATTTCAGACAATTTATTTAATAACCTAACACCCTTTTCAATGAGCTTTCAGAGGCCAAAAACCTCCTGCCTCAGGTCAGTATAATGCTGTTACGGTATCCTCTCCTGACCTAAGGAAGGAAGTATTGGTCTCTGAAACTTTATTAACACCATATTACTTTATCCTAAATTAAAAATAAAATTATTTTCTTTACCTTTGTTGTATGGCCATTTACTTTTTCTCATTGTGTTGCTCCCAGTCTCTAGATTCTGCTTTCCTTCGTTTTCGCTTAACTCTTCTGCCAGGGTTTCCTGGCCATTTGTCATTTTTCTCTCCTTTTTCTTTGCTTTCTTCAATATTTTTCTGCCTCTCTCTGTGTCCAGATTTAATTCATTCTTACTATCCATTCTTTAATTTCCTTCATCTACTTATGGCTTTTCATCTTTTTCTCACCCTTGTTCTCCCCATGCCCCTTCCTCTTATTCTCCAATCTTTCACTACTCCCCCTTTCCATGCAGCAGCTCTCCTCTTTCTCTCCCCATCCTTCCAGTCTCTCCCCTCTGTCTCCCCATCCTTCCAATAGTCTCCCCTCTTTCTTTCTGCATCCTTCCATCGTGTCACCTCTTTCTCCCTACCCTTCCATCCAGCGTCTTCCCTCTTTCTCTCCCCATTCATCCACCCATCTACCCTCTCTCCTGATCCTTCCATCTAATGTCTCTCTCCCTCCTTCTAACCAGTGTCTACCTCTCAACCCTTTTCTGTTCAGTGTCCCTTCTCTCTCCACATCCTTCCAGTCTCTCCCCTTTTTCTCTGCATCCTTTCATCCATCTCCCCTCTTTCTCTGCCATCCTCCCATCTGTTTTCCCTCTTTCTCTCCGCATCCTTCCATTTTCCCTCTTTCTCTGCCATCCTCCCATCTGTTTCCCTCTTTCTCTCCCCATCCTCCCATCTGCAGTGACGTAAGAGACGGGCGGAGGCTGCAGAGCCAGCAGCCAATGCTTCGAGGCTGCCTGCAGTGCCGCGTTTTTTTAAAAACATTTTTTCTCGTCGAGTCTGAGCGCTTCTTCTTTTTGTAGCGCCGGCCCTGCTGCTCATCAGGAAAAGCAGCAGTGGCCGGCAATGGGAGCTGGGGCTGGCGCTGGGCGGGCCTGGGCTGAAATTGGGTGAGCCTGGGCCCACCCAGGCCCACCCATAGCTACGCCTCTGCGTTAAGGACTTTTACGTTTTAGATTTTTTTACGTTTGGTTGATGCATCTGGACCTCAGAGCCTATCATTTTCTACATTCTGTTTGGATTATTTTTCACTATGTGCCTCACCTTGCAGTTGTCCATATTCAATATCATCTGCCACTTAGATGTCCAGTCTCCTAGTCTCACAAGGTCCTTCTGCAAGTTCTCACAATCCTCAGCCATTTTAATGACTGAATAATTTTGTGTCAATCACAAATTTGACCACATCCCTTGTCATTCCTATCTCCAGATCTTTGTTTGAATATGTTAAATAGCACAGAACTCAATACAGACCCTTGTGGCACTTCACTAGTGACCCTTTTCTATGTGGATAATTGACCCTTCCATCCTACTGTTTCCTGTCTTTTAACCAGTTTGCAGTCCTTAATAGGATATTGCCTCCTATCTTACGACTCATGTATTTCATAAGTAGCTGCTCATGAGGGACTTTATCAAATGCTTTCTGAAAATCCAAATATACTGTATCAGCTTGTTCACCATTATCCATTTGTTTGTTTACACCTTAAAAAAAATCTAAGAAACTGGCAAGGTAAGACTTACTTTGGCTGAACCCATGCTGTGACTTATTCACATTAAGCCATGTCCATCTGGTTTGTGATTTTGGTTTTTAGTATAGCTTTAACCATTATGCTCAGCACATCAGGTGCACAGGACTACAGTTCCCCAGATTATTCTAGGAAACCCCCTGGGAGCCCATTAAAAAAAAATTGGTGTTACATTGACCACCCTGAAATCCTCAGGTATCATGGCCATTCTGCATAGTAACTTACTCCCTGATATTAAAAACATTTAACTGGCCAGGATCTGCCTCCCTCCTCTTCCTTGGGTTGATGCCGCCGCAAAATGGCGGTGCCCAGCCCCGCCCAGTGCATCCTGGGATGCGCTGGGCGGGGATACAGACCATATAAGGTCCACCGTACCTCCAGCCCCCCCCCCATCGCTCACGGTCACTGGACTACCAGGGACCATTTTCTGGGGGTTTGGGGGGGCTGGAGACCCACTGGATCTCCAGCCCTCCCTTAACCTGGGGGGGGTTGTCAGGGGGGACCGGAGGTCCACCGGACCTCCAGTCCCCTGTTGGCAGGTTTGCTTTGGGGGGGAACGGGGACCTGCCAGCATGCAACTGCATGCTGGACAGGGCTCACCATTCTTCCCCAATGATCTGCAAACCCTAACGCCAGCTCAGAGCTGGCATAGGGTTTGCCGCAGCCAGCGACCCAAATTTTGGCGCGCTGACCGCTGATCATTGGCAATGAATGCGCTAAGCCCTGTTTAGCATGCATTTGCATGCTACTTGCGCAAAGAGCCCTCGAGCATGTTGTTTCACACGCTCGAGGGTTCTGATCATGGGGCGGTAGCAAACGCCGGCACTGGTATGGCGCTAACAGCCTCTAGCCCCGGCGTTTGCTTTTGATCATCTGCCCTTTAGGCTGTAACTTTGGAGAGTAGGGGGAGTGGCTGGCTGGCTGTTTGCCAAAGGGCAGCCAAGAGGCTAATTTTGTTACTGGGAATCTCCCTTAATTATCCAGCTAAAATTCTTTGAAACTTGCCTTCCACATGATTGAGGGGAGGAGCCCAGAAACTGACACAAATATATTATTGGTTTATGCTAGCCAAATTAAAAGTAAACAAGTCAGAGGTTGTGAATGATGGCTCCATTAACAGAGCTAGATCTGGAGAATAAGCAAGAAAAAAAACATTTTTTTCAGAGAAGATTGTGGCTTGAAACCCTAAAAGCCTAAACCCAGGCATCAGAGCTTCTCACTCATGTAGGGTACCACTTTTTCAAGATGGCGGTGATGAAGGTAGGATTTATTTACCGCCTTTTTGAAGGAATTCACTCAAGGTGGTGTACAGTAAGAATAGATCAAACATGAGCAGTAGGCAATTAGAGCAGTACAAATACTTGAACAACAATACAAAGTATGGCATAGGTATACTACTTGCAATGACAACACAATATGTACTAGAACATTATAATTGGTAGTAAGGGGTAAGGCAAAGTTGTAACATATAGATGAGTAAGAAAGTAGGAAGAATTAGAAAGTAAGGTGATTGAAGAAAGTTGCAACTGAGGTCAGAGAGATGGTTAAATATTATCTCAGCTAGGGTAAGAGGGGATAAACATGTCCTGCTGCAGTATGTGCAGCCCGAGTCAATCCTTGTGTGTGTGTGTGTGTGTGTGTGTGTGTGTGTGTGTGAGTGAGACTAACAAGTTAGTTACTTCTTCCATTAAAGGCTTGGTTGAAGAGCCAAGCTTTCACCTGCTTCCTCAAGTAGAGGTAGTCTTGTGTTAAGCGGAGCCTTTCAGGCAATGCGTGCCAGTGTGGGGGCTACTCCGGAGAAGGCTCGCTTGCGGGTATCACACCATGTAATGTCTTTTGGAGAGGGTGTAGTTAGTGCAAGTCCTTGGGAGGACCTTAATATCCTTGGCGGTGTGTGGAGGATCATCCTATTCTTCAGATACTCAGGGTCATTTCCTTTCAGGGCCTTGAAGATCAGACATAGAGTTTTAAATTTAGCCCTGCATTGTACTGGTAGCCAATGAAGTTTTTGCAAAAATGGTATGATGTGGTCACATCGCTTGCAACCTTCTATGAGTCTTGCTGCTGCATTCTGAATCAACTGGAGCTGGTGCAGGCCCTTTGTAGTCAGACCATTGTATAGTGCTTTTCAGTAATCCAGTCTTGATGTTACCATGGCATGCACAACTGGGAAAAGATTTACCTTCTCGATGTAAGGAAAGAGGCAGCGTAGCTGTCGCAAATAGTAGAAGCAGCTCTTGAAGGTTGCTTGGATTTGGGGAATCAGAATAAGTGTTGAATCTAACTGTATTCCAAGGTTCCTGACTTGTGATTTGAGGGGGAGTTCATACTTCTCAAAAGGGATGTTGATGTTAGGTATGTATCCACTTGTTTTAGGGACCCAGAGAAGTTCGGTTTTACTTGGGTTCAGGCAAAGTTTGTTCTGTTTAGCCCATTCTTGAATTGATGTTAGACAAGTGATCAGTTTATTCAAGGCTGTAGGTAAGTCAGGTTCAATGGGTACGAGTAGCTGCACATCATCCGCATAGATGTAGAACTGAATGTCCATTGACCAAATCAGCTCAGCTAGTGGCTTGAGGTAGATATTGAACAGAATAGGTGACAGTATCGAACCTTGTGGTACCCCACAGGTCAGTGTCCAAGGTGGTGATGAGTTGCTGCCAACCATTATGGATTGTTGCCTCTCTGTTAGATAGGATCTGAACCAGGCAAGTACTGTTCCATTGATACCTTGTTTCTGTCAGTCGTGCTAGCAAGATATCATGATCCACAGTGTCAAAAACTGCTGAGAAATCTAGAAGTACTAACATCAAGGCAAATCCCTTGTCTCGGTTTCTGTGAAGATCATCTAGCAGGGATACGAGGACCATTTCTGTTCCATAACCAGGTCTGAATCCAGATTGACATGGATATAGCCAATTACTCTTTCCTAGCCATTCATTAAGTTGAACACAGGCTGTTCTATGAGTTTCCTTAGAAACGGGATGTTGGATACTGGCCTGTAACTTTCAAGTTTGTCCTGGTCAAGGTTGTTTTTCTTCAGCAGAGGGTGAACCACTGCCCTTTTTAATGTGTTGATAGTTGCCCATTAGAAAGAGAGGTGTTCACAATTTTTGTGGCGCCTTCTATAAGGCCCATACTTGCCTGCTGCATTATCTTTGATGGGCAGGGATCGAGGGAGCAGGTAGTTGGTCGAAGGTCTCTTAGGATTTTGTCAAAGCTGTCCTCTGTCATTAGGTTAAAAGTGTTCCATCTGTCTCTGTTAGGAGGGGGCGAGTTTGTGCACCCCTGGTTGACTGGTTGGGCACTGGGTGAGATTGCCTGTAAATCCTGGTGGAGACTTTTAATTTTGTTGGCAAAGTATGCAGCAAAATCATTGCAGTTCAGTTTAGACTGGGCAGGCTGGTTTTGTTGTGGGGGTTGCAGTAAGCTGTTTACTATACTGAACAGCTGCTTGGTTGAATTGGCAGTCTGTGCAATGCATTGAGAGAAATACTGTTTTTTGGTTGCTGTTAAGGCTTGGCGGTACTTTGCCATGTGCTTCCTGCAGAAGGTAGGTATAATTGGTATTGGTCTGGGGGGGGGGGGGTCCAGTTGCTACTGCAGATGTTCTCTGGTCAAAGGCTTCCCTGTGGTGGGGGGAGGCGGGGCTGGTGGTTGGGAGGCGGGGCTAGTGCTGGGCAAGACTTCTAGGGTCTGTGCCCTGAAAATGGCAGATACAAATCAAGGTAAGGTATATACAAAAAGTAGCACATATGAGTTTATCTTGTTGGGCAGACTGTGCAGGTCTTTTCCTGCCGTCATCTACTATGTTACTATGAGCCAGAGTTGTCCAGATTCAAGAAGTATGGACTAGGAGTGCCCTGGGACAAATAACTTGTGGTGGGGGAGGGGAATCAGGGGTGCTGGGGGTTCTGGTTTCACGGGGCCACCAGGGAATTTTTGGCAGGGTGGAGGTAGGCGGCAGGAAGTCCAACTAGCCTTTTTAATTCTGAAATGTGTATGAGCCAATTCCTGCTGCATATAGTGTGTGCTGATTTTTTTCTGACATTGCACTCTTTTCAGTATTGCTGTCATTTTGGACAGAGCACACTTTTTAACACCTCTGTCCTTTGTATGCCACTACATTGGAATGTGAAAGTGTTTTTTTAGCCTGTGCTCTAGAATGCTGTTTGCTGAAGCTTAGTGCTGAGCTCTAACACACTGCTTACTGCATTGACCCGAGAATCTTGCTCTGGGAAGAAGTGGAAATAAAAATATCAGATTTGCTGTCTGTATCTACTCTCTGGGAAGACATAATTGAATTAAACAGGGTTTGGTTGTTTTTTCATAGGAAATGCGCTGGGATGAGGGGTAGCAAAGAACCATTTGGCAAGTGTTCTGTCTGTGTCTAGAAGTGCTAATTGTTCATTAAAAGCCTTAATGAGCTTTCAGATGAGCTGTTTTGTACCAGACCTCCTCTTCCTGGGGCTGGCTTCTCACTCCCTGCTGCTTACCATGACTATAGGTTCCTTTGTGGTCCACTGAAAGCTGTTTACTTTGAGATAAAGAATGAGGTCTGCCCAGAGCTCCAGTTACAAAATCTCTTCACAGACTTTTGGCATGTGGAGTCAGGACTCAGGGCTTTCTCTCTTTTTTTTTTTTTTTCCATAGCTTATTTATTTATTTATATGACTATTCTGATTTTCCTGGTTATAACTCAGTGGAGAAAGGTGAATAGCGGCATGCCTCAAGGATCTGTACTGGGAATGGTTCTTTGTTACCTTATTTATAAATGATCTGGAAAAGGGATCAAGAAGTGACACAATCAAGTTTGCAGGCAATACAAAATTATTCAGAGCTATTAAATCATGAGCGGATAGTGAGGAATAATAATTGCAGGACGGCTTTGAGAGACCAGACCTCTTAAAGGGAATTCTAGAAAAGGGTTGCCTTTTCTTTAAAGAATACTAATGTAACTTGTTGGATAGGCATGCATTATTTAAGTGAGCTGGTGTAAATGCTTGCATCCGAATGTCAGCGACGTGCAGGTAACTTATTCTATAGAGTACGTGCGTGTAGGAGTTCCACCCACGCTCTGCGCAGATTCTGCCCCTGTGTACCAGGAGCGTAGCCAGACCTGCCATTTCGGGTGGACCCCGTTAACCTGGGTGGGCCCTTCCCACCCTTGTACATACATACATACAATTTTTTAAAAACCTTTCCTTCTGCGCTTTATCGTCATCTCTCCCTCCCCCTCCCACTTGCCATCTGCCCCTTTCTCCCTCACCCCACTTGGCAACTGCCCATCTCTCTCTGAAACCCGGTCCCAGTGGCGTTCCTAGGCTGGCTGACACCCGGGGCGGATCGCCGATGCACCCCCCCCCCGGGTGCAGCGCGACCCTCCCATCAAAATTACCCCCCCCCCCCGGGTGCAGCGCGACCACCCCCCCGGGTGCATTTTTACCTGCTGGAGGGGGGGGGGGGGGTGCCGCGCGCCTGTTTGCTCCGAGCCTGCTCGTTCCCTGCTGCTCCCTCTGCCCCGGAACAGGAAGTAACCTGTTCCGCGCAGAGGGAGCAGCAGGGAGGGAATGAGCGGACTCGGAGCCAACAGGCGCGCGGCACCCCCCCAGCAGTGTGTACCCGGAGCGGACTGCCCCCCTTGGTACGCCACTGCCCTGTCCTCCCCAGTCTACCTCCAAGCTGTCACCAGCAGCGGTTCCTGTAAGCAGGTCTAGCTATGCTCCTGGGCTGGGGAGGAGCAGACACAGGGCTTTGGGGCCTCTGGTTTGGCTGGCGGGGGTCCCCAAGCCCACCAGCAGAAGCCTTCCTCCAGTGCTGTTCTCCACCGCATTGCCTGCTGTGTGACTGCTTTTCCCCTCACATTGTGCAGCGTGAAGGGAAAAGCAGCCGCAGGGCAGGCAATGTGGCGGAGAACAGCACTGGAGGAAGGCTTCTGCTGGTGGGCTTGGGGACCCTCGCCAACCAAGGTATGTGGAGTTGCGGCCGGGGGGGCCAAGGCAGTGGGGTAAATTGTGCCCCCCCCCCCACACTTTGGGCTCTTGTCCCTCCACTTTTTGTAGTCTGGCTACGCGGTGGTCTGGGGGAGGGGGGTACAGCAGCGGCGGTCCTGGGCGGGGGCCCGGTAGTGGCAGCCCTGCCCTGGGCCTGGCTGTGGCTCAGTCATTCAGTGGCCCTGTGTGTATGCATTAAGATGTAACTACTACTACTACTACTACTACTATTTAGCATTTCTATAGCGCTACAAGGCATACGCAGCGCTGTACAAACATAGAAGAAAGACAGTCCCTGCTCAAAGAGCTTACAATCTAATAGACAAAAAATAAATAAAGTAAGCAAATCAAATCAATTAATGTGAACGGGAAGGAAGAGAGGAGGGTAGGTGGAGGCGAGTGGTTACAAGTGGTTACGAGTCAAAAGAAATGTTAAAGAGGTGGGTTTTCAGTCTAGATTTAAAGGTGGCCAAGGATGGGGCAAGACGTAGGGGCTCAGGAAGTTTATTCCAGGCGTAGGGTGCAGCGAGATAGAAGGCGCGAAGTCTGGAGTTGGCAGTAGTGGAGAAGGGAACAGATAAGAAGGACCAAATGCACTGAGCCCATGCGTCCCATATGAACTGAGGGTGTGCAGTGACCTGCCCTTCCTTTCTCCAGCATGGCAGGACATCCTTTGGAGACGTGAAGGCACTTGTAAACTCTTCAGATTCTAAGTACCATTTCCCGCAATACAGGAATACAGATCTTCAGTTCTGCTTCCTCCCTGTGAATATAATAAAGCTTTCCCAGACTAGTCATCTTTCTGTCCTTTTCTCATTTCTTCCTCTCTCCCTCTTCTTTCCATTTGTATTATTTTTCTTTCTATCCATCTTTTCTTCTTTTCTCTCTCCAGGAAGCTCTTCTATTTAGGAGTCCTCTCTGTGACTGCCAGCTGTGCTACACCCAGGGCCGCAGAAGGGGGGGGGGGGGCAAAATTCCCTGGGCCCGGGCCTCTAAGGGGGGGCCCGGTGCCAGGGTCTCTCTTTCGCTCTCTCCTTCTCCTGACGGGACCCTAGTGATTGCGTCACGACAGGAGCAAGAGAGAGAAAACTCCGGCACCGGGCCCCCCTTGGAGGCTGGGGAGGACCCAAAGCTTTTTCCAGCACTGCTCTTCTGCCCATTGCTGAACAGCTGTTTTTCCTGTCAGGCACGCATGCTCGGTTTTCAAACTGAGCATGCCCTGAGAGGAAAAGCAGCCGCAGGGGCAGGCACTCAGCGCTGGTGGAAGACGTCTTCTGCTACCGGGCCTCGGGATTAGGGTTACCATATGGCTCCAGAAAAAGGAGGACACATTGATCTAGTCCGGGTTTTGCTTCCATTGAAAGTAATGGAAGTAAAACCCAGACTGGCTCAATCTGGCCTCTTTTTACTGGAGCCATATGGTAACCCTACTCGGGATGCCCACCAGCCAAGGTATTTAGGCAGCGGCGGCAGGATTGGGGGGGGGGGTGGCAGCAGCAGACGACGATTGTAGGGGTGGGGGTGGCAGCGGCCCTGCCCTGGTGGCAATGACCCTGCCCTGGACCCAGTTCAGTCTCTCGGCGGCCCTGGCTATACCCACTCTTCTACATACAGTAACGCATGTGTTCACTTCACGTCCAATACCTGGAAAAGGAAGTTCGAAAGATCTTTCTTTGCAAGTAACCACTTTAAATATTAATCATGGGTTGCATTTCATCCACTGACCCCCCCCCCCCCCCCCCAATCCTACAGATCCCTTTGTGCTTTTCATAATGTCTAGTAACATGTTCCCTATTGGATATGGGTGCATGAGATGCAGGGGAAGCCAGGCTGGTCTCTTTAGAACATCAGCCTGTTTCCTGTCTATGACTGAAGTTGATGCTTTCTCTCAGACCACACACTAGCATTAGAGGGTAAGGGGTGGGGGTGCTTAAGACTTGCATGCTTGTGGATCTCAGGTTAAATAATCAGGAATTTTCCTCTTACCCTTTTTCTTTTATTTTCTCAGGGTTCTGAACAACAACAGGATAGTTCTTCTGAAGAATGCCTCTTTCTCTGGACTACACACACTCGAGAAGCTGTAAGTGCTTGTCATCACATACTAACCATAAAGGGCACTATTCTTTCAGGGGTTGGGAAACCTGGGGGAAACACAGTTTATTAAATGGAGGAGGATGGAGGCCGCGAGTGTTTTAGGGAATGACTTCTGGAATAGCTGTCAGGTCCTTGTCTATAACGTAGGAAGCTGTGAGTCTTTCCTGTGGAAATTTTATTCCTTGGCAGCTGTGCACTGGATCTATCTGAGAGAAGGTGCAGATAGTACCAAGAGGAATTCCATGTCTTCCACGTGGTATGGCCATGACTAGGGTTAGCAGTTGACTGTTGGTCACCTGCGTAGGCTGATTCACTCTTGGTTTACTCCATTGCATTGCACGTATGCCCCCTAATACTATAACCTTATCCCGGGATTCTATATATAGCGTTCAAAATTGTGCACGCACATTTGGGCATGTGTCCAATTTACATGTTCAATTTAATTGAGTAGTGAGCCAATTAGTGCCATAGTTGGGTGTTAACAATCAATTATTGGTGTTAATTTATTTATTTGTTACATTTGTATCCCACATTTTCCCACCTATTTGCAGGCTCAATGTGGCTTACATAGTGCTGGAAAGGCGTTTGCCGTTTCTGGTGTGAACAAATACAATGTGATGTGATAAGATAAATTTAAATGGCAAAGTCACAGTAATAGTCGTAAAGTGGATTTGCATCTTCTTAAGTGCTATTCTATAAAGATGCGCCTTCAAATTTTTTAGCATGCAACTGAAAAGGGAGCATGGCCATGGGAGGGTGGGTCAAGGGTGTTTATTGAAGATGCACACAGTGTTATAGAATTTTGGGGATCCGCGCCTAACTTACATACAAGGATTTACGCCAAGGTTCAATTGGTGGAAATCCTCATCCCCAAAGTTGGGCGCGGATCCTGGCTCTATGCGCTATTCTATAAATGGCGCTGTTTATAGAACAGCGCTCAGTGCACATTTTTTTCAGCACCCAAATTTGGACGTCACTTACTAAATCTAGTCCTTAGTGCCTAAATATAAGCATCATTTGCCCAGTAAGATTATAGAATATGAGCACTTATGCGTGTGACTGTAACATTTACACGCTTAAGTACTAGATGTGCACTCAGCATTATTCAATAATTAGAGCACACAAGTTGTATAGCATGTAAATGCAAGGGTCATATACCAGGGTAGGTGTATGGGTAGACATGAGCGGCATTTACGTGCATAGGTTATATAATTCTATCAATGGTGGCCCTATCATTAGGCCAACTGAGGCAGGGGCCTCAGGGGGCACTCTCTGTGGAGCAGCATCCCCCCCCACACCAGCAACAGTCTAGCATCTCTCCTCACCCTTCCTTCCTCAATTCCCTTCCCTGAATCTGCCTTCTTTTTTTGTTTTCTTAAAGTTGGCTGCGGCAGCGATTCCCATAGACTGCCTTGCTGCTGGCACTGGCCTCCTCTCTACTGCGGCCTGCCTCTCTGAGGTATTTATTTATTTAGATTTTGCTCACACCTTTTTCAGTAGTAGCTCAAGGTGAGTTACATTCAGGTACATTGGATGTTTCTTTGTTCTAGGAGGGCTCACAATCTAAGTTTGTACCTGAGGCACTGGAGGGTTAAGTGACTTGCCCAACATCACAAGGAGCAGCTGTGGGATTTGAACCTTCCACCTCTGGATTACAAGCCCGGAGCTCTAACCACTAGGCCATTCCTCCACTCCATGTAACTTCCTGTTTTCTCAGAGGCAGGCCTCAGTACATAGGAGATGACGGTGCCAGCAGTAGGGTAGTCTATGAGAATCGCTGCCGTTGCCAACGTTTGGAAAATGAGAAAAGAGGGTAGATTCGGCTAAGAGGGTTGAGAAACAAATTGCCAGGGGGAGATACTAGACTGTGGCTGGGGGGGGGGGGGGGGGGGGGGGGTTGGGAGAGAAAGAGAGAGTGTGAAAAGAGAGATGTTGGACTTAGGGGGGCAGAGGTGACATCTCATCCCTTGCATCAGGTGGTAGATTGCCTTGGGCCACCCTTCAATTCTATCGCTTACATGTTAAATTGTCACATTTAAATGTATACAACTGTGTCTGCTATAGACATGGCATAAGTTGGTGGCCTCAATGTTAGCATGTAAATGCCATTTTATTCTAGTATTCTATACAGAATCTGGGCCCCCAGGTACTGTTATAGAGTTTGCACTCAGCGTGCTACATTGAGCCTAAATGTTGGCACACTTTATAGAATCCCTCCCCCCCCCCCCCCCCCCCCCCCCCCCCCCGGCTATAAAATTTGCTTTTCTTAGGCAGATGTCACCAATAGCCAGCTGCTTATCTTACTCATCCTCTTTAATTCTGCAGTCCTGCTTCTAGCATGGACCCAGAACACATTCATCTGAAAGCCAATTAAAAACATATGATTTAAAAAAAAAGAAAACCTTTGAAAAATCAACTTTGACTGCCAAGCGCAGCCAATCTCCTTATCTGGCAGTGAAAGGCATCTTTAAGGCCACTAGTGCCTTAATCAGCGGGAGATTTATAGTTCTCATATGTGTTTGATCTGTAGGTATGCGGGAGGGAGGGGGCAAGTTACACTGAGGAGCTTATTCCAGAAACACAGACTGAGCTGCATTGCACATTCCAGCAGAAGGTTCTTCTTGTTCTGAGCAAAAAGTTACCAAGTGCTGTCTGTGACTGGTGTCATCTGTGCGACCAAAGCCAGAGCATGCGCCAGTCCAACAGGAGATAGGGGGATTAAAAGGAAAAAAGCAGCATCTCAAACAGCTGCTCCACACTATACAGTCTGAGGCTTTGTAAAGTGGAAAGGTTCACCAGAGAAAAAGTTCCTCATTCCTAAAACTGAGATCTGCACCACAGGGATGTAGCCAGACCTCGAGATAGGAGGTGGCCAGAGCCCAAAGCGGGGGGGGGGGGCATATTTTGGCCGCCCTCTCTCTGCTGCCCTGCCACTCCCCTCCCACTGCCGCCCCTGTATATATCTTGGCTGGCAGAGGTCCCCAACCCTCGCCAGTTGAAGCACCACCGCCTCACATACCTTGGCTGGCGGGGGTCCCCAACCCCTGCCAGCTGAAGCCTTCGTCCAGTGCTGGTCTCTGGCGCGGCCGCATTGCCTGCCTCGCTCTCTCTTCCCCTCAAGTCTGGCATGCGCTTTTTAATGCAATTATGCATGTGCACATGCTCAGTTTCACTAAAACAAGCACGCCGGACCGTGAGGAGAAGAGAGAGCAGGGCAGGCAATGTGGCTGCACTGGAAACCAGTACGGGATGAAGGCTTCAGCTGGTGGGGGTTGGGGACCCCCACCAGCCAAACCAGGGCCCAGAGCAAATTTTGGGGGGGAGCCCATGTAGCTACGTCACTGCTGCACCAGCCCAGAGTCCAGCAGGGATCAGAATATAGCTGGGGGGGGGGGGGGGGCGTGGAGGTGGCTGCTGTCTACACTGAGAGATAGACTCTCTGAGTGGTGAACACAAATTCAGGGCTTTCTCTCATGTCCAGCAACCAGCTGAATATTCCAGTTTCAATCGTGACAGAAGTGTTTTCCACCAAGACCAGTCTAGAACACTGCAGGCAGCATGGTTTGAGAAAAGAACATTTTGAGACGGTAACCTGGAATTTTAAAGGTATAAAACCTAGTTGAAGACGAGGTACACCCTGGAGCAAATTTATAGATGGGATTAGTACAAAATACTGATCAGAAAACGGAATCTTTCCTATGATCTGGGATAGTTGCATGCCGGATACATTCAGTACCATCTAAGGCGCTCCTTCCTGAGCTTCCCTGTGCATGTTACACCTGCTCTGCCTTGCCAGGGTCCCCTGTCCTTAGCCCCATCTGAGTTGAATGCATTCCCCTGTGGTTTAAAGGGAACAAAGCATTCCAGGTACTCTTCTTTATATTGTGCTCTTCAGGGGAGGGGGAGAAGTGTACCGCCCAATGTCAGGGACAGTGCGGCAAGAGTCGAGATGATCAGCAGCTGGCACTGAACTTGTACAAGCAGCCCATTCACTCGGGTCTCTGAATCCCCTCTTTATTGCCCTCCAGAGTCTCTTTAATGGCTTATGAACCAGAAGGGAAGTGGGTGGCTCATTTTTTGAGCTGTGCAGCAAACGTGTGCGCCTGTGGGGCTTTTAATAAACTCCTTGTTCTTCCTTTGTGGAAGTCTCCATGGTAAAAGAAAGGCTGCATTTTGGTAACTAGAGGTTTCTAGGGGCTAATCTGCTTAGGTGGGCTCTCCAGCAAAGGGGAGGGAAGTTTTTAGGAGTGAAAGGCTTTCCCCACCCCCTCTTCCTCTGCTCAATAGTTTGTGATTTGTTCTTGCAGCTTCAGAGGGTTAATTTGCAGAGTGTGTTGTAGCCCATGGGCTAGGAAGAGGCACTCGGGGTAGACACAGGAGGTTAAGGCAGTGACTTGCATTTAGCTGGGACGCTGGGTCATTGTTTTTTTTTTTCCGCTAGTGAACTTCCTAGTGAAATTTTCCTTGTATCACAGAACAAGGCTTCATTTGCCTGCTGTTTCCCTACCAATAGGCTAGGTGTTCACTCAGGGTGGCAGAATTTCAGGGGTGGGGAGTGTAGCAGTGCACCACTAGAGAACAGCACTTTAATACTACTCTTATGCCTGGAACCGTCTTCCTGAGCCCATACGTCTAGCTCCATCTCTACCTGTTTTTAAATCTATGCTGAAGGCTCACCTTTTCACTGCTGCCTTTGGCTCCTAGCTGCTACTCATTTGCCCTCCTCCTCCCCCATTCCTCTTTACCCCGTAAGTCCCTTGCGCCCGTAATGTCTTGTCTGTTTTACCTAGATTGTAAGCTCTTTGAGCAGGGACTGTCAAATGTTCAGCACTGCGTGCGTCTGGTAGCGCTATATAAATGCTATTAGTAGTAGTAGTACTCTCAGTGTTGTGTGGGGATAGGGTTACCATGCGTATGGATTTCTCCAGACATATCCTCCTTTTCAGGGGACTGTTGGGGGTCCGTCATTTTTTTTCCAGCCAGCCCATTTATCCAGGTATCTGGGCTGATGGGCTGGCTGGTTGGTAGGTGGATGGATGGATGGGCAGACGGACAGGCTTGCCTTCTCCCTCCCACCCTCAGCCTACCATAGTGTACCCTGTGGTCTAGTGCCTCTAAGGGCAGGAAAGAACTCAATTCTCGCTGATGCTGATCTCCCCGCTACTACACCTTCTTGAAAATGGCTGTCGAGACTTCAAGCGGAGGCCTCGTGAGACTTCACAGAAGTCTTGCAAAGCCACTGCCTGACATCTCAGCAGCCATTTTCAAGAAGCGGCGGCAGCAGGGAGGTCAGCAGCAGCGGGCAGGAAAGAGTGGGGTTCTCTCCTTCTCCAAAGAGGCCAGTAGACCACCAGGGCTGCAAGGTAGGCCCAGGATGGGAGGGAGAGAAGGTGGCAGCTGCTTATGGATGGGAGGGAAGGGAGAGGAGAAGGGGACATGCTGTACATGGAGGGGAGAGGAGGAAAGGGAAAAGGGGAAAATGCAGTACATGGATAGAAGGGGATGGAGAGGAGAGGGGGACATGCTGCTCATGGATGTTTGCTTTTTTGGAAATGTGCATCTTTTCTAATTTTGTATTCAGACTCCGGAAGAAAATGCATTTGTTACTTTTACCAGTATTTTCACTGCTTATAGAATCTGGCTTTCTTGGAGGATCAAGGTCACTGTGTGGCTGGGGTGGGGCGAGGTGGCATTTTATTTTTTGTGTCCTCTTTTTTGTCTCCGCAAATATGGTAATCCTACATGGAGTCTTTAAGCATAGGCCCTGCTCAAGTGCTACAGCATCCTGCCCTTCTCCGGCACTGAGGCCCAAAATGCTTAAAACTCCAAATAGCACCATAAAAATACCAGCGGAACTGCGCAGAAGAACAATGCCCTAATGCTCAACATTAATAAGATGCAAATATAGGCACGCTCATAGCATTGCGCATTAGGGAGTTCGGCGGGGGTAGAGTTACAATATGTCCCGATTTCCCCGGACATGTCCTCTTTTTGAGGACATGTCCAGGGCTTCCGGCGGGTTTTGCCCGCCTGCCTGTTTGTCTGGATTTCTGGATAAATGGGCGGACAGGCGAGCGGTGCCCTGGGTCTCCCCTCCCCTTACTTACTATCTGCCCTGGTGGTATAGTGACCTCTTCAGCCCCCTCTTTCCTGCCCGGAGCACTGCCTGCCCTTGCCCTGCATCCTTCTCAGTCTCGGGTCAGGATTCAAAATGGCTGCCGAGAGTTGAAGCGGCCTCGCAAGACGTCAACTCTCGGCGGCCATTTTGAATCCCGAGCCGAGACCGAGAAGGATGCACGGCAAGGCAGCACTCCGGGCAGGAAAGCGGGGGCTCTTTCCTGCCCTGAAGAGGTCACTAGACCACCAGGGCAGTAGATAGTAAGTAAGTAAGGGGAGGGGAGGGGAATATGTGACCCGTGGGGAGGGGAATATGTGACAGGGGGTGGGGTGACAGCGAGAAAGGGCGGGGTGAGGATCCGAAAGGGATGTGGTGTGGATGGGGCAGGGGGCGTGACGTGTCCTGTTTTTCAGAGGACAAATTATGGTAACCCTAGGCGGGGGGGGGGGGGGGGGGGGGGATTGTGCTTTGGCACAGGAGGATTGTGCTTGGTGCATGCGCAGAAGAGTTCCACAGTAAGCTCTGCTCCTGTACGCATGTGCTTGGTAAAACCCGAATGTGAAACACATATTGGCGTTTGTTTTCTGAGGCTTAAATATAAGTGTTTTAAACTTTTTTTTTTTTTTAGCTAGGATGCTTATATTTAGATGCAGGAAATATATTCTAATGTGTGTTTTTACTTTGGGTGTTTTAAAATTTTCTTTAGCTTGGAAGCTTTAAATTTAGACGCAGGAAACAGACGCCAATGTGTGCTTTCGCTTGGGCCTGCTGTTTCTCATGACCAGCACTTAAGGGCTTGCATGGGCTTCCTTCTGCTTCCAAAAGCTATCAAAACCGGCAGATTTTGCAGGAAGCTTCATGAGAGAATCATGAGAATTCCTCTCTTCCAACGCCTTCTCTGACCTGGTGTTATTTTTTTACAGCGGTAAGGCAGTTTTGCTTCAGGTGTTCTTTTCTGAGCACTGGGGAGGAATACAAAATGACCTCATTAGCATAAGCTTGTCTACATTAGCATGCTACTTGTGTTGTTCATCTGCGCACTCGCTTGTTCCCGCGCTCTGGGCTTCTGAACATGCTGGGCAAGTAAATGCAGGTACTAGTACGGTGCTAATGGCATTTACTTTTGAGCATTGGGGCCTGATTTCCTGTGGGGTGGGAGTAGACACAGTGCAGCAACATTTGAGTGCCAGCTTTTTCTGGAGGGCCCCATGCTGTGTTGCTGTTTCTTTAGGAACTGAGTCCTGGTGAAGATAGGTGGGTGATGGCAGCAGGTCTATAAAATGTTGAATGGAACAGGTAGACATTAATCACTTGTTTACTCTTTCCATAAATACAAGGACTAGTGGCCATGCAATGAAGCTACTAACTAAGTAGTAAACTTAAAACAAATCGGAGAGAAAATATTCTTCACTCAAAGTGTAATTAAACTCTGGAATTTGTTGCCAGAGAATGTGGTACAAGCCGGGGCGGACTGACAGTGGTTGGGGCTCCAGGGCAATGAGGGTCATCGGCCCTCCCCCCTTGGCAGCTGCCTGTTGCCCCACTGCGGCACCGCCTCCCCACTGCTGCACCACGCCCCTGTCCCTCACTACTGCTGCCCTCCCCGGTCCTACCTTGAAGAGCCCTGGTAGTCTAGTGGCTTCTTCAGGGGCAAGAAAGAACCCCACTCTTTCCTGCCCACTATCGCTACTGTGCTCTGCGGCGCTGCTGCCATGTTTTTCAAAATGGCTGCCGAGACCTACCATGGTAGTCTCATGGGTCTCGGCAGTTGTGCGAGACTTCCACAGGAAGTCTCAGCAGCCATTTTTAAAACACATCAGTGCCGGTGCCACCATGCAGAGTAGCAGCAGCAGGGCAGGAAAGAGTGGGATTCTTTTCTGCCCCCGCAGATGCAACAAGACCACCAGGACCTTCAAGGTAGGACCAGGGAGGGCTGTGATGTACGCCGGCAGCAGAGAAGCATGCAGAGCCTCTGCCAAGAGACAAATCCAGTCCCAGGGCAACCCCCCCCCCTCATGTGGGCCCACATACTTGCTTGTCTCCTGGTCCCTTGTGCCAGGACTAGGGTGTCCAGATTTACCCGGATATGTCCTCTTTTTGAGGACATGTCCGGGCAACCGGGCGGGTTTTGCCAATCTGCCCGTTTGTCCAGAAATCCGGACAAACGGGCAGATTGCTAGCCTCCCCTCCCCTTAGTTACTACTGCCCTGGTGGTCTAATGACCTCTTCTGCCTTTAGGGCAGGAAAGAGCCCCCTCTTTCCTGCCCGGAGCACTGCCCTGCACGCATCCTTCCTGTTGGTGATCTCAGCGCCGATTCAAAATGGCCGGCGAGAGTTGAAGTGACCTCGCAAGAGTTCAACTCTCGGCGGCCTTTTTGAATTGGCGCCGAGATCACCAACAAGAAGGATGCCCGCTTGCCCAAATGGTCAGTCCGCCCCTGGAACAAGCAGTTAGCTTAGCAGGGTTTAAAAAAGTTTGGATAATTTCCTAAAAGAAAAGTCCATAAGCCGTTATTAAAATGGACTTGGAAAAATCCACTGCTTATTTCTAGGATAAGCAGCATAAAATCTATTTGACTCTTTTGTGACCTGGATTGGCCAAAGATTGGAAACACTGATACTGAGCTTGATGGACCTTCGGTCTGAACCAGTATGGCAATGCTTATGTACTTATGACCTGCCTATTGATAGTGTTTGTGAATGATCTCTGAATTACTGCTTCACCAGACCCCTGATGCTAGTCTGGTTCATGTGACTGTGGGCTTTTTTTTTTTTTGTTTTAAATAGTTAATGAACAATTACATCACTATTGACATTTTTTTAAAACCTCCTCATTGGCTAAAAATATGGATGTGTTATCATTTAGGTTTTACTCCCAGCTATTCTTTGTCTGTTTTATTTTAGCTAACTTGGGTTGATCTAGTGGCTAGTTTATACAAGTATTTTTCTTGTATAAACTAGCCATTCATGTTTTTCTTTCGGAAGACACTAATAGCTAAGGAAACCTATTCTGAAGAATCCCAGGGACTCTGAAGCAGGTGGGCTACCACCACCCAAGGGCTGACACATTACCAACATCTCATGTTCCCTTTTAAATTTACACAGTATTATTGAGCATTGAAATATATTTGTTCGTGTGCATTGGAAATATTTCTGTACAAAGGCAATAAGTTTTTCGATGCTGTCTGACTTGGTAGAATACATTACCAGAAGAGATTTGGTTGGAAGGCAATAATTATTTGCATTTTTGTAAGTTGGTAAAAGCCTGGTTATGGAAGCTAGCTCCAAAATACTTGAGTGCGCCATTCACAGCCGCTGTCTTGATTTTCTCTCCTCTCATGCCATCCTCGACCCACTCCAGTCCGATTTCCGCCCTCTCCACTCGACAGAAACAGCACTCTCTAAAGTCTGCAATGACCTGCTCCTGGCCAAATCCAGAAGCCACTACTCCATCCTCATCCTCCTCGATCTTTCTGCCGCTTTTGACACTGTCAATCACAATTTACTTCTCGCCACACTGGCCTCATTTGGGTTCCAGGGCTCTGTCCTCTCCTGGTTGTCCTCCTATCTCTCCCACCGCACATTCAGGGTGCACTCCCATGGATCTTCCTCCACTCCCATCCCGCTATCTGTTGGAGTTCCCCAGGGATCTGTTTTTGGACCCCTTCTCTTCTCTATCTACACCTCTTCCCTAGGCTCATCTCATCTCATGGCTTCCAGTATCATCTTTACGCTGATGACACCCAGCTCTATCTCTCCACACCAGACATCACCGCAGAGACCCAGGCCAAGGTATCGGCCTGCCTATCCAACATTGCTGCCTGGATGTCCAACCGCCACCTGAAGCTGAACATGTCCAAGACCGAGCTCCTCGTCTTTCCACCTAAGCCCACTTCTCCTCTTCCCCCACTCTCTATCTCAGTTGATGGCACCCTCATCCTCCCCGTCTCATCTGCCCGCAACCTCGGGGTCAACTTCGACTCCTCCCTCTCCTTCTCTGCGCATATCCAGCAGACTGCCAAAACCTGTCGCTTCTTCCTTTTCAACATCAACAAAATTCGCCCTTTCCTCTCTAAGCACACCACCCGAACTCTCATCCACGCTCTCATTACCTCTCGTCTCGACTACTGCAACTTGCTCCTCACTGGCCTCCCACTCAGCCATCTATCCCCCCTTCAATCCATTCAGAACTCTGCCGCACGTCTCATATTCCGCCAGAACCGATATACTCATATCACCCCTCTCCTCAAGTCGCTTCACTGGCTTCCGATCAGATACCGTATCCAATTCAAGCTTCTCCTCCTTACTTACAAATGCACTCACTCTGCTGCTCCACCCTACCTCTCTACCCTCATCTCCCCCTACGTTCCTGCCCGTAACCTCCGCTCACATGACAAATCCCTCCTCTCAGTACCCTTCTCCACCATTGCCAACTCCAGGCTCCGCTCATTTTGCCTTGCCTCACCCTATGCCTGGAACAGTCTTCCTGAATCCCTACGCCAAGCCCCCTCCCTACCCATCTTCAAATCCTTGCTTAAAGCTCACCTCTTAAGAGGATGATTACAGATGATTTTGTATTTTTAATTGATACTGGAAATCACTTTGTGGTATTTTGTTTAGTGGTGATTAATAAGATAATATAACTAACAGTGGTGTAGCTATGGGTGGGCCTGGGTGAGCACAGGCCCACCCATTCTTGGCTCGGGCCCACCCAGCAGCAGCGCCACACTGCTCTCTTCCTCCCTGTCCTCCACGGCGTCTCGACATCTGCGCTCCTGTCTCTGAACCCCATCCCTCCACAGTGTCAATTTACAGGCATCCTCGGCACCTGCAGTGATTCATTCTTGCTGCTTGGGCTTCCATTTCCCGCATTCCACCAGACAGGAAACAGGCAATGATGTCAGCGAGGGCGGGACATGGCTGATGGAAACCTGTGGGTCTGTCGCAAGCAGCGAGAATGAATCATTTCAGGTGCTGAGGATGCCTGTACGGTACACCAGGGAGGGACGGGGTTCGGAGACAGGAGCGCAGATGCCAGAATGCCGTGGAGGAGAGGGAAGAGATGTGGGGTAGGTGAAAAAAAAATCTATGTTCTTAAAAAAGATATTTGGGAAGATATTTGTGGTGTGGTTTATGGTGTGGGGGGTGGCACATGGAAGGGCCCATCCAATTTACCTCTGGGCCCGTGCAAAATACTGAGTCTGGCTACGCCCCTGATAAATAATGTGGAGGCATATTTTCAAAGCACTTAGACTTACAAAGTTACATAGTTTCACATTTTTTACATTTTAGTTTTAATACATTATTAATAAATGAGCTCACTGCTTAAATAGGACCTGTTGGCATATTAATGTATGTTTGCTACTGTACCTCTGTACGCTCCTTTCTGTAAATCTAGTCCTTAGATCATAAGCCATCCACAGGCAGGGAAATATGTATTGAACATGAATGTAACTCAACTCGAGCTAACAATAAAAAGATGTTATCTAGATATAGATAGTAAATAATAAATTAACTGAATGTTAGTAGATAGTCAGCATCTACCCGCCTGTCCCCCTGAAACATCTGGTATCAGCCATATGGTCTCCAGGCACTGACAGTCTTAAATCTTTTTTTCTCCTCCCATCTTTGGTTTGGTAGTTTAGATGTGGCTTAATCATCAGATGCAGATGTTTGTTGGTTCTAGAAGGTGAAAGAGGAGGAAGGACAGATGGTAGAGGAGGGAGCTTAAATACTAGGGAAACTGGTTCTCTTACCTCTGCATATTGTAATAGTCTTCTGGTATATTTTTCAAATGGAGTGGAGGAGTAACCTAATGGTTAAAGCAGCAAACTGGGAACCAGAGAGCCCAGGTTCAAATCCCAAAGCAGACATTTTTGTCCTTAACCCTCCATTGCCTTGGGTCCAATGCTGGGTAGATTCGGGCAATATTGCCAGTCTGGGTCATGCTCCTTCTATTTTGGGCATCAGCAACATAGAGGTGGCTTCCACTACACAGGAAAAGGCAATGACAAACCACTCCTGTATCATGCTAAGAAAACCATGAAGGGGTGGTCCCTCACTGTGGTCACCAGGAATTGGTCAACTCAAGGACACATCTGGATCTGGATGCTCTTCACATATTGGAAAATCAGTTTCTGCCGCATCTGATCTTTATATGAAGTGTAGAGAGCGACTGAAACCAGTTTTTTTCCGTTTTAGCCAAAACCGAATCTGAAGACAAAATTCACTGCTCAGTTTTGGCTGAAATCAAAATCAAAACTGGCCCAGCTCCCAAATAGGAACAGATCCCAATTCCTCTATCCCCCTTCCTTCCTTGTCCCCACCCTGAACAGAAGGTCTTCCTTCCCCTCCACCTTAAACAAAAGGAGCCCCTTCCCCTGTATCCGTAGTTCCCCCCACCCCTTCCGTCCTACTATATCATGATTGTCTAGTGGATTGTCGGGGCAGGAACAATCCCCAGTCGCTCCTGCCCATACTGGCTCTGCTGACAAAATGGCTGCCAGGACCTCCCACAGTAGTCTCATGAGACTGCCGTGGGAGGTCCTAGCAGAATTTTGAAATTGGAGATGACACGGGTAGGACCGACTGGGGATTTTTATTTTTATTTATTTATTGCATTTGTATCCCACATTTTCCCACCTATTTGCGGGTTCAGTGTGGCTTACAATACATTGTATTGATGGAAATACAATTTGTTACAACTCGATTATGGGTTACATTGTGAGGAGTTAGGTTAGGACAAAGTCAACGTATCATTAAGGGAATAAACAAGGAAAAGAACGGTGGAACAGTGGAAGAACAGCGGATGCTGATAAGGCAACAGAACAATAGCAAGAGAACATTTGGGTATAACATTTTATCTGTAAATTGAGGTTTAAAAGTGATAAAATTACTGGGGATGAGAATATAGAAGAGAGTGTATTGATGCATTGCTAACTGTGTGTGTGTAATTCATTTGTTTTGATCCTTTCAATAGATTTTTTCAAAGAGATGAGTCTTTAATAGTTTGCGGAAGTCGGTTAGTTTGTAGATCACTACTGCCCTGACTATCCACTATAGGTGGGTCTGAGAGGGGGGCATCTTGTATTCAGTGAGATAGTGGGGGCTTCTTGTGTTGGAAGGGCGAGGGAGTGGGGGCTGCATGCGGCACAGCACAGTTTTGGTTTCAGCAGAAAATGCACCAGCATTTTTGGCTGAAACTGAAACAAGACCAAATCTGAATTTCGGGCCAATTTTGACGCCAAAACCGACATTCAGTTGGCCTCTTATCAAGTGTGGACCAGATTGGAAGAGGGTAAAGCCGCAGTCCCCGGTCTCTACCCTGAGCCCCGTCGACAGCCCCCCTCCGTCCACCACCGTGCCACCTACATTCAAATTGGCAGTGCCTCACATCCGTGTGAAAGTGGCAGATCGCCTCCCTTCGGGCCCTCCCTCACTGTGTCCCGCCCTCGTGGAAACAGGAAGTTACATCAGACGAGGGCGGGGCACAGTGAGGGAGGGCGTGAAGGGAGGCGATCTGCCGCTTTCACACGGAGATGAGACGCTGCCGATTTGAATGCAGGTGGCCCGGTGGCGGACGGAGCCGAGGGTGGGCGGGGTGAGACCGGGGGCTGCAGCGCCGGCGGCCTGGGAGCAGGAGAAGGAGAAAGACCCTGGCGCCGGGCCCCCCCTTGGAGGCCCGGGTTCAGGGAATTTTGTCCCCCCTGCCCCCCTCTCTCGGCAGCCCTGATCCGAAAACTACCGCAGGATTCCTGAGTGTGCCTCGTGGTAGTGCCTGTGGTAAGCACACATTAGTGCTTGCCACAGCTTAGTAAAAGGACTCCCTCTCACCTCCTTTTTAAATCAACATATTGAAGACTGTCCAATTAAACTCATAATCACCTCTTGCTCAGCATTCACTGGTACCCACAGAGCTGAATTGGAGTGACCAGGGAATGGTCCCTCAGTACATCACTCAGTGCACAGAAGCAACTAAGTAATCCATGGTTGGAAAGCATACCAGCATTTTTCACGGCATTAGGGCTACAGCTCCTGTTCATTAAAACCACGTGCTGTGAAATACCAAAGACGGTAGGAATCCTGATCCACATGGAAGCTGCCCAGCCTCCAGTCTTAGATGAATTTCAGAAAACATTTGGCTGTGGTTTTCTTTCTTTGATCTGGTTTAAGGACATTCAGAAGCACCAGATGGGGTTCAGGGGTACTGGCACAGTGACACATATGTTAGTACATGACCCTTCACCGTGGTGAACCTTGGAGGGGTTCAGGCAGGGACTGAATTAAGCATACCAATAGATGTTTATTAATATTAAGCATGGATCTAGTTGTTTAGCAGGCATGTACCATCCACAGCTGATCACATTAATGATGGCAGCGAGTGGAAATGCTACATTTCTGAGGAGGAGGGGGAACTAGGGAGTGTGTTCTGTAGGAAAGAGCCTGCTATGACAAACATGGGTTGGGAACGTTTCTAATTTAGGTTATGATGCCCCTCCCCCTTCCCTTTAACAATGTTGTTTCACTACATAACAGGTGCTGGTTTGTCAGATTTACACTGCACTTTGTAAAGAAGCAGTCTGGAAACCTATGATGTGTTCGGAACTGAGTGACGTGCGGGGGATAGCCAGTTATTCCCCACTGAATATTCTCAGTTAGTGCCTAGGAGATAACCGGCTATATCAGGCGATATAGCCAGCTATTCTCGAATATTCAATTCATGTCTAGCTATTGTAAGTGCACTCTTAAATAGCTGGTATATCTTTAGCTGGTTTAAAGTTAACCGGCTATCTTTGCATATCGATTTAGCTGGGTAACTTTAAACCGCCTAAAAATAAACTGGATATTCCAGTCACTGGAAACAGCCCAGCATTGAATATCCGGGCTGACCGCAGGAGTTAGCCGGGCTCCCTCTCACGGTCTTAATATTGGCTCCCATGTTTCTACGAGAAAAATGCTGAATATATCATAATCTTCAAATAGCAAAAGAAAGCACCAAGAGCCTTCAAAATCGGGACAAAATTCCTTTAATCACACAACTTAGTAACATAGAGGGGCATAATCGAACATCGCCGGCCAAATAGATCGCCGGCGATCTATTTTGGCGGCGGCGCTACAGCTGGCCGGAACCGTATTATCGAAAAAGATGGCTGGCCATCTTTTTTTTCGATAATACGGTTTAGCCCGGCCAAATGGCAGAGTTCGCCGAGGTTGAGATGGCCGGTTTGTTTTTCAGCGATAATGGAAAGTTATGTCGGTCATCTCAAACCCCGGCAAAATTCAAGGCATTTGGCCGTGGGAGGACCCAGCATTTTTAGTGCACTGGCCCCCCTGACATGCCAGGACACCAACCAACCACCCTAGGGGTCACTGCGCTGGACTTCAGAAAAGCTCCCACGTGCATAGCTTCCTTACTTTGGGAGCTGAGCCCCCCAAACCCACTACCCACAAATGTACTGCACCCACTGAAATTGTTCCAGGGACCTGCATACAGCCTCTAGGACTTATTGCTGCTGTATAACTTTGGCATACCAGTTCACACCTGAAGACTAATCTCTCTGAAAAAGTCCTTTCTTGAAATAAGCACGTTTACTCACAGTTAACAGCAGATCAGAGGTTGTGCCCCACTGGCAAAGAGTCCCCTGGTACTAAGTTTAGCAGTAGGTCAGAGCTGGCACAATGGTGTACAATGCCCTCTTTCAGCACCATTCAAGGTAAGAATTACGTTCTCTGACGTGGGTAACACAGGAAAGGGATCTAAAAGTGGCTTACAAAAATGGCCACTACCGCATGGACTACAACAGGAAACAAAACAGGGCACACTCTGACCCAGTTAGCAGGGGGGGGGGGGAAAGCACCATGGGAGTAGAGCCCAGTACCCTACATCCACCACAATGCATTGCTAATGTGACTCTTCAGGGCACATAATAGAAAAGGTGTCACACTCACCCGAGAGCCATATCGCAACCAGGGAAAGGCTGTTGGAGGATACAACACATTCTACTGTCATGGAGGTGGGTACGGCATTTGAGGCTGCCATACAGGCTGGCAAAAAAGGTTTTTAGTTTTATTTTTTTAGTTTGGAAGGGGATTGATGACCACTGGGGGAGTATGGGGAGGTCATCCCCCATTCCCTCCAGTGGTCATCTGGTCAGTTGGGGCACCTTTTTAAGGCTTGGTCGTGAAAATAAAAGGACCAAGTAAAGCTGGCGAAATACTGCTTAACGCCGCTTTTTTTTTCCATTATCGGCGAAAGCCGGCCATCTGGTAGCCACGCCCATGCCCGCCCATGTCCTGCCTTCGCTAATCTACCGACACGCCCCCTTGAACTTTCGCTGGCGAAGCGACGGGAAAGCGGCGAGGCTGTCAAAAATGCCGCTTTCGATTATACCGATTTCGCCGCTTTTAAAAAATCGTCGGCCATCTCCCGATTTGTGTCGGAAGATGGCCGGCGATCACTTTCGATTATAAGCTGGATAGTAACATAGTAGATGACGGCAGAAAAAGACCTGCACGGTCCATCCAGTCTGCCCAACAAGACAAACTCATATGTGCTAGTTTTTGTGTATATCTTACCTTGATTTGTAACTGTCATTTTCAGGGCACAGACCGTACAAGTCTGCCCAGCACTATCCCCGCCTCCCAACCACCAGCCCCGCCTCCCAACCACCAGCCCCGCCTCCCACCACCGGCTCTGGCACAGACCGTATAAGTCTGGCCAGCACTATCCCCGCCTCCCAACCACCAGCCCCGCCTCCCACCACCAGCTCTGCCACCCAATCTCAGCTAAGCTCCTGAGGATCCATTTCTTCTGAACAGGATTCCTTTATGTTTATCCCATGCATGTTTGAATTCCGTTACCGTTTTCCTCTCCACCACCTTCCGCGGGAGGGCATTCCAAGCTTCCACCACTCTCTCCGTGAAAAAATACTTCCTGACATTTTTTTTGAGTCTGCCCCCCTTTAATCTCATTTCATGCCCTCTAGTTCTGCCGCCTTCCCCTCTCCGGAAAAGGTTCGTTTGCGGATTAATACCTTTCAAATATTTGAACGTCTGTATCATATCACCCCTGTTTCTCCTTTCCTCCAGGGTATACATGTTCAGGTCCGCAAGTCTCTCCTCATACGTCTTGTAACGCAAATCCCATACCATCCTCGTAGCTTTTCTTTGCACCGCGTCAATTCTTTTTACATCCTTAGCAAGATACGGCCTCCAAAACTGAACACAATACTCCAGGTGGGGCCTCACCAACGATTTGTACAGGGGCATTAACACCTCTTTTCTTCTGCTGGTCACTCCGCTCTCTATACAGCCTAGCAACCTTCTACTTATGGCCACTGCCTTGTCACACTGTTTCGTCGCCTTCAGATCCTCAGATACTATCACCCCAAGATCCCTCTCCCCGTCGGTATCTATCAGACTCTCACCACCTAACACATACGTCTCCCGTGGATTTCTACTCCCTAAGTGCATCACTTTGCATTTCTTCGCATTGAATTTTAATTGCCAAGCCTTAGACCAATCTTCTAGCTTTCGCAGATCCTTTTTCATGTTTTCTACTCCCTCCCGGGTGTCCACTCTGTTACAAATCTTAGTATCATCTGCAAAAAGGCAAACTTTACCTTCTAACCCTTCTGCAATGTCACTCACAAATATATTGAACAGAATCGGCCCCAGCACCGATCCCTGAGGCACTCCACTAGTCACCTTTCCCTCCTCTGAGTGAATTCCATTCACCACCACCCTCTTAGGAAACAGTCTTCAGAAATGACCCGACATGGACCGTGTTTCAGTGCACAGCACCTGCGTCTGGGGTCTGCTTCAAACAAAAACAATAATATAATGAAAAAAATAATATAATTAAAAACGTAACTGGTAAAGTATGTCAGTTGAGGATCCAGTAATAAGTGAGTAGTCATGAACTACAAATAAAACATAAGAAATGTCAAACTAGTCATATATATATATATACTGTAGCCCTAATGCCGGGAAAAATGCTGGTATGTTTTCCAACCATGGAGTACTTAGTTGCTTCTGTGTACTGAGTGACATGCACTTATTTTGCAGGCGATAAGGACTCATGTGCTGCTCACGCACTAATTGGTTAGCGTGCAGTAATGTAGCTGTGCAGAACACACCTACTCTCCACTCCCTGACCCACCCCCAGCGCTAAAAAAATAAAATATGGTGCTTTTCCTATCAAGTAGGTACTTGTAATGTTTTGTTTAATACAATAAATAAAAAACAAATAAAAATAAAATCTAATTTTTAGCGAGTGGGAAGTGTGCACCGAAGCCAAAATTACCACAGCACACCTGAGGCATTTAAAGCCACAGCAAGCGTGCATTATTGCTTACTGCAGCTTTGTAAAAGGACCCCTAAAAAAAGTATTTATACACATTGGTTATTTAGACAGGTGAACCCTGTGCAATCCTTCCACATTGAGGAAAAACTTTATTGCAGACCAATAACTGTTTTTTTAAGCCCAGATAATCTTAGGACATCGTATATTGTCATAACATGAGATGGCTTTGCTTTAGTTTTTTTTTTTTTGTTTGCAACTTTCCTGAGTCCCCCAAGACACGGTTTCCTAAAGTATGGATTGCAACCACAAAGAGGTCGCAAAATCCACGTTTGGATTCATGATGTGGACAGACTGAAAAAAAATTCTGCCTGTACCTGCAGATGAACCCGCACTATAATTAGACCCGTGTGAGCTCCAGGAAAGATTGGGGGGGGGGGGGGGGGAGGAGGGTGTGACAGCAGCATTGGCTGTAATGACAGGAGGAGCAGCATGGATGCAGAGGTAGGCCTTTGAGTTTGCATGCTTTCTGTGGCTATGATAACGTGGTCGCAGCCACTAAAAGTTTCATAAACACTGCCCTGAGACTCACCAAGCATGGTTACAGAAAACAGATTCTGGAGGTGGTCCCAGGCATAACTCAAAATACACAAAACTGCTTGGATTCAAATCCAGATCACCCTGGCTTGAAAGAGGACTAACAGATTCCACCAATAGTGTTTGACTTCCATGAAGGCATCTTAGCCTAGTATTTCTCTCTCTCTCTCTCTCATCACCATGATGTTTTCATTTTCTCCACATTTCTGACCTGTTTGCTATTTCTGCCATCAGGGTTGTCAGGCTGTTTCCAGATTGGATTGTATGATTGAGGTACAGCTTTCTCTCTCCCCCCCCCCCCCCCCCCCCCCCGCATATTTTTATTTTGTCTGGGGAGCCACTGAATCTCCCCATGGATTTCTTATTTTCTGACAGAGCCTGACTGCTTCTCACTGAAAAAGTGCAAAGGTCCCTTTTGCAGGACGATGGAGAGGAATTCAGTACAGAAGGATCTATTGAAATTTGAAATCTGGCATACTAAACTATACACAAAGATGCCTCTTTATAACAAACTTGGGTCACAGTAGTAAAGTGGAGACTTGTACAGTATCAGCTGTCAGATTCTGCTGTGCTGGACCAATATGTTACAGATTTCAGTCAATTACTCATCAATGAATGGAGGGCTCTCTGTTGTGGCAGGCTTTGTTGTGAGGGAAGTTAGCAGCTTAAATGTCCTTCAGTGCTGGTATGCAGCTGGGTCTGTGGGGGTAGACTAGAGGCTTCTGGCTTCCCTTTGCCTCCAGAAGGCTCTGGATTTTTAAAGTAAAGGGAAGAGTCCTCTCCCACAGCCTTCAGAAAGTGGGTTTATGTTACAACTCATCATTCCCTTCTGTTGCCTTCAGGACTACTGCTGATGAATTGAAGAGGTGGAGGGGTGGGGGGGGGGGGGGGGGGGGGGGAGGGGGGAGGGGCTCAGACTGTTCTCTTCATCCTTGCCTGCTGTTACTGTCAACTTCCAGATATGGTGAACTTGTCCTGTGGTGCTGTTTTCTTCCAGTAAATATTAATGGAGAATGAAAAAAAGAAACAGTCTCTTTGTTATCCAGTGCAGCTTTTCTGAACCCTGTCCTGGAGACACGTCTAGTTGGTTTGGTTTACAGAACAGCCAACTGAATAAAGAAAGAGAGAGAGAGAGAGAGACACACACACACAGAAAGAGTGAACCTACATTTTATGCAAATCTCTGTCATACACAGCAAACTGGTTAGGTGTACCTCTAGGACAGGGTTAGGAATCTTTGCATCCTTGTACCAAAAGTAATGTTAATGAGCACCTTATTCAGAGCAAAGCTAACAAGGTTTTCTTCTACATGCAGCAAAGGAAATTGACTGTTATGATTTATTAGGTGAGAAATAGCTTACAGATAGGGATGGGCAGTCATTTCAATGAATGTCGCTTGCTGATAAGAGTGTGCACTATAGGCATAGGCGGTCGGTGGCCCAACTGTTTGGGGAGGCTAAATGGGGCGGGGCTTACATCCATAATTGTCTGACAACACAGAAAAAAGATAAGTCACAATTAATACCTTTTATTAAATTTACATATTAAATATGTATCATATGTCAAAGAATAAAGTGGTTGCTCAAAGCATGTATTAACCACAATTGCTCAACTGCAAAACACTATGCACAAATTTGTGCAAAAACACACTCATAAACCTTACTGTACCATAACACTGGGCAGACCCTAATAAACCAATATACCACCCATACGGAAAATGCAGACCGTCAACAATATGAAACAAGGGATCATAATATCACAATTCTCATGTAGAGCCACAAAACACCCTTTTAGGGTGGAAAGTGTTCACAATGAGCTCCTTTTATGAACGACTATATGTAGATCCTTCAAGAGGTAGTGTGTCATGATTTAGGCTCTAAAACCCTTTCTGATGTTTTGGTGCCACCTCAGTAAGGCCAATACACAATCTCTCCACTGCAAAACACTATACACAAACTTGTGCAAAAACACACTCATAACCTTAGCAAACCATAACAGCACTAATTCCAAGGACAGGACGAGCTACAACCTTATGCGTGGAAAGGCAGCACTGTAATTACACCGGGCTCTAAAACACCAGTGCACAACCTAGTGAAACAAAAAAAACCAAAAAGGGCTGCAAATACTACACGCTAGCAGAATACTGCACCTTGATCACACCTGAAAAACACATGACACAACAGATATGAAAGCAAAATACTGAACTGGAAAGTTACCTCAAGAAGTCAGACTCAGCTGCAGCAATAGTAGAAAAATTGAAACTTACATGCAAAATATCACAGATGCACATTTCCAAAAGCTGACATATTCCAGTTAATAAATTCTGAATAAAATACTTTTTTCTACCTTTGTTGTCTGATCATTTAGTTTTTCTATTCGCTTTGGTCCCAGTGTCTTCTGTTTTATGCAGTGTCTTCTTTACATTTGATATTTTTTCACTCACCATGCCCACCATCCTCCTGTGTCCTTATGTTCTCTCCCCCTGCCTTCCCCTCATCCATGTCCAGCAATTTCCTCTCTCCCCTCCATCCATCCATTTTATTTATTTATTACATTTGTACCCCGCGCTTTCCCACACATGGCAGGCTCAATGCGGCTTACATAGTAACAATATAAAAAAATTACAAGTCATAAGAATAATATACAATTTGTGGTAAACGTAAATATTTCACCAGTCCTTCGAACACATAGAGAAAAGAGAACAAGCTGGACTGCTTCAAAAGCCTACACAGAAAGCATATTCTCCCTGCCCTTCCTCAGCTCCCCTCTCCCTCCCCCTGCCCTCCCATCCCATCCATGGCCGCGATTCTCCCTGCCCTCCCTCAGCTCCCCAACAGCCCTCCGAGTCCTCTCTTTTCCCCCCCCCAACAGCCCTCCGAGTCCTCTCTGTTTCCTCCCCCAACAGCCCTCCGAGTCCTCTCCGTTTCCCCCCCACCCCAGCCCTCTCCGTTCCCCCCACCCCCACCCCACGCACATGAGTGTGTTGAACCTGTCCTTTTTCTTTCAGTAGCAGAGACCGACGTGAAGGCACTGCGAGCTCGCCAGCTTCAAGTTCTCCCTTTCCTCTTCACACAGTGTCCGTCCCGCCTTTGCGGAAACAGGAAATACGTCATCGTAAAGGCGGGACGGACGAACACTGTGTGAAGAGGAAAGGGATAACTTGAAGCTGGCGAGCTCACAGTGCCTTCACGTCGGTCGCTGCTACTGAAAAAAAAAGGACAGGTTCAACACTCTTGCGTGGGGGGGGGGGGTGCGGAACGGAGGGAGGAGCAGAGGAGGGCTGCCGGTCGGGCGAGCCGAGGGCGGGAAGGAGGCGCGCTGTGCGGGGACAGCTGGGCTGCCTCCCCAAGCCTCTTATACGGGGCGCCTATGACTATAGGGCCGATGATCAAATTCCCCATGCTGTTCCAAACAGCACTGAAAAATTTGTTCTGGAACAGTGTGGGGAATTAAAGCTCCGATGAGCAAAACTAATAGCATGCAAATTTATATCTGCTATTAGTTTTAACCATGGGGGTACTTTTGCGGAAGGATTGTGCCTGTGCATGCTGTCAAAAGAAAAACATATCTGTCAAGCAGGCCTCCCACACGCAAGGGCCTGAAGGTCTGGTCACCCTCCAGCCTCTCTAACCTCCCCCCCCCCCCCAGACAGGTTTCCCTGGAGGCCTAGTGGCCTTCTCCCTCCCCCCAACCTCCTGGACACAAGGGCACATGGGAAACCCATTATATTGAAACCCCACCCAGTGCATCCCAGGATGCCTTGGGCAGGGTGCTGCTATTTTGAAGGTGGCGCCCCAGGAGGAGGGAGTGCTGCTTCCTCTTCCCTTCTAAAGGTGCGAAGGGGTTTTGGGGGCACTAGATCACCAGGGCGATTGGGGGTGTGTGGGTAGGGTAGCCCACTGGGCCATCAGGGACAGTTCCTTTGGTGGTGGAGGGGTTGGGGGAGGGGGGTTCCAGAGGTTAAATTATGACTAACTTGCAGAATTTACAAATTTCTTGCACAGAATTTTGCAGAATTTGAAAGTTTTGTGCACAGAATTTTGATGTTTTTTGGCACAGAATTCTGGCAGGAGTATATATATAGAATACTACTTTAATGTGGATCTTTCTAGTGCCTATCTTTGGGTGCCATTTACTCAGTTGTGTGCTGGTAAATTTTTAACAACGGGCTCTCTCTCCAGGCATAGCCAGCTGTGCAATTTGATGGGGGGGGGGGGGGGGGGGGGGGTAGGTCCAGGGGTAGACTGGGGGGCAACGCATTTCTCTCTTCTCCTCCTTCTGGGCGGGCTCGCTAGGCATACCTTTGCTGGCAGGGATGCTGAGCCCAGCTAGCCAAATAAATTGCTGCCGCTCCTCACTGCATGATTCCAGCTCTGAGCAGTATTCTGAGACATCTTGTAGATCCCGGCATGCTACTCAGAGCTGGAAACAAGCAGCGGGGAGCAGTGGCAGTCCATTTATTTGGCAGGAGGGGTCCCGAGCCCAAAGTTTGGGAGACAGTTGTTAAAGTAGTCATGAGGGACCTACTTTAACAACCGGCTCCCAAAATTCTTAAAAACTTAAGAAATGGCTCTTGCAAGCCAATGTGAGCCGGCTCCTGCACACCACCACATTTACTGAATCTGGCCCTATCTGCTCAATCAATGACATTCATTTCCAATCAGAAAAAAAACAAACAAAGATAAAACAAAAAATGTCTGGGTGCCCTACCCATCCCTAGTGACAGATTTGAGGCAACTCTTAAGTTATCATTCAGCTGATATTTTTAGCAATCTTTGACAGAAACCAAAGCAACAGTACTCTCTCCTGGTACAATGTGGTGCTGGCAGCCAGTGGCTTACAAAGGGGGGGGGGGGCGGTGGGGGCGGTCCGCCCCGGGTGCACGCCGCTGGGGGGCTGCCGTGGCGCGCGCCTGTTGCCCTGTCTCCGAGTTCGAAATTCACATGTGTTCACTGCTCCCTCTGAGTCTGCCCCGGAACAGGTTACTTCCTGTTCCGGGGCAGACTCAGAGGGAGCAGTGAACACATGCGAATTGCGAACTCGGAGACAGAGCAACAGGGGCGCGCCGCGGCACCCCCCCCCCAGCGGCGTGCACCCAGGGGGGGGTGTCATTTCGCCGGGGGGGGGGAGGGGTCATTTCGCCGGGGGGGGGGGGGGGGTGCATCGGCGATCCGCCCCGGGTGTCAGCTAGGGTCGGAACGCCACTGCTGGCAGCCATCATCCATAAATAAATGCCAGCATCGAACCTCTTCCCCTACTTAAGAGCCAATATGATAACTTTGCATTAGAGCTACACACCAAATTTAGCACACAGTTTCCTAATGCAAGTATAAAGAAAGTTTAGCTTCCCAGTGCAGTAACCAAACAGTATGCAAATTAAGTTGTGCGCTAAAAATGTGTGTTTACACGGGACAGCATTCTGGTAGCAGCTATATTTTGCACGCGCACACACAAAACTTGTACTCTAGAGCTACAGGAGCAGAGTTATGTGCATGTGCTGGAATGCCATTTTGGGGGAACTCTATATATGTTGCCAAAAAACCCCCCACACTTTGCACTATTCTATGAACCTCACCTAACATTACGCATAGTTTATAGCATACACGTGAAAACACGTAGCGGTTGTCCCCGCAACTAAAATTTAGGCGCAGCCATTTATGCCAAATAAAACCTGGTATATATGCAGCCCACGTCTTATTTAGGCACAGATCGGGCATATTCTGTAACATTGTGTGTAAATTTCAGGAACACCCATGATCCACTTATGCCCCTCCCCTGGCCATGCATTAGAATTTACGCACACCACTTTACAGAATACGCTTAGAAAGTTGCGTGTACAAATTCTAATTAGTGCCAAATAGTGCTGATAATTGCTTGTTAGTGGCCAATTATTAGCGCTGATTAGCTTGTTAAACAATCAAGTTGCATATGCAAATTGGCTATGTGCGCTGATTTGCAACCACAACTTCAGTCGTCATATATAGAATCCAGGGGTTTGTACATATATATATATATATATATATCAGGACAGCTGTAGTAATGCACAGCGTTTTAATGCAGGGCTGCCAAGAGACAAATCCAGTCCCAGGGCAAACCCCCCCCCCCCCCATGTGGGCCCACATACTTGCTTGTCTCCTGGTCCCTTGTGCCAGGACTAGGGTGTCCGGATTTACCCGGATATGTCCTCTTTTTGAGGACATGTCCGGGCAACCGGGTGGGTTTTGCCAATCTGCCCGTTTGTCCAGAAATCCGGACAAACGGGCAGATTGCTAGCCTCCCCTCCCCTTAGTTACTACTGCCCTGGTGGTCTAGTGACTTCTTCCGCCTTTGGCGCAGGAAAGAGCTCCCTCTTTCCTGCCCGGAGCGCTGCCCTGCACGCATCCTTCCTGTTGGTGATCTCGGTGCCGATTCAAAATGGCCAGCGAGAGTTGAAGTGACCTCGCAAGAGTTCAACTCTCGGCGGCCATTTTGAATTGGCGCCGAGATCACCAACAAGAAGGATGCATGCAGGGCAGCGCTCTGGGCAGAAAAGAGGGGGCTCTTTCCTGCCCCGAAGAGGTCACTAGACCACCAGGGCAGTAGTAAGGTAAGGGGAGGGGGGAGGGGAAATGTGATGGGGGTGGAGCGAGGGCGGATGGGGGACAAAATATGGTAACCCTAGCCAGGACCATGTTAACTCTGCTGTGCTGTACAGGTCTTTCTTCCTGCCACATCCCCTCCCATGTTTGCAGAAACAGGAAGTACTTCACACAGGAGGTGGGATGAGGCAGGAAGAAGGACCTGTGGCCAGCAGAGCAAAGTTAATGTGATAACCTGGCACTGTGACACACAGGAGCAGGAGACCAGTCTCAGTTATGTTGGTGCTGGGCGGGTCCCCCTTGGAGGCCGAGCCCTCAGGAATCTTGACCCCCCCCCACCCCTCCTCTTGGCAGCCTTGTTTTAATGCACATACATTACAGGCATGTACTAGAATGCACATAGCCTAATAGAACAGCAGGCTATAGAACCAGGGAAGCAGATTTCAAATCCAAGTGTCCCTCCTTGTGATCCTGGGCAAATCACTTAACACTCCATTGCCTCAGATACAGATTGTAAGCCTTGCAGGGATGGGAAAATGGCTACTGTACCTCAAAGTAACTTGCTGTGAGCAACCCTGCAAAAGGTGTGAGCTATATCCCAGATCCCTTCCCTATTCCACACAGAAATAATGTGTACTTTTAGAATTTTCAGGCTATTAGCTCTAATCATAGGAGCATTATTGCCCCTCACTGTTCTGGCTCTATATTTAGAGCGCTGTTTGGAACAGTGTGGGGCTTCTGATCGTCAAGGCCCAGAACAGCTGAGTCCCTAGAAATATCCTGAGCCACTCTGATGGGAGAAAAAACCTATTTTACTAGAGCAACCAAAAATATGCACAAACAAGGATTTGTTTGTTTAAAAAAGAAGAAAAAAAAATATCTCATGTTAGGAATTGTGAATAATTTTAGAGGATCCACAGGGAAATATATCAGTACATGTCACATCTCAGTCTGTCTCTTCTCTCTAGAACCTCAAGTCTTGAGGCATCAGCTGGTTCCTCCCTAACAAGTTACTGTGACACAATTGTGAGACATGTTGACATGGCTAAGGGAGTATTGAATTCAGGCGTGTACCTGAAGGACCACTGCTATTCCTCTCCACTAGGGAAATTTGGGTGACCCCAAATAACCTACGGTGTTCAAGACAAATGAAATTAATACTTTAACATCCCAGTTCAATGAGCATTAATTTTGAAGTTCCCAGAGGACAGTTTGTGAATTCTACTCTAGCAATATAATATTGTGTGGTTGATAAAGACATTATCCCATTTAATCTGATCTCCTTCAGACTACACAGATTTGCCAGAGCAAGACCCTCACCTCTTTTCTCCCAAGCTCTTAAGTGTAACATGCCAGGGAGTGAATGGTTTAGATTCCTGAGGATTCAGAATACCTCTGAAGTACTGTTCCCTTGAATCTGAGCAGGAGTCCCTCGCCTACAGTTCTGCCAGTAAGGAGTGCTATTTCACTACCACATAGGGTTGCCAACTGGATGTAGATTCACCCAACAGGGTTGATCCAGCCTGGGCTTACCCCAGTGCATGCAGAGTCTTGCAGCCTTGCTTTTCGTAGGGAATCCAATGGGGAAATCAGGAGTACAAGTCCCTGCATGCAGTGGGGTAGATCCAGGACTGGATCAGCCCTGTCGGGCGAATCTGGATCTAGTTGGCAAACCTATTACAACATTTTCAGTAGTGAGGGACAGAAAAAACCCCTGAAAAACTCGAGGGAACCTGCCTGTCCCTACTAATTGAAAGCATAATATTGAAGCACTGCCCCCCCCCCCCCCCCCCACTGGCAGCACTACATTTGGATGACTTCTGCTCAGCTTAGAGGGAAAGGCTCTGAAGGGCAAATTCCTGGGCCAGAACCTCAGTCTCACCAAATCTGGTAACACCATTTATCCCTAGGAATTCACTTCACTATACTTTAGGGCCAGTGGCGAGAGGCACTCAGGAGAAGGAATGGAGAAAAGAGATAGCAGACATGAGTATTTTTCTATAACAGAGTACCCACTATAGGTGCTGGTTACGGCACCTGTTTAAGTCTATTCTATAAGAAAAGCAGGTGCTTACTTTGAAAACGGTAACGGAATTCAAACATGCGTGGGATAAACATAAAGGAATCCTGTTCAGAAGGAATGGATCCTCAGGAGCTTAGCCGAGATTGGGTGGCAGAGCCGGTGGTGGGAGGCGGGGCTGGTGGTTGGGAGGCGGGGATAGTGCTGAGCAGACTTATACGGTCTGTGCCAGAGCCGGTGGTGGGAGGCGGGGCTGGTGGCTGGGAGGCGGGGATAGTGCTGGGCAGACTTATATGGTCTGTGCCAGAGCTGGTGGTGGGAGGCGGGGCTGGTGGTTGGGAGGCGGAGTTAGTGCTGGGCAGACATACGGTCTGTGCCAGAGCCGGTGGTGGGAGGCGGGACTGGTGGTTGGGAGGCGGGGACAATGCTGGGCAGACATATGGTCTGTGCCAGAGCCGGTGGTGGGAGGCGGGACTAGTGGTTAGGAGGCGGGGACAGTGCTGGGCAGACTTATACGGTCTGTGCCCTGAAGAGGACAGGTACAAATCAAAGTAGGGTAAACACAAAAAGTAGCACATATGAGTTTATCTTGTTGGGCAGACTGGATGGACCGTGCAGGTCTTTTTCTGCCGTCATCTACTATGTTACTATGTTACTATATATTTATAGCATACTAATGAAAATGTCTGAAAACGTGTACATTAAGTCACAATCACTTACACTAGCCATATAGCTAGTATAAATGCCCAAGCCTAGATTTTACCATATACTCATGTACCTTTTTGCTCTGCCCAAACTCTGCCCATCAGCAAAGTAAGCACCATCAAATCATGGCATGTACTCTTCCACTAGTTGGTGTTTTATATGAGGTCATTTACAGATGTAAGTGGCCATTTACACACGCACATGATTGGCATTCCCCATTTATGCACCTTCCTGCCACTTAAAAGTAGACAGTTTCATGTAGAATTGCCCTCTACATGGTCTGTCCAGTCTGTCCATTCACACCTTTTACTAAGCTTTACAATCTCTTCCTCTCCCTTGGAGAACCTCTGTGCTTGTCTCATGCTTTCCAATAAAATTGGTTTTCTAATAAAATATTCAGAGCCTAGAGAAATGCAGCTACATCCTGCTCATCTACTTCCGATAAGTGAAAAAGGCAGTCACTTCAAATTCATTAAAATGAAATGTCAGATACTCCCTAGCCAACGTTTAGCAGCTAATAAAAGAGTGAGGTTCAGGCTTTTAACCTAATGCCTAAGGGAGAGGACAGATATGTAGTATGAAATTGAATTACTGTGACTGTTGTTATTTGTCACTGCAAAAACTGAAACCTGTAGAAAAGCAAGATAGAAATAGAGAGCACACAGATTACCTTATACCTAGCCTAGTCCTTTATCTTTTCTTTTAATTAACTAGTTAATTAATTATTAAAGATGACATTGACAGCTCTCCCTATATTAAATAATGCATAAGAATGAAATAGATAACATTACATGAAAATTCTTCACATTATTTTCATTTATTTTTCCATGGCCCAAAAACTGAAAAACACTTCCCTTGTTTCTGGCAATCTCTAAGGCGCTAGTCTTAATTTTTACTGTTTGAGGCTACCTACAGGTCAGATTTTCAGGGTAACTCCTGAATATGATTAAGAATGATTTGCATACAGTGGTGGTAGTAGGCATGCAAATCTATCATGAAATTTTGAAATCCTGACCCATTGGCAGTCCTCAAGGACCTGACAGAACAGTAATTAGTTTACTTGAACAGAGCAGTGCAATATTTCAACTTGATAGCTATTATTTTGAGTATGGTGCATCCACATTACTGGGTTCTGAGCTCTGCCCTAGATCAATATAAAGTATATGCGACAGACTGATCCTGTGAAAATGGTGCAGATTTTCTAATGTGTAGTTTCGGGCGCTCCGATAAAGGGGTGTGATTAAGGGGCATGCCCCTTTGTGCATCCCTTCATGCAGCCTTTCTAGTTGAAGTAAAGTCATAGCATTGAGATTGTTACCGGCATAGGGGGATATGGTGAGTTACAAAACAAAAGCTTCCATTACAGATTCCTAAATCCTTCTGTCCAATTCCCAATATGAAAAACAAGTACTTTCAATAATGAATAATAATGATTTATACTTTACTTTTACAGATACAAGATCAATATGATGCAAGTTTCGTATTATGTATGATTATATTGTCGAGCAATATTTAGACGTGCTTTGTTTAGCAGAAACTTTGTTGATACCTGCAGATACGCTGATTAGTAAGGAACTTTCTCCAAGTAACTACCAGAATTATTGTGTAGACAGGAAGTCTGATAGGGGAGGAAGAGTTATGACAATAATTAAGGAAGAACTTAATATGTAGATTTTCTCAACATTTAATACTGGCCATTTAGAGGCTTTGATAATACATAATAAAAAGTGGCATATTTATGTTGCATATGTCTGACCATATATAATATCTTAGGAAATCTCACAGTTTTTTGAACGGCTAGTAGCTTTAGACCAGGAATTGACTAATATTTTAATAGTTGGTGATTTTAATCTTCAGGCAGATAACAAGTCCCCAACACAGTATGTTGACTTTTTTTTTTTTAATATAGGCTCATTGAATTTTAGTCAAAAGACTGTGTAATACATTTGGCTGGCCACATATTGGATTTGTTGTTCTTCCATAGGAATAGTCTTGTTCTACTTCATTATTGTAATCACTACATCAACAAATATCTTAGACTGATCATTATATGTTAACCTTTTCAAGAAAATGTTCTTCCCATCTTAAATTTATAAAACAGAGCAGGAAAGAATTTAAATGAGCTAGATTTGATCATTTTTTTTTATTTATTGGGATTTATTAACCACCTTTATGAAGAGATTCATCCAAGGCAATTTAACATAAAAGTTACAATTTTGTTAACATCATAACAATAGTAAAATGACAAAATATAAGCATAAATACAATAAAGGAGGTAAACTTGGAAATTTGATGTCCGCAAAATGCAAACAATACTATAATAGACAGCAAGGACGAATATTCAAATAACATAGATATTTATTTATTTATTTAATTTATTTGTTACATTTGTATCCCACATTTTCCTACCTATTTGTAGGCTCAATGTGGCTTACATAGTTCCAGAGAGGTGGTTACAGACTCCAATGTGAACAAGTACAGAGTAGATGGTACAATTAATTAGATTTGGTGTGCTTCATCCCATGCAGGTTGCAAGCGTGGGATCGTGTGGCAAGGGATTGAGTATTGTCCATTTCCTAGTTTAATTATTGTGTTTCATTGTTCGGTGTTTATATTGGTTCTGTGGGGTATGCCTTTCTGAAAAGGTGAGTCTTTAGGGTTTTTTTTCGGAAGTTTAGGTGATTGTTCGTGGTTTTCAGGTCTTTTGGCAATGTGTTCCAGAGCTGTGTGCATATGTAGGAAAAACTGGACTCATATGTTGATTTATACTTCAGTCCCTTGCATCTCGGAAAGTGAAGGTTTAGGTATGTTCTTGCTGATTCAATTGTGTTTCTAATTGGTAAGTCAATTAGTTCAGTCATGTAGCCTGGACATATGGTATGATGTCAGCATAATATCAATGAAACAGCTAATAAGCATGCATTAGAACATTCAACTAATACAGATATGATGTTAATGCTTTTCTGTATAGCTGAGGGGCCAAGTGCAGATATAAAGATGGGGACAAGATAGTACAGAATCAATTGGGATAAATAGATGAGTGGCCAAACTCAAGGCAAAATCTTTGTACATTTAAGATTTTGTTGTGAGTGGCCATATGCTGATGGTGCACTTAAACATAAATCTGTTGATGAATTGATTTGGATGTGGGATACATTAATAGCATAATTTTGGATGATAGAAGAGAATCAATTAGTTTTTGCCATTGAGCTTATAATGCCCCATGGTTCGTAAATAATTTACATGATCTAAAGCAGTGGTTTTCAACCAAGTCCTCAGGGACTACCTGACCAGTTGGGGTTTCCGGATATCCACAATGAATATGCATGAGAGATATTTGCATGCACTGCCTTCATGGTGTTACAAGAAATGATTTATTTTGGGGAAAATAGCTCTAGAGCAACTCGCCACTGTTTATAATTTAAGAGCAGGTGCTGTATTTATAAGTTTTAGGATATTAATTTCTCCACCAATCACCAAAGGTGATAATTGCAATAAATTAAATAGATTAAGTATATATAAAAGATACCATATACTCAGAACACAAAGAGACCATATTTTTAGCTTCAAAAAGGTTGATTTAATATACAATTGCACACGAGAGGTAGGTTTTTAAGAGATCTTTACAGATAATCTGTGCATAAAGTAGAACAAAGTAGCAGGTAGGTTAACTTACAAGTCCTTGTTACAAGCATGCTGTGGTCCAGCTGATTGATGAGCACATGGTTAGGACAGGAGGGCTTCTGCAGTGAATGGATCTGAGTTGCTTGCAGCTGAAGAGAATCTGAGTCTTGCTTGCAGTTGAAGAGAATCTGACTCTTGGGAAACAGCTTGTCCTTTTACAGTGGGGGAAATAAGTATTTGATCCCTTGCTGATTTTGTAAGTTTGCCCACTGACAAAGACATGAGCAGCCCATAATTGAAGGGTAGGTTATTGGTAACAGTGAGAGATAGCACATCACAAATTAAATCCGGAAAATCACATTGTGGAAAGTATATGAATTTATTTGCATTCTGCAGAGGGAAATAAGTATTTAATCCCTCTGGCAAACAAGACCTAATACTTGGTGGCAAAACCCTTGTTGGCAAGCACAGCGGTCAGACGTCTTCTGTAGTTGATGATGAGGTTTGCACACATGTCAGGAGGAATTTTGGTCCACTCCTCTTTGCAGATCATCTCTAAATCATTAAGAGTTCTGGGCTGTCGCTTGGCAACTCGCAGCTTCAGCTCCCTCCATAAGTTTTCAATGGGATTAAGGTCTGGTGACTGGCTAGGCCACTCCATGACCCTAATGTGCTTCTTCCTGAGCCACTCCTTTGTTGCCTTGGCTGTATGTTTTGGGTTATTGTCGTGCTGGAAGACCCAGCCACGACCCATTTTTAAGGCCCTGGCGGAGGGAAGGAGGTTGTCACTCAGAATTGTACGGTACATGGCCCCATCCATTCTCCCATTGATGCGGTGAAGTAGTCCTGTGCCCTTAGCAGAGAAACACCCCAAAACATAACATTTCCACCTCCATGCTTGACAGTGGGGACGGTGTTCTTTGGGTCATAGGCAGCATTTCTCTTCCTCCAAACACGGCGAGTTGAGTTCATGCCAAAGAGCTCAATTTTTGTCTCATCTGACCACAGCACCTTCTCCCAATCACTCTCGGCATCATCCAGGTGTTCACTGGCAAACTTCAGACGGGCCGTCACATGTGCCTTCCGGAGCAGGGGGACCTTGCGGGCACTGCAGGATTGCAATCCGTTATGTCGTAATGTGTTACCAATGGTTTTCGTGGTGACAGTGGTCCCAGCTGCCTTGAGATCATTGACAAGTTCCCCCCTTGTAGTTGTAGGCTGATTTCTAACCTTCCTCATGATCAAGGATACCCCACGAGGTGAGATTTTGCGTGGAGCCCCAGATCTTTGTCGATTGACAGTCATTTTGTACTTCTTCCATTTTCTTACTATGGCACCAACAGTTGTCTCCTTCTCGCCCAGCGTCTTACTGATGGTTTTGTAGCCCATTCCAGCCTTGTGCAGGTGTATGATCTTGTCCCTGACATCCTTAGACAGCTCCTTGCTCTTGGCCATTTTGTAGAGGTTAGAGTCTGACTGATTCACTGAGTCTGTGGACAGGTGTCTTTCATAAAGGTGACCATTGCCGACAGCTGTCTGTCATGCAGGTAACGAGTTGATTTGGAGCATCTACCTGGTCTGTAGGGGCCAGATCTCTTACTGGTTGGTGGGGGATCAAATACTTATTTCCCTCTGCAGAATGCAAATAAATTCATATACTTTCCACAATGTGATTTTCCGGATTTAATTTGTGATGTGCTATCTCTCACTGTTACCAATAACCTACCCTTCAATTATGGGCTGCTCATGTCTTTGTCAGTGGGCAAACTTACAAAATCAGCAAGGGATCAAATACTTATTTCCCCCACTGTATATCTTGCAAGCTGCAGGAGGATATGCCATGTGGATCTTTGTCCTGATTTCCTGGTTTCCACACGACCCTTGGGCATTTGCAAAGCATTGTGGTATCTTGGTCTCATGTCTGCACACGACCCCTGAGTTGGTCTCATGTCTTATGACATCACAGACTTACTGCCTGGATTTTGCTGGCAAAAGGTCTTTTGATGTCCTGCTCAGTCTCTGGGGCAGATACACATTACAAGTCCTTCCTTTCTGCACATGTCTGAAAGCTGATGGGAGGGGCAGGTATACCTTTGACAAGCAAATGTCCTGTTTATGCTTTTCCTGAGTTCTTTGTTTTCAATGGGGTATTCAGGTGCCCACCTTAGTCATGCCTTTGTTAGGTGGGAGGGCAGAGGAAGCTCTTTTGTGTTTGTTAAGTGTTTGTAATTAACTATCCCTGCTCTCAGAAGTTCCCAGAAAAAGGAATGGAGAGAGAGGGGCTTGAAATGAAACTATTTTCTATTTAAAAGCTGCACAAATATATTGGTGTATATATATGTATCTGATCCAACACAACATCATGCTACACATTTAATTCTGATGATTGGCTTATACCATAACAATGGTATGCAATTTTCTGTCATACATATTCATTGTGGATATGCTGAAAACCTGACTGGCCTGGAGGTCACTCAGGATTGGGTTGAAAACCACTGATCTAAAGCATAAAGTATGCAGGGTAGAATGAGCATGGAGAAAGACTCTGAACATTAAACTTAGAATAGTTTACTGTCAAGCCTTAAAGCAGCCATTCCCATCCCAAATCTCGGGGCTCACCTAGTCCCATTGGGTTTTCAGGATAGCCACAATGAATATGCATAAGTTAGATCTGCATATATACCTATTAAAGAAATCAAAGCGACTTCAATCTTCTATATGTTATAAATTTATCACAAACCTCAGCGATGTCACTCACTGATTCATACCTTAGTTCAGCAAGAATTACACACCAACCTCCTCATCAGTACATGGTGAAACAATTTTCTAGTATCAAATCAAAATCAAAAGGTTGGAGTAAAGCAAACACACAGAAAACATAAAGAGTGAATTAAAAAAAAAAAAGAATCATTTTATTTAAAAAATGTTCTTTAAAAAAAAAACTAAAAAGAAAAAATTATACAGTTAAAAATTCAAAACTTGATATTAGAAAATTGCTTCACTATGTACCGATGAGGAGGTTGGTGTGTAATTTTTGCTGAACTAAGGTATGAATCAGTGAGTGACATTGCTGAGGTTTGTGATAAATTTATAACATATAGAAGATTGAAGTCGCTTTGATTTATTTAATAGGTATATATGCAGATCTAACTTATGCATATTCATTGTGGCTATCCTGAAAACCCAATGGGACTAGGTGAGCCCCGAGATTTGGGATGGGAATGGCTGCTTTAAGGCTTAACAGTAAACTACTCTAAGTTTAATGTTCAGGGTCTTTCTCCATGCTTATTCTACCCTGCATACTTTATACTTTAGATCATAAAAGATCTACAACCTCTACTTCAGGAGGATGAATTACTGAAAGAGATATTACCATCCCCACCAGTGCTGGCCTTTCGACAGCCACCCAACTTAAAACAGAAGTAAGCTCCCAACAGAGACTCAAAAAGAAGAGAATGGTACACATCCTTGCAATATATCCAGCTGCAAACTAGGCGAAAACATTTCACAGGACCCCACGGTCATTCACAAAGGAAAAATATTCAACATTAAGGAATCTTTCACGTGCTCATCTTCCAATGTGGTATATATCATTCAGTGTAAAAAATGCAATGAAGGCTGCTGCATTGGAGAAACAAGTCAGATGCTAAAGAAGAGATTTAATTTACATAGACACCATATGAAAAATGCTAGTACCAATCAGGATGTCACCTCTGTGGAGCAGCACTTTACAAAACCAGAAGACTGTACCAGTAATTTCATGGTAAGAATCCTGAAAGGGAACTTTAAAACAATACAGGAACGTAAGACCTTTGAAGTCAGAATGATTAAATATTTTGACACCCACCAGACAGGACTTAACAAAGATCTGGGTTTTCTAGCCCATTATTAACCATAGAAATGTACTGCTTTGTTTGTCACCCTCCTGTCTCCATGCATATCTCCCTGTCTCTCACCTATCCACCCCCATCCTGCTAGACTGCCACTGAAATGCTTTGATGTTTCACTTATATATACTGTCATCTACCAACATTTGCTTATTTCCGATCTGACGACAAAGGACAACCTTCGAAAGCTAATCAAGAAATGTATTAAGTTATGTCCAATAAAAAAGGTATCATCTTATTTTCTTTTCCATGTTTTATTTTGTTTTATTTCTATTGATTTTATTGACTTATATTTGGCAAACCAAAATTTGAAAGTGCCAAGCCCTTATGAAAAAAACTACACTGGCTCCCATCGCGTTCAAGGTATGCCTACTAGTTCACAAAATTATCAATGGAGACGCACCAGCTTACATGTCTGACCTGATTGACTTACCACCTAGGAATGCCAAAAGATCATCCCACCTAGGAATGCCAAAAGATCATCCCGCACATTCCTTGATCTGTACTTCCCCAGCTGCAAAGGAATGAAAGACAAACTAATGCATGTGTCAAACTTCACCTACCTGAGCACGCAGTTATGGAATGCACTGCCGCGCAGCTTGAAATCGATCTACGAAAGAACGAACTTCCGCTCATTACTGAAGACCCATCTCTTTAATAAAGCGTACCACAAAGATCAACCAATGTGAATATGCACAACTCGCCCATCTATATTCAGAATTGTCTCTTAATATCTGCTTGTATACTATTACTTTGTTTTATTATCATCATGCTGACCAAAACCCTGCAATACTAAATATTTATCTACTAACATTCTTCCACTAATCATGATGTATTGTAAGCCACTTTGAGCCTGCAAAGAGGTGGGATAAGGTGGGATACAAATGCAACAAATAAATAAATAAAGTGGACTAACACGGCTACCACACCTCTCTACTCGAGAGTATTCCTGTAACCACAGGAGTTTCATGGCGTGCTTTCACCTTCCTTCTGGTGACATGCATTGACGATCACTCTCCTTGTCTATCCCTTCTGACAGCCCTGCTGCTATTATGCCTGAGAGGCATCCTCTGATGACCAGTTGTGCTAATTTATGTGTAGCGATAGGCCAGAAATACCATTATACACCTTGAGAGGAGGGTCAGTTCTTGAGATATAGGAAAAGGTGCTTTCCTTACATCCATCCATTTCCTATCCTTTACGGAGTGGGTCTCCTGGCAGGCATCTTAAGGCAGTTTCTTAATGAAACAAGAGAGTTTCAGGGGACTCTGCACTGCCAGAAGTTCGACCCTCATCACAAACAGATGCATTGTCCTTTCCCATTGCTTGACAGGCTCCAGATGTGACCCAGATGGTTGTAATTTGTAAACACGAGACCATTAGCTTTGAAAACTTTACAATTCACTCCCCCCCTCTAAAGAAAATTCAGAACAACTCTATTAATCCGCAGCTGATGATGAGTAATTTAGGCTGACATTGCTAATGACCATTAAGTGGATTACATCTGTATAGAGCAGGCACTGTTACTGCCCTGATTAGTTCAGCCTGTTTTTAATTCTCCCACTGAGACAGTAAAGAAGAGCCCTTTGGTCTATGTGTTGGCTTACAGTATCAGACCTGTCCTGAGATAGTTTCGAAAATAAACCCCTCAAAACAGTGCTGGCATTATATGAAGCAGAGACTACTGTACCTGAACGTTCACTGCTTCGATAGCTTTCAGACATGTAGGCAGTGAGTGCCCGATATTTGAAACCATTTAACTGGCCAGGAACGGCTCCTGAATGGTTAAATCGACCGGCTATCTGGCAATATTCAGCGCATCGCTAGCTAAGATTAGTGGCCAAATTGGGCCGCTGAAATAGCAGGCCTGTTTTTGGGCGGTTTCATCTCAATAGGCCAGCACTGAATATTGGCTTGGCCGGTTAAGTTCAAACCGGCCAAAGAACACCCAGATATTCAATGCCGGTCACCAGAAATGGCCTGAAATTGAATATCTGGGGCTCAGTGCCGACCATGGGAGTCAGCCCAGCTACCTCCCATGGTCTGAATATTGGACCCTATATAAGTAATACAATTAAATAATGTAACATAAATTTGCTTGCAATATAGTGAAAATGAACTCCACATATAGCCATCATAATGCATTTGCTTCAGGTTATATAGGCTTGACTGGAGCAGTCAAGTGTACCTCTAATGTATAAGTTGAAACAAATTTAGAAAGAAATATATACAAAGAATTTAAAAAAAAAAAGCCACGAGAGCAAAGGCCATATCACAGAGAGACTGAAGGCATTTTTATATGAAACCAAAACAGGTAAAGCTTAGAATTGAAAATTCCACAGTCATCACCCAGCAATATCTCTTTTACAAACCCCTATGCCCACACTGAGAAACCGAAGCCTAGAAGATAGAACCCATACAATTTCCACAGAAAAGCTCTCTAACTGTATAGTATCCAAAAAATATTCTTTCCCCTGAAAGGTTATCAAAACAAAGAGCTCCCCGAGCAAGCACACTGGCCTTTGATTGTATAAAGATCTGTCTGTGCAGTTGTGTAGAGCCAGCTATGTCAGGGAAGACTTGAATTCTCTGACCACAAAAGGCTATTTCTTTCTTTTTGAAGCAAGCTTTTAATATAAGCAATTTATCAGCTTAAGAAAAAAAAAGGTACCAAAAGAGTAGAATAATCTGCTGTTTCATCTTGAGTTGATTCCAAAAAACCCGTTAAATCCAGACTGTCTGCAGATGCAAGTTGATCTCAAACTTTCTCCATTACTACATTCCTATATATATATATAGTAACGTTTTGATATTCCAACACCCTCCACATTTGAGAGACCAAAAACATCCTATATGTATTTTTTTAAGAAAAAAAAAGAAGAAGAAAGTAACCTGGTCATAAGAAAATGTAAGAAACACAGATTCATAACTTTGACAGAATTATTTGACAATTCCAGCCTATGATGTACTGAACTTAATAGCAGAAGGACCCAGGGCTTGAAGAGTTTGAATCTGAGACTCATGGATTTTAACATAAAGACTGTTCTCCATTTCTTCCAATTTCATAGCTGTATCTTTAGAAAAGTCACAGAGTTGGTCTACTGAATTCTTCAGCAAAAGTTCAGTTCTAGTTACTACCTTCCAACTATCTACCAATTAAACAGATTCTGGAATCACAGCTAATTTTTGAGAAATTTAGGTAATGGTACAGAGGCAGTGACTACCACTGTAGACCTGTGATCCTATCAGACTGAAATAACAGGATTATTGGACTCACTAAATGACTCCTTCCAGAGATGCCGAGGAGGCCGTTGTGGGAGCAGAGGATTATGCTGGTCAGACTCAATGTTGCCTCCAAGCCAGATGATGAGGCAGAGACTTGTCCCAGTGAAACTCCTCCTCCACTAGCAGACGCCACATATCTATCCCTGGACCACCTGCAGTTGAAACAGTTCCTCCACCGGACTTCAATTTAGCCTTCTGCTTACCTTTGTCAAGTTCAAGTTCACATTCACATTTATTTTGATATACTGATGATTGTGCAATACATCTCAATGGTTTATAAATCTTAAAAGGGAAGAGGAAAGACAGATTCTAAAAAAACATATTACATCTCATTAATTATAACGGTAGATGTTACAATTCAGGAAAGGTGAGCCCTTGGGCCACAGCCAGGTTAGTGCTACCCAGTCAATCCGAGGGTTAGCCGGGCCCCGATTGGCGGCATGCAAGTCACCCGGGTTAGGGCTCAGGACACCAGGTCCCACTGGCATTGACAACGAGGCTGGGCTGGAACTGAAGGCTTGGCAGGAGCTGAGGCAAGGCTGGACTGTAGCTGAAGACTTGGCAGAAGTTGAGTCAGGGTGGAACTAGAGACAGGCATGACAAGGCAAGCTAGACAGAAAGCCAGGCTGGCAGGCTGGAGGTCAGGCAAGGCACTTCAAAGAAACCCATTGTGAACTTCCTTATATACCCCCCCCCCAGACAGGAAGTAATGATCTCCACAGTTATTTTGGGTCTCTTAAATGATACCTCCCTTCTGCAGTCCCTTTAAAGCTGGGCCTGATGCGTGCATGAGCACCTATGCGTGCTAGGAACTGAAGACCAGGAGGGAGCAGCCTGCCAGCCCAGCAGGAGCACCTTGGCCCACTTGGAATCACAATGTGGATGGCCCATTGGCCAGAAGAGCTGACCAGGAACCCCAATGGATCCCAGGAAGGCTGGCTCAAACTCCTCCTGCCAGTGGAAAGGTGAGCCAGGGTGCAGTGGAAATGGGCACAGGCATGGCTGTGACAGTAGGGGGACTTTTATTATCACTTAAAAGAGAGAATAGAAAAAAAGACAGCAAAGAGGCTGTAATAATATTAATAATAATAGTAATAATAAAAACGGGGACCTCACTGCTCTATCATTCCAAACCCTGCAAATTTAAAGGCGGATGCTATATAACCGTGTGTATCCGTAAATAAGACAGCTTTTAATGCATTCTTGGAGTGGTTAAATGATGCCTCCTGTTGAAGGTGGAGGGGCAGGACATTCCACATTGTAGGTCCTGCAACGCTGAATATAGCATGTTTTGTGGTTTCCAAACAAATAACTCTAAACAAAGGGACAACAAGAAGGTTTCGATTGAGAGATCTAAAGGATCTTATAGGTGTATAAGGAATGATAAATCGTGATTTAAAAAACTATGTATCTTATGAATTAAGGTTGAGATCTTAAATCTAATCCTAACTGATACAGGCCTGGGCACAGACTCTTGGGGCATCAGGTCCAAAGATAGTGGAGGCAAACAGAGGCTTAATCTCATGACTCCTTTTGGCTACAAAGGAGTAATGAGCCCTTTGGCCACACCATGTGCCTGTGGCCAAAGTCCACAAGTCAGGATGTTAAGTAGGGCTGTCTGATTATGTCAGTGGGACAGACTCTGCTGAGCTCTCCCAAAAAAGTCTGGTTTCCTCTAGTTATTGAGGGAAACAGGAACACAGAAACCTCTCCAGCAAAAGGTGACCCAGTGCCTTCTCAAATCCAAGAGTGCCCTTCTAATGTTGTCGACCACTGATAGTCAAATAACCAATTAGAAAGTGACCCACAGAACTGTAGAGTATGACAGCAGATAAAACATTCAAGGCCCTTATAACTTACCTAATTTAATTCCTTTAAGAATGTCATAGACCCCTGGCTTTTCCTCCTCATCTCAAATAGGGACCCTGTATTCTTATCCCATACCTTCTTCATTTCTGTTACTGTATTTGACTCCCCTGAGAGCTTGTTCCAGCCTTTCCATGGAGACATATTTTCTGATATTACTTCTGAATCTACTCCCTTGGAACCTGCAGTCATAACTTCGTGGTCTAGAGATTCTTTTATTCTGCAAAAGGTTATTTGCACCTCTGAAATATTGGAATGTCTCCATCATATCTCCCTTCTACGCTTCTTTAGGGTGTACCTGTTTAGCTTCTTAAACCACATGCATGTCATGACTTTGGGGGCAGACCACGAACAACGTGTGTAGCTTTCTTCTGGATCTCTGCTCATGCTGATATTGGCAGATTCTAGCACTGGAAAGGTTTTGAGTGAAATATTGATTCCTATAGGCTGGTTACCAACATGTGCAGGGTGCCTGATGTTTGCGAGTGAGAGTGAGGAAGGGTTATACCCCAATTTGGGAAGCAAATGCTCTAAATGCTCACACAGGACATGTAAACATGTCTCCTTAATAGTGCGCACATGTAGTGAGCCAACAGGACTGGAGAACTTGCTTTCAGCTGCAGCAGGATGTTGATGAAATGTACTGTAAGCACTGAGTCCTGGACTTTTGACAAGTGATCTGGTGAACATCAAAACCTAAACTCATATGCAGAGGATAAGATTTGACAGTAAGCTTTTTTAAAACTGCTTAAAAAAAATGACTTTCAACATTGTTTGGAGAATTAAGTGTATCCTTGAATCTCACACAGGAGAAAACTGGTGAGATCTTGTATTTTGATGCTTGGGGCAGGAGTAGAACGTGGATACAGAGGAGTTTTCTTAGGGGGTGGGTCACTGATCAGTGAGTATGGGTTGATGTCCCCTGCAGAAATGCCTGCCACTTGCACCACACAGCCCTTGAAAGCGTGCAATACATCTGCAGCAACACATGTACATATTTATGGAGTATGCTTAACCCTCATCCCAGTGCTTTAGTGAAGGGCTGGACATATTCTCTTGCTTTGCTGAGATGCAATTCAGAGTAGCGACAGGCTGAAAATTAGAATTCTTGAGTCTGGTTTACCACCCGTTGGACTTCAACCAAATCTTCTGTGGGTGTCAGGCAGCAGTATGAACGTATTACAAGTAGAGAATAAACCACAGAATGTTGTGGTTTGAGATAAAGAACCAACTTGTCTGTACTAACACAGGCTTTCAGGCTTATTTTTGAAAGAGAAGGGCGCCCATCTTTCGACACAAATCGGCACCTACATGTGGGTACAGTGAGTTTGTGGTGGGTTTTGAAGGGCTCACATTTACCACCACAAGTGTAACAGGTAGGGGGAGATGGGCCTGGGTCAGCCTGCCTGAAGTGCACTGCACCCACTAAAACTGCTCCAGGGACCTGCATACTGCTGTCATGGAGCTGGGTATAACATTTGAGGCTGGCATAGAGGCTGACACAACATATTTTTAAAGAAGATTTTTTTAGGGTGGGAGGGGGTTGGTGACTACTGGGGGAGTAAGGGGAGGTCATCCCCAATTCCCTTTGGTGGTCATCTGGTCAGTTCGGGCATCTTTTGAGGTTTGGTCGCAAGACAAAATGGACCAAGTAAAGTCGGCCAAGTGCTCGTCAGGGACTCCCTTCTTTTTTCCATTATCGGCCGAGGATGCCCATCTAATAAGCATGCCCCAGTCCCGCCTTTGCTACGCTGCTGACACACCCCCATGAACTTTGGTTGTCCCCGCGATGGAAAGCAGTTGAAAGCGCCCAAAATTTGTGTCAGAAGATGGGCACCCTTCTCTTTCAAAAATAAGCCTGCTAGCCACTTCAGCCTTTCCTAATAAGGAAATCATCCCCTGCCCCAGAACAGGAATTTGACGTCAGAAGGGCAGGGGATTGGCAGAGCCAACAGTCCGTGTCTGAGCACTGTGGCCTCGTGCCTTTTACTTCTTGATTTTTCTGCCACTGCTGCTGGTTGGGAGAAGCAGCAGTGGTCCTAGGAGAGTTGCTGGATGGGGTGAGAGGAGGCAGGGGGAGAAATACTGGATGGGGAGGAGGGGAGAAATACTAGATAGGGAGAAAGGGGGCAAGGGGAGATATGCTGATGGGGAGAGAAGGGGCAAGGAGAGAGATGCTGGATGGAGAGAGAGGGCAAGGGGAGAAATGCTGGATGGGGAAAGAGGGGACAAAGGGGAGAAATATTGGATGGGGAGAGAAGGGGCAAGGGGAGAAATGCTGAATGAGGAGAGAGGAGGAAAGGGAGAAATACTGGATGGGGAGAGAGGGGGCAAGGGGAGAAATGCTGATGGGGAGAGAAGGGGCAAGGAGAGAGATGCTGGATGGAGAGAGAGGGCAAGGGGAGACAAGCTGGAAGGGGAGAGAGGGGACAAGGAAAAATACTGGATGAGGAGAGAGGGGACAAGGGGAGAAATACTGGATGGGGAGAGAGGGCGCAAGGAGTGAGATGCTGGATGGAGAGAGAGGGCAATGGGAGAAATTCTGCGCCTAAATTTTAATGCACACAGGCAAAAGGTGGCATGGTTATGTTTGAGAAAATGGACGTTTTGTGGGCATTCCAAAATTTACTTGCACTCTTACAGAATATGGTCCTCTTCGCCTAAATCTACACACCAGGATTTTCACTGGTGTAACTGGAAGTATGTAGTTTTAGTCGCTAAGATACCAACTAAGCATATTTTATATACTGCGCCTAAATCTATGCTTAGGCGGAAATGATTTCTGTGTGGATTTTTCGGGCGCCATATATAGAATCTAGCCCTTAGCACGTATTCCGGTGCCCAACTGTGGATGCGAAGACTTACACCAACTGAAACCTGGTGTAAATCCTGGTGTGCAACTTGGATACGCAATTCCCAAATTCTATAACACTGTGCATAATTCCTTGGAATGCTCCTGACCTGCACATGCCCCTCCCATAGCCACACCCCCTTTTGGGCTATGCATAAGAGGATTTGGATACAGATATTTATAGAATTGTGTGCAGCCAGATATGCATGCAAATCTAATTTAGAGCCAATTAACATCAATAATAGTTAACAGCAAATTGATTGTTAATGGCTCATTAATTTATTAGTGTGTGGATCTCAGGAATCTTGGACGCCATTTATAGAACCCAAGGGTCAGTGCTACCCTTAAAGCATAATTTTCATTATTATATATCAACATCAATAGTAATAATGGGATTGATATTTAAAATAGGGCTGCATTTCGATCAAAGTTTTAATCGTGATTAATCGCATGTCATTTTTTTCACTGCAGCTTCTTGTGACTCTGGGCAAGTCACTTAACCCTCCATTGCCCAGAGTCACAAGGAGCTGCAGTGGGACCAAAAATAAATAAATAGCATACCTTGAATTGTGCGATTAATCTCGAATACAAATTTTAATCAGAATGCAAATTAATTAAAGAATAAAAAGTAATGAAATGATATGACGTACAAAATACAAATTGACAAATTACATATTAAAGAATCTAAAACAGCATGCAGAATAGCTATAAACAGCCTTCCAGTTTTCACAGCCTACTTCAGAAATGCAGTCCTAATTTCAAAGGATTTAACTGGCTATTTGGCTGAATATCTTTAAGGACTACTATGGCAACCATCCAGATTGTGCTAGGGTAGTTCAAGAGCAGAGACACAGCGAAACCAGAGTTACCCAGGTAGTGGCGATTTCAGATAACTATCCCGATAACTTAGAGGCCCTTTTACTAAGCTGCATAGGTGCTTACATGCACCCAACACATGTCAATTTTGAGTTACCGCTCAGTTACCACGTGGCCCTTGCGGTAATTTCATTTTTGACGTGCGTCCGATACGCACGCCAGAAAATATTTTTATTTTCTGGCACACAGGCGGAATTCGGCATTTTACACGTGTAGACCATTACCACCCAGTTACCATGTGAGACTTTACCGCTAGGTCAATGAATGGCGGTAAGGTCTCAGACCCAAAATAGACGCGCGACAATTTTCCTTTTGCCGCACGTCCATTTTCAGCAAAAATGTTAAAAAGGCATTTTTTACAGGTGCACTGAAAAATGATTCTGTGCGCGCCCCAAACACGCGTCTACACTACCGAAGGCCATTTTTCAGCGCACTTTTGTAAAAGGGCCCCTTAGGATGCTTGACTTAAGTGTATTCAGATTAGCTCTTCGCATAGTCCCCGAATATCGCTGCTCGCTCACTGCAGTATTCAGATATTGAGTAGCAGCTACTATCTGGATTCTGCCACTGAACATCCTGATTTTTTGCCCATGGGCACTGTTAAAAATGCTGAATACTGCGAACTCAGTATCGGAGGGAAAATTGTTGCTCCTCCCTTCTCACCTCTCAGAAGCTATCCAGAAATCTGCTGCCAGGCCAACCTCCCTAGTGGTAGATGGATGTAAGTTTGTGAGGAGCTAAAACTTGGTGAAACACATTATTATCCAATTAGAAAGGAAGGCATTCTAAGGATTAAAAATTCTTAATTTTCTCATCAAGTAATAATATGAGCAAATCAACTCTACATCATCATTTCGATGTGATTCTTCATTTCTGCTTACTTATAGAAGGAGTGGAAGCCCAAAGGAAACCTAGGAAGCTCTCACCTTCCTCATCTCCCTGTTTTCACATTACCTGGCAAAAGTACTGAGAAACAGGTTTCACATTACTCACAATTCTCTTGGTTATTTTAGGCCCCTTGAGTGGAAAATAAAAAGACATAAAGATGAAGTATCCAGCCCTCGCTGTGGAAACCAAACAGTCTTGTTGACTTTAGCCCTGAAAGGCCTTGGTGTAAACTCACTGAGTGGCACAGTGTAAGGCAGCTTTTAAAGTAAATGAATCCCAGATTCTGTAAACACTGACTTAAGGTGGGCCCATTAGAACAGGGGCTATTAACTTTAAAGGCATAAAAGAGATTGGGAGGCAGAATGGAGCCGCCTTATAGAAACTCACTGCACAAGTATTGGCTCTACAAAGCCATAGCTTACAATGGACCCTGTGAAGAAAGGCCAAAGTGAGACCAACCATAGCTAGATTGCAAATACTGGCCAAGAACTGTGGATGTGGGGTCATGTGCTGCTGAGTACAGATGTTGTCCATCTATCAAAGAAGAGAAGAAGTGTCTTCAGCAGCAAATGGCTAACCTACTGAAGAGGGCTTTAAACTAGAATTGTTAGGTGATCAAAGTCAAGTAAGTACAAGCCCTCAGGTAAGCGAAGCATTAAATACCTCTATACAAATGGGGAAAAAGGGGCCATGTCTGGAAAGCAGTATATACTACTGCCCGAAATATGGGAAATAAGGTTATAGATCTTGAGGCTATCATGGAAGAGACTGATTTGGATTTAGTGGCAATCACAGAGATATGGTTCACAGAGAACCTTGACTAGGATGTAATTATGCTGGGGTATAATCTGTTCAGGAAAAACAGGGTAGGACGAAAGGGAGGGGGAGTGACATTATATGTTAAAGATAATATTAAAGCCACACAACTTGCAGGATCTACACGGTAAGGAAGAGGCATTGTGGGTCAATCTGGAAAGAAAGAATGGCAAATGTATTTACATTGGTGTGATATACAGACCTTCTTTACAGAAAGAAGCAATGGACAGAGATTTAACTAAAGACATTCAAAATATTGCTGTGAATGGGGAAGTACTACTAATAGTTGAGTAGCGCTCTAGAAATGTTAAGTAGTAGTAGTAGTAGTAGTTGATATGCCAGATGTTGATTGAGGTATCACTATTGCAGGTTTTTTTTTTTAGAAGCAGGGAGATCCTGGTTTCTATACAGGTGGAATTATTCCAGCAGTTGGTAATGGAATCCACATGGAATTGGGCCATACTGGACTTGGTGTTTACTAATGGGGAGAGTATTTCTGATGTTATAGTAGTGATCACCAGATGGTGTGGTTTAATATTAAGATAGGTGTGGAGAGAGTTCATTTAAAAGTGAAGGTTCTAGACTTCAAAAAACTTTGTTCAGATGGGGGATTACCTCAAGGAATTGTCTGGATGAGAACATCTGGAAGAAGTTGGAAAGCAGCGGACAAAACTGAAAAGAGCTATTGTAAGTGTAACAAACCTTTTTGTAAGGAAAGTATATAAAAGTAAGAGGAAAAATAGGCTGCTTTGGTTCTCAAAAGTAGTAGCTGAAAAGGTAAGGAAAAAGAGGTTAGCCTTTATAAACTTCTAGGGATCACATAAACAGGAAGACAGGCGACAATATCTGGAAAAGCTAAGAGAAGCTGGTAGAGTAGTCAGGAAAGGAAAGATGTAAATGGAAGAAAAAAAAAATAGTCAAAATGGTAAAATGGAGGGGGGGGGGCAAGACATTTTTTAGAAATGTTAGTGATAGGAGAAAGTATAAACTTGGCATTGTGAGACTCAAAGTTGAAGAGGAAGAATATGTAGAAGCTGATAAAGATAAGGTGGAATTGCTTAACAAATACTTCTGTTCTATGTTCACAGTTGAAAGGCTGGGAGCAGGACCACAGAAGACAAACACAAATAGGAATGGAAGGGTAGTAGGCCCTGTATGATTTTCATAGGATTGTGTTCATAAGGAGCTGGCTAAACTAAAGGTGGACAAAGCGATGGGACTGGATGGCATACATCTGAGGGTACTGAAGGAACTTAGGGAAGTTTTAGTGGCTCCGCTGGCTGACCTTTTTCAAATGCTTCTGTAGACTCAGCAGTGGTTCCTTAGGACTGAAAAGAGCAGGTATGGTCCCTCTCCATAAAAGCGAAAGTAAGGAAGAGGTTGGGAACCACAGGTCGAACACCGAACAGAGAGTTTCAATGTATCATCAACGATGACACCTAGATCCCTTTCCTGGTCGGTGACTCCTAATGTGGAACTTTGCATCACGTAACTATAGTTTGGGTTCCTCTTTCCCACATGCATCACTTTGCCATTTAGATGCCCAGGTCTATAGAGATTTCATTCAATTTCTCTGACTCATCAGTTTTGAATACCATTTCTGGCACCAGTATCTCTCTCAAATCTTCCTGGGTGAAGACCAAAGCAGAGAATTCATTTAATCTGTCCGCTATGGCTTTGTCTTCCCTGAGTATCCCTTATACCCCTCCGTCATCGAGCAGTCCAACTGATTCTTTTGCCTGCTTCTTGCTTTTAATATACCTAAAAAAAAATTTTTACTATATGTTTTTGCCTCGAACGCAATCTTTTTTTCAAAGTCTCTCTTTGCCTTCCTTATCAGCACTTTGCATTTGACTTGCCATTCCTTATGCTGTTTCTTATTATTTTCAGTCAGATCCTTCTTCCATTTTCTGAAGGATTTTCTTTGAGCTCTAATAGCTTCCTTCACCTCACTTTTTAACCATGCCAGCTGTCACTTGGCCTTCCTTCCTCATTTTTTAATACATGGAATATAACTGGCCTGGGCTTCCAGAATGGTATTTTTGAACAGCATCCACACCTAATGTAAATTTTAGACCTTCGCAGCTGCTCCTCTAAGTGTTTTTTTTTTCACTTCTATTTTATCATAGTCTCCTTTTTGAAAGTTAAATGCTAACGTATTGGATTTCCTGTACTTATTCCAGAGCTGATATCAAATCTGATTATATTATGATCATTGTTATCAAGCTGCGTCAGTACCATTACCTCCTGCACCAGATCATTCACTCCACTAAGGACTAGGTCAAACATTTTTCCTTCTCTTTTTGGCTCCTGTACCAGCTGCTCCATAAAGCAATCCTTGATTTCTTCAAGGAAGCTTACTTCCCTAGCATGCCCTGATGTTACATTTACCCAGTCAATATCGGGGTAATTTAAATCACCCATTATTTGTTTGTCAGTCTCCCTAATTTATGATAACATTTCTACATCTGTCTATTCATCCTGGACAGGTGGATGGTAGTACACTCCTATCACTATCCTTTTCCCCTTTACAGATGGATTTTTAATCCATAGGGATTCCAAGATGTGTTTTCTGTCCTGCAGAATTTTCAATTTATTAGCTTCAAGGCCCCCCTTAACATACAATGCTACCCCTCCACCAGTTCGATCCACCCTATCACTATGATATAATTTGTACCCTGGTATGACAGAGGGTAGTGGCAAATGGAGCTCATTCTGAGAAAAAGGATATTACCAGTGATGTGCCGCAAGGTTCAGTTCTTGGGCAGTTTTTTAATAAACATTTTTATAAGTGATATTGCTGAAGAGCTGTCTGGTAAGGTTGCCTCTTTGTAGATGAGACCAAAATATGCAGTAGGGTAGACACCCCTGATGGTTTGGATAAAATGAAAAAGGACTTAGCGAAGCTAGAGGAATGGTCTGGGATTTGGCAGCAAAGACTTAATGCTAAAAAATGCAGGGTCATGCATTTGGGTTGCAAAAACCCGAGGGGATGGTACAGTTTAGGGGGTGAAGAACTTTTGTGTATGAAAGAGGAGCAGGACTTGGATATGATTGTATGTGATGATTTTAAGGTGGCCAAACAGGTAGAAAAGAGAACGGCAAAAGCTAGAAGGATGTTCGGGTGCATAGGGAGAGGAATAGCCAGTAGGAAAAAGGAGGTGATGATGCCCTTGTATAAGACTTTGATGAGACCTAATTTATAATACTGTGGAGGATTGTACTGGGCCTCCTGGTTTCACTGTTCCTACTGTTCATCCATGGGTGTGATAAGCTTCTCTCAAACTCCTGTAATGCCAGGTAGAATCAGCAGATATGGAAAAGGCTGTTTGTCCACACTTCCTCCAGGCCACTATAATTGCAGTATTGTATATTTTATGCAGCTTTTTCAGCATTAGTTAGCAATTAATGAATTTGTAGAGTGTGAGGAAGTCTAAATGATGTTGCCACATCCTCATAAGGATACTCCCTCACTGTGTCAGAGCCACCTTAAACCCTATAGTCCTGCCCAAGGGGGAAGTAACAGGGGAGGAGTAAAGCCAAGAGCACATGGTCCAGGACATGTGAAAGCCCAGGGCACAGCTAGGTTAAAGAGGCCCAGAGGGAAGCAGTGACACCCAACTGCATTTCCCTCCACCACCTACATGTGAACTGCAACTGTTACAGGTAGGCCAAGTTCAACTTGGAACCTTGCAACTTTGGATTTTGACCCAAGTAACTGCTAGAGACTATCTGGCCATTATTCAACGTGAGTTAACTGACTGGAAACAGCCGCTGACCGGTTATCTTGCTTACTGATGGCTATCCAGTCATTGTCAGCAGCACTTAACTGGTTATCTTCACTGAAAATGACCGGTTAGTGCCAAAGTACAAGTCGGCTATGTTGACATTCCAGGGGTGTTTTGAGGGTGTTCAGTTAGCTCCCAATATTCATAGCTAACTGGCCAGTGTTAGTACACAAATAGAAGTCTTATCTTTATAGGTTAACGAATGGCTGGTTAGCTCTGAATATCAAATTAACTGGGCATGCTAAGCACCAGTGGACATTAACAGTGCTGCCTTCTGTAAATTGAATATAGGGGGGTACATTGATAACTCTGGGGAGCCAGGCAAGAGACAAGCAAATTGTATTGCCATGCAGAGAGACAGTAATGTACACTGTGGTCCTGCAGAAGCAGGCCACTGGAGAACCTTGTTACATCTAAGGCACATTTGTATGTTTATTTTCTTTCCCCCACCATGAATAGTATTTTCCTTTACCTGCACCCATTGTGTGGCTCCAGTTTGTCCTAGCTCCAGGCCTGCCATCACATTACCACATGGACAAATTTTGATAGATTTCCTTGATAGCTAAAGTTCTACAGATCCCACTGACTGATTGGAAGAAAGTGTGTGTGGGTAGAGGGGCGAGGGGTAGAAAAGGTTTAGGTTAAGCAGATTCCTACAAATTCTATTTAATACAAATTTGAAAGGTCTAAATTTAATCTGGAGCAGCTTTTATGTCCTCCTTGGCACCCATCTTCCATGTGGACACCCACAGAGTGAGTGAAATATTGATTGCACCTAAGGAACGTAGCAGAACCAAACTTGAGTCTTTAGTAAGCCTGCCCGAGGGAAAAGTCTTGAAACTGGAGGAAACTGGAAGGAAAATAAACATTGCACAAAAAGAAGAACCTTATCCTAAATCACTGGCAATTGTAACCCTTGGCAGGAAATGAAGGGAAGTGGCAAAATGAAAAAATGCTTTTCCACGAGGCGAGCCAGTTGTTCCCAGCTTTCTGTTGGTAGAATGTTTGCTTCCCCTGTGATTCATAAACTTACCTGGGCAGAAGGAATACTCATAATGATCCACACACAGTTAGCGCTTGCTCTTACTGAAGCCATAAAGAAAAAAAACTTTCAGTGAAGATAGGAAACTAATGTCAAAGGGTGAGATGTTTCCTGGAGACATATTCTAGGGCCTTTCTTACTTGCAAAATAATGTGGAGGCCATCCCAGGCAGAAGTAAGCAGTGCTTTTCTCCTCCTTTGTAAGTAGGACGAATTATCTGCACCTTGAAAAAATGGTTCATCTATGTACCGAGACATGCTGGGGATTTGAGTTCAGCTTGTAATTTTTGGGCATTTTCTAGTGCCATGAAGGAGCAAATGCTACAAAGAGAGTACATAAAATATTAGGGGAGGGGGAGAGGAATGAGAGCCAAGGGAATGAGGAAGAGTCAAATACTGCTTCCTATATTAACACCCAATGAACAGGGTTGTAGGGCAGTATTAGGGAACAATTTGGCATGTAAGAGGTTAAACATTATAGAAAGGTCTGTGTACAATCTTAGTGTGACTACACTATAATCAAGGAAACACAGGCATGGTGGCCTCAAGTCAATGGCAGGCTTGTGCTACTACTATGATTTGTTTTAAGTTCTTGGCACAGAATCTGATAAAGTCCTAGGGATGTGTACTGACAGAATGTGTACTGACAGAAGGGAGCTTTGCATAGGCCTCAGAGAAAGTTTATATTATCTCTTTTTGTTTATATTTCAAGCCAGCGTGTGTTTGGGCTCAGAGCCCAATGCATATTCTTGTTGCGGAGGGATAGGGGTGGGGGCACTGGGTCTACAGGCACTTCCTTTTTCCCTGATAATCTGCCTCTTCCTTCCTGTTGCACCTCACAGCAACATCCCAGGCTAGAAAAGGCCTGCAGGGAAGTTTCCCTTTACTGCTGCAAAGTAACTGCAAAGCCAGCTATAGAAATGTCATTTCACCCAGCACACTCTGCAATTATCTATGCCAGATTGCCTTAAATTACACAAACTGGAGGCTCCTGCAAGTTTCCTACACTCTGTATTCCTTGGATATTTTGTCATGAGTTCATAGCTCTTATTTTAGACTCCACTTACTTAGTAAATTACGGAGACTTCTTCTTCAAGTTGTTGAAACTATTGTTATGAGTAGCATTGATTACTGCAGCATTGCTTAATTGGGCTTGCCTGCCATCAGTATTAAATCATTGCAAATGGTTCAAAATTCAGCAGTGCGTTTGCTGTTTAGTTTGTCGAAGTTTGATCATATTAGTGTATATTTACTACTACTACTATTTAACATTTCTAAAGCGCTACTAGGGTTGCGCAGCGCTGTACAAGTTAACATAGAAGGACAGTCCCTGCTCAAAGAGCTTACAATCTAATGGACAAATGTACAGTCAGTCAAGTAGGGGCAGTGTATATCAGTGTATATTTAAAAAGCTTGAAGTAGTTGCCAGTTGGTTATCGTATAAAATCAAAGGTCCCGATATTCAGACTGTAGGAGATAACTGGGGTGTCTCCTGCAGTCAGCGCTAAACCCGGATATTCAATGCCAGTCCGTTTCCGGTTTTAACCGACCATGCTGACATTCAGCGCTGGCCACTTAAAGTCAGACCGGCCAAAGTTATGTCACCTATTGTGGCAGCCAAACACACAAGATTCAAAGCAGGCAATACAAAAATCACAAGATGTCAGTGTTCGCAATTGGCGTGATTGAACGTACTTTTGCACTGCATGTGTCAAGTATAAAGAGGATATTCAGCGCTGGTCAAGCTTGGCTGGTCTGCTTTTGAAAATCGGCAGATAACTGGTTATATCGCCCAATATAACCGGCTATCTTTAAGCTGCTAACCGATGATTTTCAGGGCCAGCTATCTGGCACTGAATATTGCCGGATAGCAGCTTCTGTGCCATTTTAGTGGTCATTTGCTTTTAAATATCGGGCGGAAAGTTACTTTTGATGCTGCATAATGTTTTGCATCAGAAATCCTCTTTATATTTGACACATGCAGTGCAAAAATACGTTCCGTCATGCCGATTGTGATCACTGATGTCTTGTGATTTTGTATTGCCTGCTTTGAATCGTGTGTTTGGACATAACGAGAAGAGAAACTTTTTCTTTAGCCGGACCAACAATATGGAATGAATTGCCGAGATATCTCAAAAATGAACGACATGCACTGACATTTAAACACCAGCTGAAAAGACATTTGTAATGCCTGGCATATTATACATCTGATGATGCTTTCTTCTTAAAGGAAGGGCTTGGATGTTACTTTCTGGTATGTTCTGCCTGGCATATTATGCATTTTCTGATACTATTTCTTTGGATCACCTAAAGTGCCTGGATGTTATTGTTTGGTATAATTTTGTATTATGTTATTGTGTACTTACAAGATTTTATGTATGTATTTTTGTAAGCCGCCTTAGACAAAGGCAGATTAAAAATACTAAATCCAATTCAATCCAATGAGTGTGGTACAACTCCACATACACGTGTTAACTCTTGGGCATGATCAAATCATGTTGATTATGATGGGAATTCAGGAAAGGACAGAGAGATGGTCCTATCCTCCTTTGCATTGTCATTTCTATAAAACTGTGGAGAAACACGAATGGGCATCTACATACACACATTCAGGTTTATAATTATCATTTAACAAACGATGCCTGCAAATATGAGCTCATACAGTGACTTAGGAACCACATGGAAATGACCATTTACATCTACAAAATGCTATACGTGCATCAGGTCAAGATGGGTCACTATGTGGATGTTACAGTCTGCTTCTGTTAATTAAAAGCTCCTTTAAAAAAATAGGCCTTTAGGATTTCTAAGTATGTGTTTACTAGATAACAACCAAGTCAGATCTGGGCATTCAGAATGCACACAAATGCTGCTTAAGTTATTGTGAAAAAAACATGCTACAATCTAGCAAGTTTTGTTTGTTTTTTTTTACTTATGTTGTGGTTCCAAACCTTTCTGCCAGTTCAACAATGGCATAAAGATTAGAGGCTGACCAAAACTGATGGTTTAGGGTTTTGACCAAAACCGAATCCTCGGCCAAAATTTGCCACTTGGTTTTGGCTGGAACCAAAGCTAAAGCTGAAACTGAAACCATCATGCCTGCTGAGACAAGACTGCCCGAGAGGTCCTGGCAGCCATTTTGAGATTGGAACCAGCATAAGCAGGAGCAACTGGAGATTGCTCCTTGTTGCTCCTGCTTATGCTGGTTTCAATCTCAAAATGCTGATGGGACCTCCTGCAGCAGACTCACCAGCCATTTTGACTGAGCAGCGGCACTGGGCAGGAACAAGTGGGCTTTGTTCCTGCACATGAAAAGGCCACTAGACCACCAGGGCTTCTTAAGGTAGGCCCAGGGAGGTCTATGGGTGATCTGGCAGCCTGGGGTGGGGTGGGGGGTGGGACAGAGAGTGATTGCAGGTGGTGGTGGTGGTGGGGAGTTTCAGCTTCAGCAGAAAATACACTGGCACTTTCAGCTGAAACCTAAACCTGGATTTTGGACTGGTTTTGGTGCTGAATCCAAAACTGAAACCAAAATTTGGTCAGCCTCTAATATAAATGCAGCATAGGAGCAGAGGGTGATCTGAGATAAAGTGTGGCACTTCATGTCAGATCACTGAACATTACTGAAGGCCCCCAGATCCCCTCCCTCAACCCACAAATGTATTGGTGGAATGCTGAGCCATCCCCAGACTCCACAACTGACTGAAGTGGCCCAAGTGGGTCCCCCCCCCCCCACACCTGTGCATCTCTAATTTGGGAGGCAGGAGCAATGACCTGCCTCTGTGCTACCATCAGTGATGTACCAAGGTGGGGGCGGTCCACCCCTGGTGCACGCCGCTGGGGGGTGCCGTGGCGCGCGCCTGTCAGCTCCGAGTTCGCTACGCTAACTTCGCTGGTTCACTGCAGCTCCCTCCCTCTGCCCTGGAACAGGTTACTTCCTGTTCCGGGGCAGAGGGAGCTGCAGCGAACCAGCGAAGTTAGCGTAGCGAACTTGGAGCCGACAGGCGCGTGCCACGGCACCCCCCCAGTGGCGTGCACCTGGGGGGAGGTGTCATTTTGCGGGGGGGGGGGGGGTGCTGCACCCGGGGGGGGGGGGGCGCATCGGCGATCCGCCCCAGGTGTCATCGAGGCTAGGAACGCCACTGGCTTCCATCTTGAAAAATGGCAGCTCCAGACCTCATACAATGAGTTAAGATGTACTGCATGGATCATTCTGCCAAACAAGGCAATGAGGAGTCCAGCCATGTATGTTTTTTAAAATCTCCCTTCCTGTTAGTGCATGAGTCAGTCTTCACTCACACTCTGACAGGAAAGGAGATGTTTAATTGTGATTCAACAAAGGGCTGAATCTTACCACTGTGGAGTATGCTATTTTTTTTTTTTTTTGGGGGGGGGGGGTTTACAGCCGCGGTAATCTGCATGTTATTAGTTTACTGCACTAGAATATTTTTTAGCACTTGCATCAGAAGGTTCTGCAGTGGAACTTAGCACAGAATTTGCATTGTGGCCTCAATGTTATTTTAGCTGTCAGTTGTTGCAGGCACATCAGCTTAGGAAATGCGAAAAGTTTGTATGTTTGTCAAATAACACCATGATGTGCTCCCTGCTGGTGTTTCACAGATAATAAACAGACCCTACATTTACAAAGATGCTTTATTATTTATTTCTGGATGAAAAGGGGACCCAGGTAGCTTTGGCCTGCGTGACAAGTGTTTTTTGCAAGAGAAAAAAATAAACTCAGGACCAGCCAGATTGATCAGGTCCATGTATTTGCATTTAATAGAAGGCAGAGGAGAAAGGGGGAACGGATCTGACTTGTATATAGAATACCTGCTCTTCCTGTACAGGTAACTAGGAGCTGTCCCTTCAGCACCACCCATTCACCTCCTGGAGACTGTGCCTGCTTGGCACTGACTGTTCATTTACTGAATGTTGCACGATATCATTCCCTTTATGGAATATCGTTTATCGTTTATTCATTTACTAGACCGTCACTTATTACAAAGGTAAATCAGAACGGTTTACAATATAAAATAACATTAAAATAATATTAAAACAGTAGATAAACATACTCTGAAATCCATTTGTGATAGGAAAGCACTACAAAAAGACAACACATATATGTATTTGATGAAAGCCTACAGCCCTTGGAGCTGTCTGTTTGTTTGTGCTCTGTGGTGCTACATGAGAGTGATTTTAATGTAATTGGAGAAATCTGGACAACATTTGAATGGTACAAATATTTGTTAATTCATTTAGGGGCCCTTTTACAAAGGTGTGGGAGGGCTAATGCGCGAGTAGCGTGCACCCAACCGGCACTACTGCCAGGGTAGCGCGTGTATCCACAGTAATTCTGAATTTGGTGCTCACCGAATCCTGCAGTAGAAAATAATTTTCTATTTTCTACCGCGGGGGGTGTTCCTGGCAGTAACCGGCAGGGTACCCACGTTGGTGCAAGCTGCATGGTTACCACATGGGTGGTGCATGAGCCCTTACTGTTAGGTCAATGGGTGGTGGTAAGGGTTCAGGCTGTAACTAGGCGTGCCTTTATCCCAGCTGCGGTAAAAAATGGCCCAGCGTAAACCTAAAAGATGCGCCCACACTACTGCAGGCTACTTTTTACTGCTGCTTTGTAAAAGGACCCCATAGTTTCCAAGTTTCAAGTTTTGTTTAGTTTGATAATACTGCAAATCAACAAATTCATCTAAGCAGTTTACAAAATTAATAAACGGGAAAATAGAGTACAGCAGCTTCTTGTGACCCTGGGCAAGTCACGTGGAGGGGCATAATCGAACGGGGCACCCATGTTTTCCTGAGGACGTCCTCACAGGACATCTTGGCGAAGGGGCGGAGAAACCCGTATTATCAAAACAAGATGGGCATCCATCTTTTATTTCGATAATACGGTCGGGGACGCTCAAATCTGAACATTTAGGTCGACCTTAGAGATGGTCGTCCTTAGAGCTAGTCGTCCCCGATTTTCGGTGATAATGGAAACCGAGGACGCCCATCTCAGAAATGACCAAATCCAAGACCTTTGGTCATGGGAGGAGCCAGCATTTGCAGTGCACTGGTCCCCCTGACATGCCAGGACACCAACCGGGCACCCTAGGGGGCACTGCAGTGGACATCAGAAAAAGCTCCTAGGTGCACAGCTCCCTTACCTTGTGTGCTGAACCCACCAAAACCCATTCCCCACAACTGTACACCACTACCATAGCCCTTAGGGATGAAGGGGGGGAACCCACATGTGGGTACAGTGGGTTTGTAGTGGGTTTTGGAGGGCTCACGTTTACCACCACAAGTATAATAGGTAGGGGGGATGGGCCTGGGTTCGCCTGCTTGAAGTGCACTGCAGTACCCCCTAAAACTGCTCCAGAGCCCTGCATACTGTTGTCATGGAGCTAAGTATGATATTTGAGGCTGGCATAGAGGCTGTAAAAAATATTTTAAATTTTTTTTAGGGTGGGAGGGGGTTAGTGACCACTGGGGGAGTAAGGGGAGGTCATCCCCGATTCCCTTCGGTGGTCATCTGGTCATTTAGGGCACATTTTTGTGGCTTGGTCGTAAAAAAAATGTTGGATTATTTGTAGTAAATAATTAGCAGATTTTTATACACACAGCTTCAGCTTTAGAAATGTTAATTTCTTTTCTTCATCTCTCTCATACACCCCAGAATAATTCACTGCTGAGTCACTTTAAAGTTGAAGTAACAAAACATCTGTTTACTCACAGTTTGTAGTTAGATTATATTCAGACAGGCTTATATATACATAATACTATACATTTGGATTATCAGCTCTTTCCATGTGCTTAGATGGTAATGGATGCTCACACCACCATAGATCCTCTCAGCTTAGGAGAGATCATGAGCTCCATGTGCTGTGTCTATCCCCCACAGGAAGTTGCATAGCTGTGACCTCTCTAAGTAATTCACATCAGAGGTCACAGAGTAATCACAGAGAAAAAAATTGGTGACAGGCAATGCATGTAAAATACAATACATTATTCCAACAAACCCCTTCTCATGCATAACTGTCATGCAATTATTTATTCATACAAAGTCCAAGCTTTATACGCAGATTCTCAAAACGTTCTCTGGGTAACGGTTTGGTCATGATGTCAGCTGTCATCTCACTGGTGTGACAATAGTGTAGACTGATGACCCCTTCTTTCGCCAGCTCTCGCACGTTGTGGTATTTCGTTGCGATGTGCTTGGTGCGTGACTGAACCTTGTCATTCTGTGACAGTCTGATGCAGCTCTGATTATCTTCCATTATCTGGATTGGTCTCTGTTCAGCTATTCCAAAATCCAGCAAAAGTTTTTCAATCCACATCAGTTCTCTGCATGCTTCTGATACAGCCACATATTCAGCTTCTGTAGAAGACAGACTCACAATACTTTGTTTATGACTGGCCCATGAAATTTGTACATTTCCATACATAAACACATATCCACTTGTGGATTTATAATCAGAATGATCCCCTGCCCAATCTGAATCACAGTAACATATTAGTTTTGGATTACTATTGGCTGAAATCTTTAATTTACAATCAATGGTACCTTTTAAATACCTTACCATCCTTTTAACTGCAGTCCAATCTGATTTGGTAGGTGAGCTGACCCTTCTGCTCAAAATTCCTACTGCATTTGCTATATCAGCCCTGTATGTGGTAGTTAGATATAAAAGCTTACCTATGGCTGATCTATATTGGATGTTATCTGGTAAAGGTTCTCTTACTGTTTCATCCTTCAGAAAATCAGTGATCATGGGAGTGCTTACAACTTGGGCATCTTGCATACCTAAACTTTCAATAAGCTCATTTATTTTCTGCTTCTGGCTTAGAAGATAAGAACCATCATTTTGTTTCTCAATTTCTATACCAAGATAGTATGACACATTACCAAGTTCTTTTATCTCAACATTCAGGTTTAAATATTTTACAATGTCCTTGTACTCTTGCTCACTTTCGCTTGCAATGAGCAGATCATCAACAAAAGCTAAAATGTATGCATATTGTCCATTTCTGCACCTAGTGTACAAACATTTATCTGCTTCACCTTGCTTAAATCCTAAATTTGTCAATATTTCATGCAATTTGTCATTCCAACATTTTGCACTTTGCTTTAATCCATAAAGACCTTTGTTTAATTTACACACTAGCTGTCTTTGTTTTGTATTTATGAAACCTGTTGGCTGTTCCATGTACAAGTCTTCAGTTATATCTCCATGAAGAAATGCTGTTTTCACATCAATGTGGTTGACTTGCATGCCTTTTGAGACTGCAATGCTCAGAAGTGTTCTAATTGTCGTGTGTTTCACTACAGGTGCAAACACTTCATCAAAATCTTCTCCATATTTTTGAAGATATCCCTTTGCGACTAATCTGGCTTTATACCTTTCCACTTTTCCTTGTGCATTCCTTTTTAACTTGAATACCCATTTGCATCCTATAGCTTTCTTGCCAAGAGGTAATTTTGTAAGAATCCAAGTATTATTTTTATCCAATGCATCAATTTCTTCTTGTGCTGCTTTATGCCATTCAGCAGCTTCTTCTGCTGGCATTTTCTCAATCTCATCCCATGTTAAGGGCTCTTGAGCTTCTGCTGACTTTGTTAGGTAAGACAGTCTTGGGGGTGGAACACCTTTGTTTTCCCTGGATGAGCGTCTGACAACAGGTTGGTCTGACCTTTCCGCATCCTCTAAATCTGAGAGTCCTTCTCCAATTGATTCCCCTTCTCCAACTGTACTGTCTCCTGCGATGATCCTTTCTGTGTCTGCTTCCTCTGCCTGTTCCTCGTTAGATACAGATGAGTTGCTTTCAGACATCTGCCTTGGTATGGCATTTATATACACTGGCATGTCTATTATGGTTCTAGTTTCATATTCTGGATGATAAGGCTCATCTGGGATAATCCAGCCTTTATCAACCCTTTTGTTTTCATCAAAATATGTAACATGTCTTATGCCAACAATGCCAGTTTTCAGATTCAAAATTCTATATCCTTTGTGTCCTGGAGCATAGCCAACTAAAATGCCCCTTTCTGTTGTGGAATCCAGCTTATGCCTTCTTTGCTTTGGTATATGAGCATATGCTGTACTTCCAAATGTTCTTATGTGTGACAGGTTTGGCTTCCTACCATGCCATGTCTCATGTGGTGTGCGCTCAGCGCCTTTAGTTGGCATTCTGTTTTGTAGGTACACTGCTGTGAGAATGGCTTCCCCCCATAGTCTTTTAGGGAGATTGCTATCTGACAGCATACATCTGGTCATTTCCACAAGTGACCTAAATTTTCTCTCTGCAACAGAATTTTGCTCTGGTGTATAAGCTACTGTTGTGATATGCTGAATGCCTTCTTGTTCTAGAAATGTGCGCATGCTTTGTGAAGTGAACTCACCACCATTGTCGGTCTGAAGAACCTTTGGTTTTCTTTCAAATTTATTGCTCACCATGGCTACGTATTTCTTCAGCATGTCTGTGACTTGACTTTTTTCTTTCAGCAAATAGGCCACACAGTATCTAGAGAAATCATCCAAGAATATTAGCACAAATCTGTTATTTTCCAATGATGGGATATTAAACGGTCCACATAAGTCACTGTGTATTAAGTCCAGTACTTTATTACTCCTATTTCCTGTGTATGCAGGAAATGAGGGTCTCACACCTTTTTGTGTAACACAGTCTATGCATTTCTCCATTTTACCAGTACCTGCACTGATTTGAATGCCTGTGGCTAGTTGCCTACTGTAAAGATCCTGGATCACCTTAAAATCACGATGTCCCAGGCGGCGATGCCAGATTTCCAGACTACATTTACCATCATTCTTCCTTACTTGCGCCATATGTGAGGCTTCACCTGAAATGCTCAGTTTATAAACATCATTATGCATAAAAGCTTCAGCATACACTTCATCATTTTTAGAGATTGTGCACTTACTGTTTTCAAAATGAATCACAAATCCCTTCTTATCTAATGTAGATACACTAAGCATATTGCAAACTGCTTGGGGAATATACAAGACATCACTTACAGGAATTTCTTTAACTTCATTAGACACTTTGCATTTTAAGAATCCAATGCCTTTTGCTTGGATCTGAGTAGTCCCTGCGTTTGCAGTTTGAAGAATACCTTCTTCTGGACTCATTTCCTGAAAGAAATCCTTACAATTGGTTAAATGGCATGTGCTCCCCGAATCCAAAATCCAAGTACTTTCATTTGAATTATTATTTACCATAGTCAAAGATTTTTCTGCCATTAGAAAGCCCTTATGTTTATCATTGTCTTTCATACATTTCCTGGTTGGAGAATTCTTTTGTTCCATTGGCTTAGGTGAGCTAGAGGGAGTGTTTTGTGTTTCCTTACACCATTTAGATACATGTCCCTCCTTTCCACATGAGTAGCAAATCAGCTTGCCCTTGGGTGGAGTTTTCCCATAGCTCCGCCTTCCTCTGTTCTTTGCCAAGAAATTTGTTTCATTTCTCTCTGACTGACTTTGAGAACACTTCTCCTCAGAATCATTAATTATGCATTCCTGCCTCAGTTTTGATGCTGCCTGTTCAAAAGATTGCCCTTCAATGGCTTCATTTACAGACCTAAAAAATCAAACTTCTTTGATAGTGAGGTAAAAAGAAATGCTCTTTTCAATGCATCACACATGGGAATTCCAGAAAGTTCTAACTTTTGAAATGAAGACATAAGATGCATAATGTGATCATTACATTTACTTTTATCCCTTAATTTGGTTTCATTCAACTCTGCTAACCAAATTGGTTGCTGTTTTGCATATGTAGTTGCATACATAGTTCTCAGTTTATATAAAATGTCCTTTGGTGTATCTTTTCCCTCCACTAATATGGCTTGTTTCTCTGAGAGAGCTTCCAAAAACATGCACTTCACATAATAGTTTGCATTGTCCCATTCAGCCATATTTTCAGCTGTTCTGTTTTGGTCTAAGCATATATTTAATTTCTTTGCTTGAAGGAGACATCTGAATCTTAGTTCCCACTGCTGATAATTAAATTCAGTTAATTTAGGCACCTTGAGAGAGTAGAAAAATGGTGAATTTCCTCCCTCAGCCATTTTCTTAGCCTTCTGTTTGGTGTGTGGGGGGAGAGAGAGACAGACTGAATCTTTCTTTTAAAACTTAAGAGAAAAATGTGTGGCTTTTTTACTGCCTGGTAATATTTCTCTTCTTTTTCAATTCCTGGCCTGGGCCCATAACCCTTTTTGTTGGATTATTTGTAGTAAATAATTAGCAGATTTTTATACACACAGCTTCAGCTTTAGAAATGTTAATTTCTTTTCTTCATCTCTCTCATACACCCCAGAATAATTCACTGCTGAGTCACTTTAAAGTTGAAGTAACAAAACATCTGTTTACTCACAGTTTGTAGTTAGATTATATTCAGACAGGCTTATATATACATAATACTATACATTTGGATTATCAGCTCTTTCCATGTGCTTAGATGGTAATGGATGCTCACACCACCATAGATCCTCTCAGCTTAGGAGAGATCATGAGCTCCATGTGCTGTGTCTATCCCCCACAGGAAGTTGCATAGCTGTGACCTCTCTAAGTAATTCACATCAGAGGTCACAGAGTAATCACAGAGAAAAAAATTGGTGACAGGCAATGCATGTAAAATACAATACATTATTCCAACAAAAAAAGGACCAAGTAAAGTCAGCCAAGTGTTCTTCAGGAGCTCCCTTCTTTTTTCCATTATCGGCCGAGGATGCCCATGTGTAAAGCATGCCCCAGTCCTGCCTTCGCTATGCTTCTGACACACCCCCGTGAACTTTGGTCATGCCCGTGATGGAAAGCAGTTGAGGACGCACAAAATCGGCTTTTGATTATGCCGATTTGGGCCACCCTTTGAGAAGGATGCCCATCTCCTGATTTGTGTCGAAAGATGGGTGCCCTTCTCTTTCGAAAAGAAGCCTGTTAATCCTCCATTTCCCCAGGCATTAAAAAAAAAACCCCTAAATTGTGAGTCCAGTCAAGGAGTGTATTCATTTGATACCCATGTGGGTCGTCAATTTCAGGCTGAATGGGGGCCTTTTTGGTTGATCTTGCCATTAAAAGCATACAGTTTTTGCTGAACCTTTAATATTTTCTGCTGCTGAGTGACCTAGACCTTTATGTAGACTGTGTACAAATGTGCAAGATAGAGGGTGAGAGGGGGCGGATTTGGGGGGATGTTCTGTATGGGTTAGTTGTTCTGGATTATTTATGTATTTAAGCTATATTTGTTAAGTGTGGTTGGTTTGTTCTTTTAGAATAAAAACAGATTTCAAGATAAAATTTATAAATCACTTTGTAACTCAGAAAGGTGATATATCAAATCCCCTATAGTAGACTAGATAAGGTATGAGAAAAGGCTGACAAAAGAGAAGAGCTACAATTTGTAATGCAGAGTTAAAAAAGGAGGGAGATCAGATTGTAACCTGTGTTCTGCTGTACATCCCATGCCCCCTACCACCCCATCAGTCTGGCACTTGCTGGGCACAGATCTCAGGAGTAATAGCACTGTGAAAGAAGTGAGTTCCAAGGATAGTTTTAAATCTCCAATAAGAAGATTCTAGATGCAAAGGTAAAGACAGGTGGTTCCATAGAGAATGTTCTACTATCCAAAAAATGGTTTGAAAAATAAGTCCAATACAATGGTGTGACACCTTGTAACTCTTTAATCCACAATCAGGATCATCTCTAGTAAATAACAAGGAACCTCAAACCTCCTCGTGGAGAACACATTGCTACAATAGCTTGGTTCATCATTTAAATAAGGAGTAGAATACTATCACTGGTTCCGGTGAGGAAAAGAAGAGAAAAAAAAAACCAACCGCAAAAACTCAAACTTACTTGAGAAAACCGGGTGGCATAAAAACTCTCCTTCCCCTTCACTATCTATCTAAAGAGTTAAACTAGGTGAACCACCCCTCTTACAATATATCCCTCCACAACTACTCATTCATTAAATCAAACCTGAACCCTTATACTAACCCCCCCCCCCCCCCCCTGTTGTAAAGACTGAAACCAGAACTGAAGGAAAATCGCAGGATTGTTAAACCCCCATGAAATGTACACTGTCCTCAAAAACTGCAGGCTTAATCCACCTACTTAATCTTTGCACAAATCGATTTTTTTACATCCTCTTTTCACAAATCCAGTCACTTATCTGTATGTTGAAAATTCAGGGCTCGGTTAGTTATATGAATCCAGGCTGATGATAATCCGATGTAGAGTAGATACCAAACTGTTCAGTTATCTAAAACACCGTCCGTGTCTTCCTTGATCCCGATTGTGGATTAAAGAGTTACAAGGTGTCACACCATTGTATTGGACTTATTTTTCAAACCATTTTTTGGATAGTAGAATTTTTATTATACGGGTTTTGGAAATTCCCTGTTTTGGTTTATAGAGTTTTTTCCATAGAGAATGTGCCATGGGTTTTGGAAATTCCCTGTTTTGGTTTATAGAGTTTTTTCCATAGAGAATGTGCCATGACACTAAAGACAGGGGTCTGAATAGTATCCAGTTTAAACTGGTGGAAGGAAGAAAGGAAGCACGAAAAGACGGTAATGTAGAGAAAGAGTGTCTGGGGAGAAGCAAAAAGGAAGCTTCTATGGGTTTTGTCCAACTATTAGTTTAAAGACTAAAAAATTACAAAATAATGTCTGATCATACAGGGTGGAAAAATGCTGGTATGGCTTCAGAAGTGCAAATTAAAAAAAAAGATAGTATATGTATTTTTTAATTTGTGTCCTTTGATTTCTCCGAGGACAAGCAGGCTGCTTGTTCTCACGACTGGGTGACGTCCGCGGCAGCCCCCACCAACCGGAAAAAAGCTTCGCGGGACGGTCGGCACGCAGGGCACGCCCACCGCGCATGCGCGGCCGTCTTCCCGCCCGTGCGCGACCGCTCCCGCCAGTTCCTTTTTTTCCGCGCCTGGAGAGAGTCGTGCCTTGCCGCTCTCTCTACTTCAGCCGCCGGATTCTTGCGATCGCGTATACGCGGATCGCGCTTCGTTAATTTAATTTAATTTCCTTTTATTATCTTTTCTTTTACAAAAAAAAAAAAAAAAAAAAGTGCGCGTGTGGAGCACGCGCTCCCCTTTTCCCTCGCTTCCAGCGGGGACGCCACGTTGCGGCCTAGTGGTCGCTCGGTCGTTTATTTTTTCGTGGTGTGATTTTAGCCACCATTGACGACTTTGACTTCGCCGACGCGATTTTTCCGTCGATGTCCTCGAAGGTCCCGAGTGGTTTTAAAAAGTGTGGTCGCTGCGGCCGGCCGATCTCGCAGACCGACACCCACGCTTGGTGCCTCCAGTGCCTCGGGCCGGAGCACAATCTCAAGTCGTGTGCTTTGTGTCTCGGTCTCCGGAAACGGACTCAGGTTGCGAGGCAAGTTCTGCGGGACCGTCTTTTTGGAACTTGCGCCGGCCCCTCGACGTCGACCTCGACGGCATCGGTATCGAAGGCCGGTTCTTCGGTACCGGTATCGATGCCCGAGACATCGGCACCGATGGCAGCGACCCCAGGAGAACAGGTCCCGTCGGCCCGCCGGTCCGCCGGTGAGAGTGGGGTTGAGAGGCCGCGTGGGCAGTCGGCCCCGGTCACTCCCTCAGCTCGTGAGCCACGGGACCGAACCCTGTCTGACCTGGTGCCTCGAGACCGAGGGGGATCGACCTCCTCCTCCTCCATGCCCTCCGGCGCCGGTGACGTGCATCGAAAGAAGGACAAAAAGCGTCGTCACCGGACGCCCTCGGTGCATCCCGAAGAGGAGTCGACGCCGAAGCGTCATCGTCGAGAGGAGAGGTCCCCGTCGGTTGTGGAGGTACCGACGCGTCGGGGTTCCGGCACCTCGGTGCCGTCTCCTGGCTCCCAGCAGCTTCCGGCACCGACACCCTTACCGGCCCCACCGCCTTTCCCGGCAGCGGGCCTGGACGAGTGCCTCAGAGCCATCCTTCCGGGGATCCTGGAAGGGCTGATGCGCCAGGCTGTGCCGGCGCCGGGGGTGCTTGCGCCCTCGGCGCCGATGACTGTGGCGCCGGCGAGCTCTAGCCCGGCGCCGGAGCTGTCGACACCGCCGCCGTTTGCGGTGCCGGTCTCGACTGCTACGCAGGTGGAGTCCCCGTCGACGTCGATGGAGGGAGCTCCGTCCCCGCCGGCGCGGGAGTCCACCGCTCGACGACACCGAGACCTCGGTGCCTCGACGTCGAGCCGGGCCCGGTACAGGACTCAGCTACATGAGCTAATGTCCGATACCGAGGATGAGGACTCGTGGGGGGAAGAGGAGGACCCTAGATATTTCTCCTCAGAGGAGTCTACGGGCCTTCCCTCGGACCCCACGCCTTCACCGGAGAGGAAGCTCTCACCTCCTGAGAGCCTCTCCTTTGCCTCCTTTGTGCGGGATATGTCGATCAGCATTCCCTTCCCCGTGGTCTCTGTGGAAGAGCCGAGGGCCGAGATGCTCGAGGTCCTCGACTATCCATCACCACCTAGAGAGTCCTCCACGGTGCCGCTGCACAATGTCCTGAAGGAGACGCTGCTCCGGAACTGGGTGAGGCCGTTAACTAACCCCACCATTCCCAAGAAAGCAGAGTCCCAGTACAGGATCCACTCCGACCCAGAGCTCATGCGGCCCCAATTGCCCCATGACTCAGCGGTCGTGGATTCTGCTCTCAAGAGGGCACGGAGTTCGAGGGATACCGCCTCGGCGCCCCCGGGGCGGGAGTCTCGCACTCTGGACTCGTTTGGGAGGAAGGCCTACCAATCCTCCATGCTCGTGACCCGCATCCAGTCATACCTGCTCTATATGAGCATCCACATGCGGACCAATGTGCAACAGCTGGCGGACCTGGTCGAGAAGCTCCCGCCGGAGCAGTCCAGGCCTTATCAGGAGGTGGTCAGGCAGCTGAAGGCATGCAGAAAGTTCCTGTCCAGGGGTATTTTTGACACCTGTGACGTGGCATCTCGTGCTGCGGCCCAAGGTATAGTGATGCGCAGGCTCTCATGGCTGCGCGCCTCTGACCTGGACAACCGCACCCAGCAGAGACTGGCCGACGTCCCTTGCCGGGGGGATAACATTTTCGGTGAGAAGGTCGAGCAGATGGTGGACCAACTGCATCAGCGGGAAACCGCTCTCGACAAGCTCTCCCACCGGGCGCCTTCAGCATCCGCCCCCACTGGTGGGCGTTTTTCCCGGGCACGGCAGGCTGCACCCTATTCTTTTGCAAAGCGTAGGTACAACCAGCCGGCCCGAAGGCCTCGTCAGGCACAGGGACAGCCCCAGCGCGCTCGTTCTCGTCAACAGCGTGCGCCTAAGCAGCCCCCTGCGCCTCCACAGCAAAAGCCGGGGACGGGCTTTTGACTGGATCCACGGGAACATAGCCGCCCTACAAGTGTCCGTACCGGACGATCTGCCGGTCGGAGGGAGGTTAAAATTTTTTCACCAAAGGTGGCCTCTCATAACCTCCGACCAGTGGGTTCTCCAAATAGTGCGGTGCGGATACGCCCTGAATTTGGCCTCCCTGCCTCCAAATTGTCCTCCGGGAGCTCAGTCTTTCAGCTCCCATCACAAGCAGGTACTTGCAGAGGAACTCTCCGCCCTTCTCAGCGCCAATGCGGTCGAGCCCGTACCACCCGGGCAGGAAGGGCAGGGATTCTATTCCAGGTACTTCGTTGTGGAAAAGAAAACAGGGGGGATGCGTCCCATCCTAGACCTGAGAGGCCTGAACAAATTCCTGGTCAAAGAAAAGTTCAGGATGCTTTCCTTGGGCACCCTTCTGCCAATGATTCAGAATAACGATTGGCTATGTTCCCTGGATTTAAAGGACGCATATACTCACATACCGATACTGCCAGCTCACAGACAGTATCTCAGATTCCGCCTGGGCGCACGCCACTTTCAGTATTGTGTGCTGCCATTTGGGCTCACCTCTGCCCCACGAGTGTTTACCAAGTGCCTCGTGGTGGTAGCGGCCTACCTACGCAAGCTGGGAGTGCACGTGTTCCCATATCTCGACGATTGGCTGGTCAAGAACACCTCGGAGGCAGGAGCCCTCCGGTCCATGCAGTGCACTATTCAACTTCTGGAGCTGCTGGGGTTTGTGATAAATTACCCAAAGTCCCATCTCCAACCGTCCCAGTCTCTGGAATTCATAGGAGCGCTGCTGAATACCCAGACGGCTCAGGCCTATCTTCCCGAAGCGAGGGCCACCAATCTCCTGGCCCTGGCTTCGCAGACCAGAGCGTCCCAGCAGATCACAGCTCGGCAGACGTTGAGACTTCTGGGTCATATGGCCTCCACAGTTCATGTGACTCCCATGGCTCGTCTTCACATGAGATCTGCTCAATGGACCCTAGCTTCCCAGTGGTTCCAAGCCACCGGGAATCTAGAAGATGTCATCCGCCTCTCCACCAGCTGCCGCACTTCACTGCTCTGGTGGACCATTCGGACCAATTTGACACTGGGACGTCCATTTCAAATTCCACAGCCCACGAAAGTGCTGACGACGGATGCCTCTCGCCTGGGGTGGGGAGCTCATGTCGATGGGCTGCACACCCAGGGTCTGTGGTCCCTCCAGGAAAAGGATCTGCAGATCAACCTCCTGGAGCTCCGAGCGATCTGGAACGCACTGAAGGCTTTCAGAGATCGGCTGTCCTACCAAATTATCCAAATTCGGACAGACAATCAGGTTGCAATGTTTTACGTCAACAAGCAGGGGGGCACCGGATCTCGCCCCCTGTGTCAGGAAGCCGTCGGGATGTGGCGCTGGGCATGCCAGCACAGCATGCTTCTCCAAGCCACATACCTGGCAGGCGTAAACAACAGTCTGGCCGACAGACTGAGCAGAGTCATGCAACCGCACGAGTGGTCGCTCCATTCCAGAGTGGTACGCAAGCTCTTCCGAGAGTGGGGCACCCCCTCGGTGGATCTTTTCGCCTCTCAGACCAACCACAAGCTGCCTCTGTTCTGTTCCAGACTTCAGACACACGGCAGGCTAGCGTCAGATGCCTTTCTCCTTCATTGGGGGACCGGCCTCCTGTATGCTTATCCTCCCATACCTTTGGTGGGGAAGACCTTACTGAAGCTCAAGCAAGACCGCGGCACCATGATTCTGATAGCGCCCTTTTGGCCCCGTCAGATCTGGTTCCCTCTTCTTCTGGAGTTGTCCTCCGAAGAACCGTGGAGATTGGAGTGTTTTCCGACTCTCATTTCGCAGAACGACGGAGCGTTGCTGCACCCCAACCTTCAATCCCTGGCTCTCACGGCCTGGATGTTGAGGGCGTAGACTTCGCTGCGTTGGGTCTGTCTGAGGGTGTCTCCCGGGTCTTGCTTGCCTCTAGGAAGGATTCCACTAAGAAGAGTTACTTTTTCAAGTGGAGGAGGTTTGTCGTTTGGTGTGAGAGCAAGGCCCTAGAACCTCGTTCTTGTCCTGCACAAAACCTGCTTGAATACCTTCTGCACTTATCGGAGTCTGGCCTCAAGACCAACTCAGTAAGGAATCACCTTAGTGCGATTAGTGCTTACCATTATCGTGTGGAAGGTAAAGCCATCTCTGGAGAGCCTTTAGTCGTTCGATTCATGAGAGGTTTGCTTTTGTCAAAGCCCCCTATCAAGCCTCCTACTGTGTCGTGGGATCTCAACGTCGTCCTCACCCAGCTGATGAAACCTCCTTTTGAGCCACTGAATACCTGCCATCTGAAGTACTTGACCTGGAAGGTCATTTTCTTGGTGGCAGTTACTTCAGCTCGTAGGGTCAGTGAGCTTCAAGCCCTAGTAGCTCATGCTCCATATACCAAATTTCATCACAACAGAGTAGTGCTCCGCACTCACCCAAAGTTCTTGCCGAAGGTGGTGTCGGAGTTCCATCTTAACCAGTCAATTGTCTTGCCAACATTCTTCCCCAGGCCGCATACCCGCCCTGCTGAACGTCAGTTGCACACATTGGACTGCAAGAGAGCATTGGCCTTCTACTTGGAGCGGACACAGCCCCACAGACAGTCCGCCCAATTGTTTATTTCTTTCGACCCTAACAGGCTAGGGGTCGCTGTCGGGAAACGCACCATCTCCAATTGGCTAGCAGATTGCATTTCCTTCACTTACGCCCAGGCTGGGCTGACTCTTGAGGGTCATGTCACGGCTCATAGTGTCAGAGCCATGGCAGCGTCGGTGGCCCACTTGAAGTCAGCCACTATTGAAGAGATCTGCAAGGCTGCGACGTGGTCATCTGTCCACACATTCACATCTCATTACTGCCTCCAGCAGGATACCCGACGCGACAGTCGGTTCGGGCAGTCGGTGCTGCAGAATCTGTTTGGGGTGTAAATCCAACTCCACCCTCCAGGACCCGAATTTATTCTGGTCAGGCTGCACTCTCAGTTAGTTGTTCTTCGTAGGTCAATTTCTGTTGTACCCTCGCCGTTGCGGGGTTCAATTGACCTGGGTTCTTGTTTTGAGTGAGCCTGAGAGCTAGGGATACCCCAGTCGTGAGAACAAGCAGCCTGCTTGTCCTCGGAGAAAGGGTATGATACATACCTGTAGCAGTTGTTCTCCGAGGACAGCAGGCTGATTGTTCTCACCTACCCTCCCTCCTCCCCTTTGGAGTTGTGTGTTTCATCTTTTGCTAGTTATTCAACTGGCGGGAGCGGTCGCGCACGGGCGGGAAGACGGCCGCGCATGCGCGGTGGGCGTGCCCTGCGTGCCGACCGTCCCGCGAAGCTTTTTTCCGGTTGGTGGGGGCTGCCGCGGACGTCACCCAGTCGTGAGAACAATCAGCCTGCTGTCCTCGGAGAACAACTGCTACAGGTATGTATCATACCCTGTATCTCTGAATATGTATAACTATAAATATATGTATGAATGAAAAGGTGGCATCAGGAGACAAAAAAAAAAGGAGTAAACTATAAAAGGTCACAGGACTTTGCACAGGGAAAAACCTCACCCTTACCCTTTGTCCAAACCTAACATCAATATGCCAACATCATGTGCCAGTCCCTCTAGGACCAGTTCAGATGAGTTGTCTCTGTTTTCTTTGCTCAGTCTTTTGACTCATTGGGATTCAGATGTTTTAATCTGCATATTCAAAATTGATGTAGAAAAATTGATGTTGCCTTGGAGGGGTTGGCACATGATGTTGGCATATTGATGTTAGTTTTGGACACAGTGTAAGGGAAAAGTTTGTCCCTGTGCGAAGTCCTGTGACCTTTTCCAGTTTATTCCTTTTTTTTTGTCTCCTGATACCACCCTTTCATTCATACATATATTTATAGTTATAAATATTCGGAGATACAGCAATGGAAAGTAATCTAAATAATTTATACTAATTTTTTGAAACATTTTCTTCATCCTGTTTTTGTGTTGATCATATAGGGGGAAATTCTATATATAGGGCTAGTTTCTATATATGGAACTCTCTACTCATGGGAATTAGAACAGAGAACGATTATCTCAGCTTCAGAAAGAAGCTAAAAACTCATGTGTTCCCTAAACCTGCCACTTAATCCACTGACATAATTAGGGTAGTCTTCCATTAGCAAATCACTGTCATTGTAAGCTAATCCATGTAAACTGCACTGAACCCTCCTAGGGGATATTAGCAGCATATAAGACCTCACTTGAATTGAATTTGGCTCCTAAAAAATTGGCACAGAAAAAAACACTGTTCTATAAACCACATTTAAAGTTAGGTGTGATTTATAGAATAGTGCTTGCACCTGGGAATCGTGCCTAACTTTAGGCATGCTGCAATAGTCTTTATCCCTGGCAACTATTTAACTTAAACACAATGCAGCAGCAAAGTATCAAATCAGGAAACTTTCATGGATTTTTTTTTTTACAGTACTCTCAACATATTTTCACAGGTTTCAAATAACTACTATAAGGATCATAAGAATTCACAGTGCCAGCGTTGCTATCCGAATCTTCAAAAGCAACAATATGCAAAAATCTTCATCGATCCATCATTTTACAATTTTTTGATGATGTATTTATTTATTAGGATTTATTTACCGCCTTTTTGAAGGAATTCACTCAAGGCGGTGTACAGTAAGAATAGATCAAACATGAGCAATAGACAATTACAGCAGTAAAAATATTCAAAAACAATACAAAGTATGGCTTGATATACTATTTACAATGTCAACACAATACGTAGTAGAACATTATAAGTGATAGCGAAGGGTAAAGCAAAGATGTAACATATAGAAGGGTAAGAAAGTAGGAAGAGTTAGAAAGTAAGGTGATTTAGCTTATCCACTTTTTAGTACACTCCACAGTTGACTATTTTGTTAACTTTTCTTTAAAAACAGTCCAAAAATGTTCAAATCTTTGTTAATTTCACTAATGTCACTTAACTTGCAGTTGTTTTCCACACTGTGAGAACCTCTGAAACCTGTGAAAATATGTTGAGAGTACTGTAAAAAATCTGTGAAAGTTTCCTGATTTGATACGTACTCTGCTGCTGCATTGTGTTTAAGTGAAATAGTTACCTGGGATAAAGACTATTGTATTGTATATGTCCCTGCACAGTTAAATATTTTGTCCTTTCTATTGGATAACTTTATGCATGGCCATTTGCACCAACTGAAATGTGGTGCAAATCCTTGTACCTAAATTAGGCATGGATCCCCCTTATTCTATAATTATTCACATACATTCTAGGAACGCCCCTGATTTGCCCATGACCCTCCCATTTCTGCACCCTCTTTTTGGACTCGTAAAATGTAAGAGCAGATCCAACACCTAAATCTACACATGCACATTTCAATTAAATCTAATTAGTGTCAATAATTGCTTGTTAAGCTAATTGTTGATACTAACTAGCTCATTATTCAATTAAATTGCACACAATTTTTAGCACTTTTTCTAGAATTCAAGGGAAAGTGCTGAAAATTAGTCGTGAAAAATCCATAGCATAGCATAGCATACAGGTTTATTTAATAACTACCTTTATGAAGAGACTCACTCAAGGCGGTGTATAACAGGTACTGTTTAACATAAAACTTACAATGTTGTTAACATCATAACATTGGTAAAATGACCAAATATAAACATAAATACAATAAGGGCTTCTTTTACCAAACCATGCTAGTGATCCCGGCGCGGCAATGCCGACAAAGCCCATTCACTTTGAATGGGCTTCGTTGGCTTTGCCACACGGGAATCACTAGTGTGGTTTGGTAAAAGAGGCCCTAAATGAGGGAGACTTGAAAACAGCAAATTGAAGCCTAATAATAGGGCTACCATGAAACAACATCAAAAATATATACGTTTAACAGCACTGAAATTTAAATAACAGAGATGTAATACAATGTCAGCATAATACTAATGAAACAACTAATAAGCATGCATTAGAACAGGGTGTAAATGTGTTATATCAAATGAATAAATCAAATCAAATAACAGATATGATGCTAATGCTTTTCTACAGTACAGCTTACCATGTAGCCAAGGGGCCAAGTGCAGATATATTGATGGGGACAAGAAGGGTGGTACACAGTCAGTTGGGATAAATAGATGAATGGCTAAATTCAAGGCAAGTTCTTTGTACAGTTAAATAAGATATAAGGAACTAGTCTAAGTTACAGGGTATCCAGCAAGCTAGTACAGGTACAGAATGAGTGTATAGTCAGTCACCAGGCTTTCACCGGCTTCCTGAAGTAGATGTAGTCTCATGTTAGATGTAGCCCCTCTGGGATAAATTCCAGAGTGTGGGGGCTACTCCTGAGAAGTCTCAATGGAGGGTATCAAATACATTTTCTTTCATTGAAGGTACAGATAGTGAAGAGAGGACATTAGAGATCTTAAAAATGTGTAAAGGGCTAACTTATTCGTTTTGTCTGAGGACCTTGAAAATCAATCATAGAGTTTTAAATTTAGCCCTGTAAGATAGCAAGTGTAGTTTTTGCAGAAAGGGTGTAATGTGGTCACACCGCTTGCAGCCTTCTATCAGTTGGGCTCAGCATTCTGAGTTAGTTAGAGCTGTTGCAAACTCTTTTTGGTTTGACCATTGTACAGGTCATTACAGTAGTCTATTCATGATGTTATCATGGCATGTACCATTGTGGTCAGATTTGGTTGCTCTTAACTTTGGGCGCCGGACTAAAGCCTGATAGAAAAAGGTATAAGTCCAGCATCCAAAGTTAGATGTGGATCGGCAATATTCTATAATTTAGTGCCTAACTTTTGGGAATGCCCATGACTTGCCTATGCCCCTTCCATGGCAACACCTCCTTTTGGGTTGTGCATGGGAAAAGTTAGGCACCAAGTTATAGAACAGCGAGCAGGAAAGATCCGCGTGCAACTTCATTTAGGCACCAAATACCACCAGTTAAGAGACCAATTGGTGCCCCTTTCTTCGTTAAGTTGGGCACAGATCAAAGATCCACATGCAAATTCTGGTGCCCAACTTTGGCCGACTTGTGTAGAATCCAGGGAATAGCTTTACAAAAACGGCAATTCTATAACTGTGCCTTCAGTGCAAAAATGTAGCAGTAAGTGCCACTTACACACTCAGTCACCCTAAGTGCTATTCTTATAAGGGTGTGCTAAGTGGCATAGCGCAGAATTGCAAGGGGGTATTCATATCCGTGGAGCATGGGCAGGATATAGGTGTGTTTCTGACGTGTGTACAAATTATAGAATACTGTAAGTTGCATGTGCTGCTTGCTGCAGTTAGACCAGTGGCGTAGCCAGAGATGTCATTTTGGGTGGGCCCAGAACTAATATGGGTGGGCACTAGGTGTGAGTAGTGTTTCTTTTTTTTCTTTAGAAATTTTTTATTAAATTTTAATAACAGTGGTAGGAAATACAAATTACAAGAAATAATCAGGTAATCACACCAAAGAATATCAGCGGACAGGTAACAGAGGGAGGAAAAGGAGGGAGGTAGGAGGAGGGTGGGGGGAAGCAATTTGTGAATGCATTCAAAGCAAAACCTGCAATTTACACTTGAGTACTATGAAGACCCCATCTGAGCCCCCCTCCCTGACCCAGTCCCCACCTGCCTACCAGCTCCTTTGATGGAGGGCCAGACCGACCCTCTTCTGCCACCCGGTACCCAGCCTTAAAAGAAGAATCGGTGAAGCGCCTCGCGTCTGCTGCTCTCTCTGCCCTGCTCTGCCTGCAGCTGTAAGCAGTTTGTTCATCGGCCCTTCCTTCACTGTGTCCCGCCCTCATGGAAATAGGAAGTTACATCAGAGGACGGGACACAGTGAAGGAAGGGCCGACGAGCAAATCGCTTTACAGCTGCAGCAGTGCAGAGCAGGGCAGAGAGAGCAGCAGACGCGAGGCGCTTCACCGATTCTTCTTTTAAGGTTGGGTTCCAGGTGGCAGAAGAGGGTCGGTCTGTTCCTCGACGGAGCTGGTGGGCAGGTGGGGACTACGACGCCGGCGGGGCAGATCGCCCTGCCTTGGTACGAGGATGTTGGGGCGGGCCTGGAGGGAAAGTGGCTGGGCCTGGGCCCATCCAGGCCCGCCCATGGCTACACCCCTGAGTTAGACATGTCCACTTATACCTGCCATAAACCTGGCATGCTAGGTTCACGCTAGGATTCTGTAATACAAGTTGGGCACCCAGGTGCCATTATAGAAGAGGCTGTCCATGTACTGCATCAGGGCACCTACAATACATCTAAGGGCTCCTTTACAGAATTACCCCCAAACTCCCAGATTCTATATATGGTGCCCAAAATTGAGCACCCAAATTTGGACATGTGCCCAAGTTGTGCATGCATCTTTATTTGCGTAAGAAGCCATTAACTAGCAATAATTGAGCGCTAACAAGCAATTATTGCAGTTAATTGGCTCCAATTAGGATTTGCATGCGCATTTTGCTAGACACTATTCTATAAAGATCTGTATGCAAATCTTGTAGCACACAGCTAAAAAGGGGCGTGGCCATGGGAGGGGCATGCACACAGTATTATAGAATATGGGGGATCCGTACATAAGTTACATGCCAGGATTTACACCAGGTTTCAGTTGATGTAAATCCTTGCACCCAAAGTTGGGAGCAGATCCCAGTGCTAAGCATTATTCTATAAATGGCGCAGAACTTGTAGCACTATTTATAGAACAGTGCTTGGCGCTGATTTTTTTCATTGCCCAAATTTGGGCGCATTTACTGAATCTAGTCCAAAGTGTTTAAAAGGATGGATTATTATTGTATTGTTAAATGTATCTTGTTGGCCATGGTGGGAAGGGGTGTGGCTACAAATTCATGAATAGGTAATGAGTTTTCTTTAGCATGGGAGCCACTGTGAGGAGTGACCATGGCAGTTTACTGCATGGCCTCATGCCAGATTCCACTCAACCTGGAACTCATAAACTTCAAGCAACAGCCAGATCAGAATATGTTATGGTTACACAGTCAGACAAAGAACAATATTTGAAACTCTTTTTTTTCTGGCCAGTATGATTTTTCTGTTTAAGTTGGATACCCCACAGTCTGCATTCCTGGTAGAAAGAACCATCTAGTACATGAGTGTTAAATGGTTACAGTACAAAATCATGGGCTTCAATGACTATGAGAAAGCTAGTACTGAGGAAAATCGATTCAAAGCAATAGATAAATTCTTTCATGTATACAAAATGATGTGGTTAGGTACAATGAGTCAGGATTAAAGGTTCTTGGGGTCTTACTAGATCCAATGCTATCTTTTGAAAGTCAGGTAAATTTATTAACAAAAAGAAGTTTTTGGAAATTGAGACAACTGAGAAGTCCAAGCACTTATATTATCAACTTGATCATTGCAATCTTCTTTCTGTTGGCTGTTCTAAATTATTGTATCGCCAATTGCAGACATTCCAGAATACATCAGCAAGTCTGATTTGTCAGGTTACGTGGAGGGGTATTTTCAATATGACATCTAAGTCCAACTTTAGACGTTTTGCAAAAAATGTCCAAAATCTGAATAAGAAAGAAATTCATTTTCCAAAAAGAAAAATGTCTATCTTTTGTTTTAGAAAATACTGTTTCTAATAAGGTTTTGTGCTTTGGATGTTTTGTTTTTTGGTCCATTATCAAAACAAAAATGTCCAAGTGTAAAACGTAGAAAATCAAGCCATTGGGATGTAGAAGGGGCCAGCATTTTTAGTAGACTAGTCTCCCAGACATCCCAGAAGATAAATGGGGCACCCTAGTGGACTTCAAAAACACGCTCCCAGGTACACATCTCACCATTTCTCCCTTATCTGCTGAGCCCTCCCAACCCCCCCCCCCCCAAACCCACTACCCACAGCTGTACACAATAGCCCTTATGGGTGAAGGGGGCACCTATATGTGGGTAAAGTGGGTTTCTAGTGAGTTTTGGAGGGCTCACAGTTTTCACCACAAATGTGACAGGTAAAGGGAGATAGGGACCAAAGTCCCCCGTGCCATGGTGCAGTGCACTGACCACTACACTACTTCAGGGACCTGCATGCTGCTCTAACAGCCTAGCTCTAACATCTGAGGATGTCATAGAGGCTGCTAAATCATATTTGTATTCTCATTTGTTGGGGGTGAGAGGGGGTCCGTGACCACTGGGGGTTATTGGGGAGTCACCCCTGATTCCCTTCAGTGGTCATCTGGTCATTTAGGGCACTCCTTTGTGCCTTATTCGTTATAAAAACAGGTCTAACTCAACACATTTTGGTTTTAGTCCTGGACGGTTTTGTTTTGTTCCATTATGGCTGAAAAATGTCCAAGTGTTAGGAACGCCCAGATCTCGCCTTTAACATGCCCCTGACACGCCCCCTTTTGATTTGAACGCACTTCTGACAGACTTCATAGAAAAACATCTAAAAATTGGTTTTGAAAATACCGATTTGGACGTTTTTTGTGAGAAAAGTGTCCAAATGCAGATTTATGCCACTTTTTGGACATTTTTCTCTTTTGAAAATGAGCTCCAAAGTGGGATAGCATGATGCCTCTGCTTAAACAGTTGCATTGACTTCCTATTGAAGCAAGGACACTGTTCAGATTATGTGTATTAATATTTAATGTTATTTATGCTTTGACCTCTGCACCACTTATGTCTGTGCTATTGTTGCTCATCACCATGGAAAGGTCTCGGTGCTGAAAGTCAGTTAAGACTTAATTTTCCGTCGATGTCTCAGGTGAAGTACAAACGAATACATGCTTTGTTAATTTCTTATCAGTCAGTTAAATTCTGGAATTTATTACCAAATAGGGTTAGATTAGAAATGAATTATATAAGATTTAGAAAGAAACCGCAAGCCTATTTTTTCACTCATTATTTAGGTAATTAAGGACCCTGCTTACTAAGGTGTGCTAAACCAACAAAAAACAAAGATTACTGCTGTTATGTAGTCATGAATTCAGGCTGCCGCTAACATGTAATTAGCAACTTTTTATATACTTATACATCACTACTATTTTTGAAATTTTTAAGGAATGCCCTCAGAAAATTCCACTCATAAGGCAATATCATTTGTTTTGCCGATTGGCATAACACATCTTTCATAGGGCCACTCCTATTTTTTGTGTGAGTGCTATAGCCTGAATCAAACAGTGCTAAAAAAATACAGTGCTCAAAAAATAGAAAAACGTGAACTTATCTTAAAACGTCTTATAAAGGATTCTCATCCAGCTTGCGTAACTTGCTTGCTGTGTACTTCCTAGTCATCGAATGTACTAGCTTGAACGGCTTCCCCTAATATCCAGTACTAAGGTGTGCTAGCATTTTTATCGTGTGCTAAAAATTTGCACATGCTAACCGTGTAGATGCCTGTAAAAATATTATGGACCTCTACACAGTTAGCGCATGCTAATGCCTAGTGCGTAAACAGGACCCTACCTTTTGAGAATACTGTAATTTCGTAATTTTCTCAATCTATTTTAATTTTGTAATTTCCCAGTTAAATCAACTTGTTGCTTTTATTGTAATCCACATTGAACCGATAGATAATTGTGGAATATAAATATAATTGTAATGTTATGTTGCTATAATCAATTTGAACAGGATCCCTTCTGACTTGCAGATAACCATCAAGGTGCTTTCGTTGTATCCTCTGTGCATGACTTACTTTAAGTATATGATATAACAGAATCCTTTTCAACACAAGGGTCTAATGAATAACATATCACTGCCATATGACCTCCTTCTGTTTTTGAAAATGGTTTTATTAACTTTGTTTGACACATGACAGGGTTCAAGTGAGCCCTCTGCCATATGTGTGAGGCACACAATTGGCATTAAAATTTCCTTTACATTGCAAAGAAATGTCAAATACAAAGTGTTGTTAAATGTGCCTAGATATGACCAGGACCAGCTGACTGCTGTATATTTGCCAAGGACTTCATTTTAGGGGAAAATTTAAAATAGTCTTCATAGTTGCACTTTCACACAGATTTAGGGACATTAACAAAGAGAAACCATCAATAGTTTTTTTTGCTTTGAAAATTAGCACAAGCAAAATGGCATGCTCAGTGGCTTAGTTAGTAAGTACTGTGCAAAATCATGCAGAAGATCCCTGGTTCCATCGTCAGGTTGGGTCTTCTACTGTCTGGCTTGGCTGGGGCTGGAAATGCTGCAGAAAAAAAGTCTATTTGCATAGAATGGATGTGAAGCATACAAATAGATCTCAGGAATATTCATTGTAGAAATCCTAGAAATAGGGCCGGGGTTTGGTCCTCAAAGCTGAGTTTACTCACACCTGTCCTCTTGTCTTTTCAGCATAAAATCTAATTCACCAACCATAATGAAAACAACATATCCTGAAATGATTAGTTGAATGTTATTCCTACTCATCTTTCCTAAGATAATGTTTATCTATATCAAGGATTACACACAGAAGCTGCAGCAGACATTCCTGCTGAAATTGAGGCCCAGCTTCTGAGGAGTTAACTACCAGTTTTACAAAAACTAGCCCCCATTCAACTTCCTTTTACATTGGACTCGAAATCAGCTCTTGGAATGCTGTTTTTGTTGGATGCATTGGATATCCATCTAGAGGATGAGGTCACTTTAAACGTATCATAAAATATTTCAGAATATCAATCTGTAGTCCAAGTCCTTGATCATCTTCAGAAGCAGTCTGGAAGGGATAAGATTCTAGGCTATGGATTTCAGAAGAAAAGATAACCTCATTTTTAATGTATTTGCCTAGCACTAACAGAAATGTAGTTGTAAAGCTTGGAGAGTGGGAGGGAGGCTCAACTGAGAACAGAGCTGGGAACGTTGTATACCCATGCTGTTATGTCTCCATTCACATTAGTGAGCTGGTTGACTCCCAACCACATGCCCATTTCATCATTTTTAAACCTGTATTGGGACAAGGACTCTGGAAACATGTGAATTAACTTCTATGTGTACGCACAAACTATTCCATAAATAATAGCTGGTCTTCTTACTCTTAGATACCAGTGGATCTGCTCCAATAATTGCAGACATGTTTTATAGATACTGTAACAGAAGTCTGTGGGGCAGGCATCTATTAGATACTAGAGCTGAGAATTCCAGGGCACTGCTGGGGCCACCGGCTAAAGACCTCAAGGGCAGACCTCAGCTGCCTGCTCTGTGGTAGACAACTAGCTGTTACAATGTCTACATTTAATTCAGTCAAGGAAGATGTAGTGAACAAGCAAGCTATTGTTGTTGGATATCCTTTGCTAATTTGGTGTTCTTTGTCCTTGGATACTGTATGATCCATGCCAGGAAATTTTTCCTCTGTCCATACGTGGGTAAATAATCTCTGTTTATACATCCATTCATTCCTAGACAGTCTCTTTCCCATCTTTCTCAGAGCAAATAATAACAGGCAGTTGGCCAGCTAGCATCATGCGAGCAGCGTGGGATCTGAAGTACTCAATGAAACTGGGAAGAAAAGTCTCCACCACGGACTCCACTGAGAGTCCAGTGTTGGCCACATCAGGGAATAGCGAGCTTCTTGTTTCTCGGCCTGTGTGAATATCTGAAAAAGTTACAGGAGAATCAGGGTGAGGAGTTTCTCAGACTGGTCAGGAAATTATTGTGCACTATTGCAGAACAATGGGGAACTTTTCTGTGCAAGACAAGCTTATCTTTCAGTTTATATGTTACTTTTAGCATTGGAGGTATGAAAAGAGACAATGGTCGTATACATTCAGCTATTACATAGTCACTTCTGTTTCTGTAAATATGTCAGAAGAACGCTTATTGATTATACAACTAATTCCAGTCCTTGGCAGATGCATTGTAAGAGCACTCAACACTGATCAAGTCGCTGTTAGTACCGCTGAATATCACCACAAATCTTTAAACTCAAAGCAGGCTGTTTTATGGAGCTGGCACTTATATGGCTAACTGCCGATATTCAGCACTTAACTGCCTAAGTTTAGTGGTTAAACTGGACCGCATAAAAGTCAGTCCAATATGTGGTGTTGCTTAGGTAGTTAAGGGGCCCTTTTACAAAGCGTTGGTAAGCCCAACGTGGGCTTACCACATGCTAACTTGAACTACCACCAGCCCAATGTGGCTGCCGTGGTAGTTCAGGCTCTAGTGCGTGCCATTTCTGGCATGCCAGAAAAAAACATTTTTTATAGCATGGCGCTGACCCGCAGTAATTGGGCATCACCACATGCTGCCCGGTGGTGGTAAGTGCTCCCTGTTGCATGGCCATAGCCATTTCTTGGGGGGGGGGGGGGGGGGGGCTTTTTACCCACTGTAGTAAAAAGGGCCCTGACACGTGGGAAAAATGGCCTCCGCTGCTATCGCAGAGCCCTTTTTCCCGCAGCTTAGTAAAAGGACCCCTAAGTGCTGAATATTACACTTAACTGCATAAGAGATAGCCGGCTGCATAAACCCGAATATTCAATGCCAGGGCCTGGATATGACCTAATGTTGAATATCTGAGAATAATGCTGCCTGGTTAATATGTGAGGAGAACGTGAGTGAGGAGACAAGCATGACTCCTAATACTTTGGTTTCTGACTCTACTGCAAAGCTTTGACCATTGGACAATGTTATTGAAGCTGGGACCACAGTTCCCTGATTCCAGAACCATAGAATCTTGGTTTTCCACTCATTCAGTTTTAGTTTGTTGGTCAGGGCCCAAGTACTGAAAGCATTCCTGCAGGCCATTACTGACTGAGTTGGGTCTTTATTTGTGGAGGTCACTGGTGGGAGAAGTAGGATGTCATCAGCATATAAGTACATAAGTAATGCCACACTGGGAAAAGATCAAGGGTCCATCGAGCCCAGCATCCTGTCCCCGACAGCGGCCAATCCAGGCCAAGGGCACCTGGCAAGCTTCCCAAACATACAAACATTCTATACATGTTATTCCTGGAATTGTGGATTTTTCCCAAGTCCATCTAGTAGTGGCTTATGGACTTGTCCTTTAGGAAACCGTGTAACCCCTTTTAAAACTCTGCCAAGCTAACCGCCTTCACCACGTTCTCCGGCAACGAATTCCAGAGTTTAATTATGCGTTGGGCGAATAAAAATTTCCTCCAATTTGTTTTAAATTTGCTACACTGTAGTTTCATCGCATGCCCCCTAGTCCTAGTATTTTTGGAAAGCGTGAACAGACGCTTCACATCCACCTGTTCCACTCCACTCTATTTTATATACCTCTATCATGTCTCCCCTCAGCCGTCTCTTTTCCAAACTGAAAAGCCCTAGCCTCCTTAGTCTTTCTTCATAGGGAATTCGTCCTATCCCCGCTATCATTTTAGTCACCCTTCGCTGCACCTTTTCCAATTCTACTATATCTTTCTTGAGATGCGGTGACCAGAATTGAACACAATACTCAAGGTGCGGTCGCACCATGGAGTGATACAATGGCATTATAACATCCTCACACCTGTTTTCCATACCTTTCCTAATAATACCCAACATTCTATTCGCTTTCCTAGCCGCAACAGCACACTGAGCAGAAGGTTTCAGTGTATTATCAATGACGACACCCAGATCCCTTTCTTGGTCCGTAACTCCTAACGTGGAATCTTGCATGATAGTAGAATCTGATTGAGTCTCAGATGTATTATGCTGAGAGATGACAAAGTAATTGAACAGAATCAGCGAGAGCGGGGAACCTTGAGGAACTCCAGTTAGGCGACCAGTAGTCTTAGAGTTGATTAATTTGTTGAACAGAATACCTTCGGTCTGAGAGGAATTTATTGAATCATTTGAGAACAGTACCAGTTATTCCTAACTGATCCAGGAGTTCAAAAGCAGTGTGTGATCCACCGCATTGAATGCCACAGAGATATCAAATTGGAGAGGTATTACTTGGTCCCCTTTACATAGATGTTGTTTGACATATGTAGTTAGGACTAGCAGCAAGTTTTCTGTGCTGTGTACAGGTCTGAAGCCAAATTGTGAACAATGTAGAATATTAAATCTATCCAAGCATAAGGAGAATTATTTGCTGATGTACGTTTCTAGCACTTTTGTGAAAAGACACATACTAGCCACTGGACGGTAGTTTGCTGCTGATAATACGTCAAGACCAGAACCCTTCAACAACGGAGTGAGAACAATTTTGCCCATATCTGAAGGAAGAGAGCCAGATTTTAACAGTCCATTGAGACCGTCTTGTAACCAATGAATTGCCTCAGCCAAGATGGATGGGAGCAAGGATTTTAGGCAATGGTCCAGGGAGCAGTGTGCTTGTGAGCATTTCCCTAGTAGCGATCTGATGTCTTCAAATGTCAGTGGTTGAAAGAATTCTCAATACTGGTCAACCTTAAAATCTTGGATTGGGGACTCCCTGGTAATTGAAGTTGAGTCATGGCTTAGACTGTTTTCCTTGATTGGGATGGCTTTAGATAGCTCGGTCCTGATTTAAATGATCTTATTTGCGAAATGATTAGCTAGTTCTTGTGCAGATTGCCATGCTTGATGCGTAAAATCACCAGAATTAGTGGAGATTAGGCTTTTAACTAATGAGAATAGTGTTTTATTGTTAAGAACTTTTTGGCCTATTAGACTGTTGCAGTACTGTCATTTGGTATCAGTAGCCTTCTTTTCATAGCACCGGAAGGCAGACTTCCATTTGAGTTTGTTAGATATGCCTTTGTTCTTTCTTCATTGTTTTTCAAGTTGTCGATATTCCCATTTCAGTTTGGCTTGTTCTTCTGTAAACCATGGATAGAGTCTGGTTCTCTTGACCTTTTTAGTAGCAAGTGGAGCAATTTTGTCCAGCACTTCCATCATCTTAGTGTCCCAGATGGATTTAATCGAGTCTTGTGTAGGAGTACAGGGGCTAAAGGAGTCACTCAGCTCAGACCAGAAGATGGCCTCATTGATTTTACCTCTAGTGGGTATGAGATTGAACGGTTTGTGATTGTTTAAGTTCGACATACAGAGATCAATAGTAAAATTGAGTTGGAAGTGATCTGACTATGGTACCAGCTTCCAATCAAATGAGCTGATCAATCCAGTAGCATAGGAGGACATGAAGTCTAACATGTGGCCTTGTTCGTGAGTAGCACCCTTTGAAGAAATCCCAGGAGGATGATCTTGGAGAATTGGGACATGGCAGAAGAAGTGATCTCAAAGAGTGACAGTTCAGCTTTGGACCAAGTCCCAGGTGGATGGTAAAATAAGGAGTAGGGCGATTGGATGTGCCTCCTTTGAATCATCACAGAGTTTGTATAGCATGTATTCTAGTTCAGGGAAGACTCCTGAGCTAACTAAACAAACATGAAAGAAACTCTTAAAAATGAGTGCAAGTCTGCCACCTTTTTTACCCTGTCTTGGAGAATGTTTCACTTATTTTAGCAAAGGCTTGGGCACTGTAAGCAGAGAAGAGGTAAAGGGGAACATTTGCTTTGCATTTAGAGAAATTAGATTTTGTTCTAATTTAGATTTCAGCAGTAGAGGAGCACTTTGGATGTTGGAGTGGGTGGTAGATAAAAGCACTGCCCCCTGAATTCCAGGAAACGGCTTAACCTGAAAGAGTAACATTTCAGAACTATTCTGTTTGCTCCGGTACCATTTCCTCTTCTCTTTAGCAGCTGAATTGTCAGATTGGGGAAAATAAATGTTTTATTATTGAGGTTTGCACTCACTGACATCATTGGTGGAGTGGAAACATTAAAAAAAAAAGAATTCCTCTCATTCAAAGTTTAAGTTGTTCACCTTTTTTTTTTTTTTTTTTTAGCTTTTAGTGAAACAAAAGTTCTTTTATGCCACTTTCTTTTTCAAAACTTGGAAATGCTTTATGTTCTTCATTTTCTGTTATTTTTCTTCTTTTGAGTGAAGAATCTGGAACTGGTTCCTTTCAGCATTTAAAGCCACCCACATTTGCTGCAGCCAGCCATACATAGAAATTATGGTTCAATAGATTTTGATTACAAATCTTGAAGACAGTGGCTTTTCCTTCACTGCTGATCTTTGTCTCATTCTCCTGAGATTGTTTGTATTACATATTCTTCCACAGACAAAATGTACTTGACAAATACTCTTGGCTTTTTCAAGTATGGGTGGGAAGAGCCTGGATGTGGCTCATGCCTTTTCAGTTCTAGTTCAGTGTGAGTACATTTTGGTACAGGAGGCATTTTCCTGTTCCTGGAGGTCTTACAATCTGAGGGGTCCTTTCACTAAGTTGCGATGAACACTAATGTGTGCTTACCATAGCAAAATATGCCTGGGAAAATTAACACGTGGCCATTAATGCTGCAAATAGAAAAAACGGCCATTTTACCCCTTGCGGAAAAAATGTCCTTAGTGCACAGGAATGACACGCATAAGGATGCCCTAAGGCCTCTTTTTACCACAGTTTGCTTAAAAAAAAGCCCCTAAGTTTCTAACTGAGGTATGGAACGTTAAGTGATTTGCCCTAATCAAAAGGTGCTGCAGCAGAGCTTGAACCCTGGCTGCTCTGGTTTTTTTGTCATGATGAGCCAGCCATTAGACTACTTCTAACACCACCCTCCTGCTCCTGGAATCCTCTCACTCTCCTTCGTCACTCCCCACATCTTTGGACCCTACCCAGGTAGAGGCTGACGGAAACTGCTTTTTTTTTTTCTCTCTCTCTCTTCAGTTTTGGCCAAAACTGAAACTTATTGCCTGGTACTGGCCGAAGTCAAAACTGAAACAAAAACTTAAAGATTGTTGTGTGAATGTAATCCAATGAGGCCCATTGGGGATTGTCAGAGTTTGCAGACAGCAGCCCTCTGCTAAACCCACAAGGGATTACTACTAAGGAACTACAAGCACAGGCTGACAACTGGGAGAGCCTTGTTTGATTACTGCATTAAAGAAGATTTGGGTTCAAGAGTTCTGAGTCTTTTCATAGTGATGTTCTATGCTCTGGTTTAAGCTGCATGCCAATCATACCATGTGAAAGGGCAGAACAGACTTCTCAACAAGTCTGGCATGTTTAGGTTCCCAAGTCATTACAGATGTAGTTAAATCAATTCTGAGATAGGAACCTAGAGAGAATGTGTGAAAAAATAAAATCATGATTACCAGCTTTTTATGCTTTCCCAAACTGTGCACAAGTAACAGCAGAAAGTAGCATTGAGATGTTTCCTGTTTTGTATTGTTATAAAACTGATTAAGGACAATTATGAATATAGATTACTACTAAAATAAGGTAAAGGAGTCCAGACACTGGTCTACACTGCAGACATTCCACCAGCCTGATGCACATTCAAGAATAAAAAAGCCTATTAATGTTACTGAATGCAAGGACTATATGCTCTGAAAAATTACAATCAAGAGCAATGCATTTCCCAAATTATTTTCTAATATATAAACTTCATTTCATTGTAATATCATTTCCTTACTAACAGGGGCATAGCCAGACTTCGGAGGGAGGAGAGTCCACCCCACAACCACCAGGAAAGAAGGGTGCTGAATTTTATTTTATATTTTCACAAAAGCAGTAGTTGGAAAACTGTGTTACATTTGACTGAGTGTTCATGTTTAGCTCCACTAATGTTTTTCTCCTTTCTTTCTGGTCTTTGCTGAAGTCAAGGTTTCCCTCACTTTCAGCCCGTCTGCCTCTCTTCAGCTGCGAGAAAAACAATATTTACAAATAAAACACTTCCAACAGTTCAAGTTCTGTGATTAATATTCTCTTGTTTATTGGTACAATAGACTGGGACTTGTTTATACTGTAGCCAAGAAAAATGAAAAGGGAACATCCTGCTGTTCTGAAGGCTGGCGGCTAGTTTGGTGGGGGGGGGGGGGGGGAGAGGGAAAGATTTATTCTAGTATCTGAAGGGAAGGTGGAGAAAGGGATGTCAGATTCATCCCCATTAAGAACTCCCTTGTCTTTGCTCCAGCAAGAATGCTGAGAGATGGATGCTTGTTTTACAACTAAAGGGATAAGAGAAGCAATGGTTCCCGTCCATTGCTTAGCCTTTGTCTAAGAAGTAGTTTGCCTATAAAATCAAATATGAAAAATTTGATAAACTGGTATGTACACTACGGATGGGCAGCCAGAAAAGTTTTGCTTGGTATCATTTCTTGTGTTGCTTTCAGGAATGTTCCTTTTTTGTTTGGCTTTTTTTTTTTTTTAATTTTTGGCATGGGAGCAAAGTCATTGAGTGGGCACTCTTTTGAAAGAAGACACTCTGAGCTAGATTCTATATATGGCACCTAAAAATCAGCACTGAAAAATCTGTGTGTAAAACAGTATTCTATAAGCCACGCGTAAAGTCCTATGTGGTTTATAGAACACACTCTTTAAGTGGAGAGTCACGTGTAAATGTAGGCATGGCCATTTGCACCAATGAAAATGTGGTGCAAATGCCTGCACCTAAATTTACACGTGTCGCACAATTATTCTGTAATTACACGGGTAACTCAATGCCACACTCCCGTTCTGCCCCAAAACACCTATGACCCTCCAATTTCCTTGCCCCCTTTTTTGCAAAAATGTCTAAATTGCTATTTTTGAAACTCATTTTTAAAATGTTTTTCTATGCAGTTCGTCTAAATCTCAAGGGAGTGTGTTGGAGGTGAGTTTTGGGTGGGACTAAGGCAGGCTTATGATTTGGATTTTTTTTCCTGCAATAATGGAACATTGTAAAAATGTACAGGATAAAAAATAGGACATTTTTGGATAGACCTGTTTTAATAATGACTAAGTGCCAAAAACGTATCCCAACTGACCAGATAACCAATGGAGGGATAAAGGCATACCCCCCCTAATCCCTCAGTGGTCACTGACCCCCTCCCACCACCCTAAGAGGTAATAGTGAGAGTACATACAGGCTCTATGACAGCTGCAGATATAATGGCCATTCCTCTTACAGCATCAAGCAGGTCCCTGGAGTAGCCTAGTAGCCAGTGCAGTGGACTGTATAGAAGGGGACCCAGGCCCATATCCCACTCTAACTGGTACACTTATGGTGGAAAGTGTGAGTGCTCCCCAAACCACATAATACCTGCTGCCTGTAGAGGTGTACAGTTGGGTACAGTTCATTTTTTGCTATTCCGGGAGGGCTCACCATACAATATGGGAGAGGGGGTTATGATGTGATGTGTACCTGGGTCCTTTTATGTGAAGTCCACTAAAGTGCCCTCTAGGCTGCCCCACAGATCTGCTGGGATGTCTTGGAGTCATTGTTTTCTTATCTGGTCTTTTGGTCTGATCTTTAGAAACCCTTGAGAGAGAACTGTGACCCTCTGATCCTTTCCAAGGGCTAAGACTGATGGATTCCTGGTTTGCCCCTATTACATCATGGATTTGTAATGCTGATTTTTTTAAAAGGGAAAATCAGTGGTAAAATAAGAACTATTACCAGGGCTAGTGCAAGGCTATTAAGCACCTTAGGCATAACTTCAGCATTGCACTCCCCAGTTAATGATCAGGACCCTAAGTTTTTCCCCTTCAAAATTTGATAACTAATCTTAACAATCGTCATCACCACACCTAGAATGGTCCTGATAAAAATGCATAATTAAACATACTCTAAAAAATATATATAGAGAGATTTCAATGTAGGATTTAGCAACGTCTTTTCAGTGATAGTCGAAGGTGAGTTAGATTCAGCTGAATGTGGTTTTGCGGCTCTCACTGGTGAAATAATTGTGTGTTAGAATTTTATCCCATAAGAATACTGGTGTGACCCCTGAGGCAGGCCACTCCATCCACCGAAACATGGCCTGTGTCAGGTCCTTGTCCTGGTGCTTTGAATAAAAGGATTTTCAAGCAACATCTCCTGTGTTGGCGCGTCATTTGGTCAACTTCTACTTCACCCTGTTTTGGCTTTCTCTGTAGAGGTTTGCTTCCTGTTGCTGTACTTCCTTCTGGCTGGGGATCCCGCAGGACAGGTTTGGGAGCCACTGCTCTAAGAAAAGCTAGACTACAAGTCAATGGATGAAATGTAAACGTAATGAGGGCAAGTTCCAAAAGCTGTTTACCTGGGTAAATAAGCTATTTGAAAAACACTCACCCTCTGTTCGGGTAAAAGTTTGTGTTGGTGGTTCCTGGAGTTTATGTGCCTGTTAGGACCTATTGTTTTACTTTAAATGCAGCTGCTCTTTGCTGTTCCCAGAAGCTGATGCCCTAGGTAACTGTTTTGGTTGTATAGTTGTGCCAGCCATAGTTGTAACCCCATGTATACTGAGACAAAATCAGACCAGGAAGAGCCTGTTCACTTCACTTAGGGCAATGATTCCCAAACTTGCCCTGGGGGAAATCCCAGCCAGTCAGGATTTCAGGATATCCACAATGAATATTTATGAGATTGGCTTATATACACTGCCTCCTTGCTATGCAAATCTATCTCATGCATATTCATTGTGCATATCCTGAAAACCTTACTGGCTGGGGTTCCCCTAGTACAGATTTGGGAATCACCGGCGTAGGGTGAGGTGTTAAGCCAAATGGTGTAAAAGTTTAGATATTGCTGTGACTGGTTTTGATTTGGTAGTGCCAATGTTTTGGATGGCTTCTTTGGGGACCTGATTACTCTCGCAGAGGAAACAGTACTAAGGGATCCTTTTACTAAGCCACAGTAGAGATTTTTGTGTGGCAAATACGACAAAGCCCATAGGAATTGAATGGGCTTGCATTTGCAGCACCAGGAATCACTATCACAGTTTAGTAAAAGGAGCCTTAAGTTTCTTCCTGAGGCTCTCTGCCAATGAAAATGAAGTCCTCTGTCATTCTTGCTGCATTTGACACTCTAAGAGTCGTATTGACATTGGCCTGGAGTCAATTTAGTCCACAGAAGAGTACATGCTGGTAAATTCTTCAGGCATCAATAGTGCTGAATGTGAATAAGAAAAGATATTGTGCATTAACTTTGTGCTGGGATCAAGAAGGGCAGGAATAGGTCTCCGCTGGAAAGCTCAGCAGTGACTGCCATGAAACCCAAATAAGCTTTGACAAACTGAGGTGGCCCAAACTTTCAAAGAGTAACAAACCTGACCTGGGTCCTGGAACAGCCAAAATAAACTTCACAGGAATTCATTTGCAAGTTTTTAGCATAACACAACCTTTCATAATAAAAAAAGAAAATAATTACTTTGTACAAAATGTGGGTGAAGTCAAGAGTTTTCTGCAGACTTCATAACAATGCATAGCTTAACCTTTGTAAATGGAGTGTGGACTGTCTTTCCAGGCTCTGTGGTAAACTGAATAATTCACCTTTCTTTTATGTAGGGTTGCCAGCTGGATCCAGTCCCGGGTTTAGCCGATTGCATGCAGAGAATTGTAGGTCTGGTTTCCTCATTGGATTCCCTTAGACAGTGGTTCCCCAAGTTTGCCCTGGGGGCTCCTCAGCCAGTCATCAGGACATCCGCAATGAATATTCATCAGAGAGATTGGCATGCAGTGGAGGCAGTGCATACATATCTCCCTCATGAATATTTGTTGTGAATATCCTGAAAACCTGATCGGCTGGGAGAGCTGAGTGTTGAGGAAATTGGGTACAGTGGTTTTGCGACTCATGCTGGTGAAATAATTGTGTGTCAGAACTTTATCCAGTAAGAATACTGGTGTGACTCCTGAGGCAGACCGCTCCATCTGCCGAAACACGGCCCATGTGAGGTCCTTGTCCTGATGCTTTGACTAAAAGGATTTTCAAGCAACATCTCCTGAGTTGGCTCGTCATTTGGTTGACCTCTACTTCACCTTATTTTGGCATTCTCCGTAGAGGTTCTCTTCCTGTTTCTGTACTTCCTTCTGGCTGGGGAGGCCCCAGGACAGGTTTGGGAACCACTGCTCTAAGAAAAGCTAGACTACAAGTCAGTGGATGAAATGAGGTAAACCCAAGACTTGATCAACATGTTGGTTGACTCTGGATCCAGTTTGCACCTTTACTTCTACAGTCCCGGACTCTGGTGGTAAGTCAGAGTCACAAGAGACTTATAGTACTGCCAAGTTACCTGGTTCCAGGAGTGAGACTTTATGGCTACTCCTGGTTTTGAACTTATATCCCAAAGCAGTGTGGGACTTGTAGTCCCTGAATCTTTAACTCATTGTTACAGGTCCCATAATGTACCAGGAAAGAGTTGTCAGAAATCCAGAACTGGTCTAAAATCTCTCTCCTGGAACTGGATAACATGGCAGCTCTGACTTAAGTTTGGAGGCAGGCTGTTGAGCAGAGTATACCGGACCAAAGCTGCCAAATTACCCATTCCAGGAGGGAGACTTTTTGACCAGTCTTGGATTTCTACCAACCTCTTCATGATGCATTATGGGATCTACAGCACTGATTTCAATTGACAGAAATCATGGACTGCAAATACTACACTGCTTTAGGATGTAAGCTTAAAAGCAGGACCAAGCAACAAGTGTCTCCCTTGGAATGGGTAGTTTTGCAGCTCTGCAGCACTATTTCCCATTATTGCTTGTACAGCAGGGTGGAGGGTGCCATAGCTCTTCCATATTTCTTAGATGATTCTAGTACTATCTGCCTTTCAAGTGCTAATATTTATGTGTAGCAAGAATCCCCGGAGAAAGTCTTTAGCTAGCCCTGGTTTTGAACTTACATCTCAAAGCAGTATGGTATTTGTAGCCCATGTTTCTATCCTGTGAAATCAGTGCTGTAGATCCCATAATGCATCAGGATGAGGAAGTCAGAAATCCAGGACTGGTCTAAAATCTCCTTTGTAGAACTGGGTAACTTGGTTCTGGTCTTATAATCTCCCTCTTGGAACTGGGTAGCTTTATCTGTTCAATATCTTTGTGAGCGATATTGCCAAAGATATAAAAGGAAAAAATTAGAAATAAAACAAAATGAGAAAAATAAGACAATAGCTTTTTGTTGGACTGACAATACATTTTTGACTAGCTTTCAAAGGCCAGAACCTTCTTCCTCAGGTCAGGACAATATCAGAATATATAAGTTGTGACTGAATCACTATAACCTATCCTAAACACTACTTTTAAATAGGGTTACCATATGGCTCCAGAAAAAGGAGGACAGACTGAGCCAATCTGGGTTTTACTTCCATTGTTTTCAATGGAAGCAAAACCCGGACTGCAGTGACGTAGCCAGAAGGCAATTTTTGGGTGGGCCACCAGGTTGGATGGGTGGGCACTAGCCAGTGGAGTGCTGGTAAATGTTTAACAACAGGCTCTCTCCCCGGTCCACCTCTGCGCCCCCCCCCCCCCATCCACCTCTGCGCCTCCCTTCAAAATTGCAGAGCTGGCTATAGCCGGGGAGAAAGCCTGGGGGGGGGGGGGGGGGGGGGGGCAATGCATTACTCTCCCAGGTTCCAATCTAATTAATGTTTAATGTGGGATAAAATGCCATAAGTAAATAAATATAAACTTTTAATGTTGAGCACCTGATTCTCAAATTGGACATGTTCCAAAACACTATAATGAAAATAAAATGATTTTTTTCTACCTTTGTTGTCTGGTGACTTTGTTTTTCTGATCATGCTGGCCCAGTATCTGTTTCTGCTGCTATCTGTCCTCTTAACTCAGTTTCCAGGGCTTCCTTTCCATTTATTTCTTTACTTTCCACCTTTCTTCTTCATTCCTTGCCCTACATCCGTAAGTAAAAGCTGGGTCCTCCGCAGACTTGACTGTCCAGTGCAGTTTTTCTCCTCTCTTCCTTTTCCCTCATCTCATCTCCTTCCTCATTCTTCTCTCCCCTCTATCCATGTCCAGCATTTCTTCTCTCCCTTCCCTCTCCTCCATCCATGTCCAGCAACCTTCCTCTCTCCCCTCCATCCACTCATGTCCAGCAACCTTCCTCTCTCCCCTCCATCCACCCACGTCCAGCAACCTTCCTCTCTCCCCTGCCTTCCCCTCCCATCCACCCATGTCCAGCAACTCTCCTCTCCCCTGCCCTCCCCTCCATCCACCCATGTCCAGCAACTCTCCTCTCCCCTGCCCTCCCTCCATCCATCCATATCCAGCAATTCTCTTCTCTCCCCTGCCCCCCCTCCATCCATACCCAGCGATTCTCTTCTCTTCTCTCCCCTGCCCCCCCTCCAGCCATCCATACCTAGAGATTCTCTTCTCTCTCCTGCCCCCCTCCAGCCATCCATACCCAGAGATTCTCTTCTCTCCCCTGCCCCCCCTCCAGCCATCCATACCCAGCGATTCTCTTCTCTCCCCTGCCCCCCTCCCGCTCCCATCCTTGTCCAGCGATTCTCCTTCGTCCCCCCATCCTCCCCTCAAATTCCACCTGCCCGCCCTCTTCTCCCCCCAACATCCTCCTTTTTCTTCCTGCCACAGCGCCCTGCGTGGTTTAAATCTTTTTTTATTACCTCCGTCGAAGCGGCCGCATCATTGAAAGCCCTGCCCATCTCTAGCCTTCCTTTCCTGAGTTTGTTTCCTCAGAATCCCACCCTCGCAGAAAGAGGAAATGACATCAGAAGGCGGGACTGAGTGAATGAACTCACGAAGAGAAGGCTCAATGGGCAGGGCTTTCAATGACGTTGCCGCGACGGAGGTAAAAAAAGATTTAAACCCCGGGTGAGGGGATGTTGGGTGGGTGGGCCTGGGCCCATCCAGGCCTGCCTGTGGCTATGCCCCTGCACTGGATCAATGTGTCTCTCTTTATCTGGAGCCATATGGTAACCCTACTTATAAGTCACATTGAACTGAAACTTGCTTTTGGATAATTGTGGGATATAAACATGAATAAAATAAATATAAGAACCTTCCAATGACAATCTCAAGAGGAAAGGTAGGGATGTTGGGGGTGGGGGAGGAGTGAGAAGCAGAGAGATGTATAGGTGATAGGAAAGTGACAAAGCAGCTGGATCTACAGAATTAAAATGTTGACTGGCCTCATTTTTGGCTCAAGGTAGATAGGACCAACACTTTCAGCGAGTCTTTTGCAATCGTTTTTGTTAATGCAGCATGTTTTATGAAATCCTGTGAAAACATTGAGAACAAGCATTGCGGAGTGGAGGAGTGGCCTAATGGTTAGGGTGGCAGACTTTGGTCCTGAGGAACTGAGTTCAATTCGCACTTCAGGCACAGGCAGCTCCTTGTGACTCTGGGCAAGTCACTTAACCCTCCATTGCCCCATGTAAGCCGCATTGAGCCTGCCATGAGTGGGAAAGCGCGGGGTACAAATGTAATAAAATAAATAAATAAAATCTTCATGCAGGGATACTTCATAGGTATACAATTGTAAACCTATTAAGAAATTTTTGAATGAAATATGGCAAAATATCCAACAAATATTTAAAATTTCAAAAATTTTACCTAACTTAATCACCCTCACAACATCTCTATGACAGCTTGATACCCAACTCCATCCAACTGTCTAGTAAACTGGAAAAAACAACCCAGTCTTAAATATACAGTTTGGTGGCATATGCTCTGTCAAATCTATAAATTAGAATTCAAATCTGCTGAAAAGATGAATAAGCTGACTAAAACAAAATAAATTCTTTTGAAGTTCTATGCGTTGCATTGACATTAAACATAACATCAAACATTGTTACACTTATATTGTCATCACAATATGTTTATTAGATGTTCATATTTACCACAGATATAATACTTAATGTTCTCCCTGCACAAACTTTTATTGTTCTGTTATTACATTATGTTATTGTTAAAAAAAAAAGAAAAGAGAAAAGGTGACATCAATAGGGATGGATAGCCAGAAGATGCTAGTTTTGTGTTTCTTGTGGATTCAGGGACTGTTTGTTTTGTTTATTGTTGTTTGGCCATTTTATCATCAAGGGAGCAAAGCTGTTGTGTTCAGCATTGCAAAGAGGGTGTGTTCTTTCGGAAAAAAAGTGTGTATTCTTTTCACAATAGTGCACACGTGCACACACTGTTCCCCGGATTCTATAAATGGTGCTCAAATTTGAATGGCCAAAATTACACATGATCCTGAGATCTGCACACAAATAAATGACATAGGTAGTCTTTTACGCTGCACACGTGTAGGCTGTTGCACGCCTTTGTATAAGGGCCCCAGTGTTGTAGAATATGAGGGCAGGGCACCCAAATTGCGCATCGGGATTTACAGTTTCAGTTTCGGTTGGTGTAAGTCCTTGTGCCCAAAGTTGGGTGTGGGAATCCGCTCTAAGCATTATCCTCTAAAGAGCGCTCAGTCCAGAATGCCCTTTATAGAATAGCAGTGAGCGCGATTTTTTCCTGGTACCGACTTTTCAACTGCAGTTACTGAATCTGGCCCTGTTTGCACAAGTGCAGTGTTTCTCACAAGGTTTTAATGAGATCACTATCAGGAAATGCGTGTGTCCAATGCACATAAGGGGGGGATTCTGTATATATATATATATATATATATATATATGGTGCCTAAAAAATCCACACAGAAAACATTTCCGCCTAAGTGTATTCTGTAAGCAGTGCCTAGATTTAGGTGCGGTACATAGAATATACTTAGTTGATTGCACAGCACCTAAAACTATGCTTGTCCATTTACGCCAAAGAAAACATGGCTAAAATCCCATTGAGTAGATTTAGGCTCAATGGGCCGTATTCTATAACTATGCATGTAAATTTCAGAATGCCCACGAAATGCCTATTTCCCCCATCATAACTATGTCACTTTTTGCCTGCATACGTTAGAAGTTAGCACACTGCATTACAGAATACACTTAGCGAGTTGTGTTTGTAATTTCTAATTATTGTCATTTAGTGCTCATTATTGCTGTTAAGTGTGTTATCAATGCTAATTTGCTTGTTAAGCCAATTAAGTTATACGCATTGTTATAGAATATGCTTGGATTTTGGCACGGATCTCTAAGTGTGCTTTATAGAATCCAGGGGATAGTGCGCAGTCTTTTGAGAGAGTGTGCACTATTATCAGCCAGATATGGCTGGATGGTCGGATCATCAAAGGTCAGGTAATTGAGATTGTACTGTAGTTTAATTTATTTTCCTTCGCTTCTAAAATGGTAAAGTCAGGAATGGATTAGACTTTCCTGAAAAACTGGAACCATTTGCTGTCTCTGCATTTGACGTCATAGTAGAGGAAAATAATTCAGTATCCTCCCAGTGGAGGTGATAGGGATAAAAACAGTAATGGAGTTCAAAACCGTATGGTATAAACACAGAGAATCTTTATATAGAAATAATGAAGCTACAAAGTAGTAAAATTTAAAACAAATCAGAGAAAATATTTCTTCACTCAACATATAATTAAACTCTGGAATTCGTTGCCAGCAAATATGGTAAAAGCAGTTAGCTTAGCGGGGTTTAAAAAAGGTTTGGATAACTTCCTAAAAGACAAGTCCATAAGCCATTATTCAGATGGACTTGGGAAAATCCATTGCTTATTTCTAGGATAAAATGTATTGTACTGTTTTGGGATCTTGCCAGGCACTTGTAAGGATGCTAGGCTTGATGGACCTGCGGGCTGACCCACTATGGCAATGTTTATGTTCTAATGTAAGATGGAATCAAAGCAAAACTTAAATGATCTTCACACTTTAAACAGGGCATAGATGGGTGTAACTTGCATGGAACACCAGGTAAAATTCTGGTCCCCTTGATGGGCAGACTGTATGGACCATACAGGTCTTTATCTGCCGTCATTTACTATGTTACTTTCTTAGATCCATAACAACTATATTTAGGCACAGATATCCCAGTTTCAGACCTGCGTGAAGGGAAAGGAATCCCTGCTGCAGCCACTAGCATTTGAAAGTCAGAAGATGTCTCCTGAGTCCAGTCCAGATGGCTTTAGCAACTTCTGCTTTCATGTGTAATGGGAGCTTTAGATAAAGGCAGAGTCTTCATCCAACCATAAAGAAGAAAAATAAAATTATGCACCCTCTAGCCAGCTTCTTTCCTGTTGTCCTTCCGTTTAACTGGCCAGTGGCTGAATCATGATCCCAGAAAACTAAACTGAGGCCTATTGTATGATGCTCTCCAGAAAAGAATCAGGAGTACAGAAGTGGGGAGGGGAGGGAGGTCCCCTCCAGCCCCCTCTGGTTTCTTGTCACACTAATGGTTATAATAATTGCAGCTCACCAGACGGTCTTAGTAAGAATGGAAATACTTTATCTCTGGCAAGTGGCCCTAGAACCCAGGTGATCTATTGCTTCACTGTCTCAGTTCTTGGGCTGTAGCTATGCTTCAGCTGTTCGTTTCAGTCATGTCATTTCATTGATATGGTTGTCTTTACTGCATTCAAACACAGGCCTCTAGGGTACTGGAACGGAGGCCACAAGTGGCATCTCTCCACACTTGCACTGCAGCTGTTGTGAATATACAGCTGGGTAATTGGTGCCTCATGGTTTGAGATCTAGTTCCTGGTCCCCTGACACAGGATGAACCAGCCTTTACCTCACCCGATTGCATCTCTGGAAGTTTACTTCCAGTTTTTTTTTATTTAGAATAAAAGGAAGAAAGCAAAGCAAGTCTCCACAAATGGACATGACATAGCACTACCAGTTTTAATGGATTGCTAGGCATTTTGCAGCTGGGTTCCTCCTTTAAATCAGGGGTGGCTGTTTTGGATGGCTCAGGAGTAGAGGAAGGGGCTCAGCTTTGATGATCATGGTAGTTATGATAGTTTTTCTGTCAGAGCTGGTTCCATGGAGTAAGTGAGGGATGGGTGGGGGAGGAGCAGAAGTGGTGACAGTACTGTGGGTGGGGAAAATGGCTCCTATTACCTCACAGCATACTTTAAATACATTTTTACTTGACCTGTTTTGCCCAGACACCTCATTAGCCCAGAATACTTTTCAGCTTTGTATAGTGTGGGTTTATGAAAAATGTTTTCTGCTGGATAAGATTATGCATTACAGCATGGTGAAAGATGAATAGATTGCATTTAAATTCCTGAAAAACTGTGCTTCTCTGGATTTGGAAGTCAAAAATATCTTCTGCTCCTATTCTTTCTTGGATGGTAGAAAGTTAAATTTCTCCTCTGCTGTTATTTTTATTTATTTTCATTTCTTTCATACCACTAACAAGCCCAAAAGCTATTGAAGCAGGTAAAAATCTTAGGGCAATCTTGAATTCACATTACAGTTGGCATCTCTAATTACTCAAGTTGCATTTTTCATCTTTGTCGGTTGCAGTGTGTTAGACCTTTGGTTGTTTAGATAGTTCTTCATGCTTTTATTTCTTCTCATATTGATTACTGTAACCCCCCCCCCCCCTTTTCTTGGTCTACCTGTAAAATCTCTGAGGAAGTTGCAGTCGGTAGAGAATGCTGCAGCCAGACTGTTGACTAGTATATATTATGGTCAAATGTTTGAAAAAAAAAAAAAAAAAAAGCTCCATCCACGAGGTTTAAATATTGACCCAAAAGTTCTCAGCTTGGTGTTCAAATTCCTAACGGGGGATGGACCTTCCTTGAATGCTTATCTTCAGATATAGACCCCCCACAAAATGCTTAAGGTCTGTTTATTCTGGTCTGTTGCCTCTATGCCCCTCTCTTTCAAACTAAATTGCTCCACATAAATGTGCCTCTTTTCATGCAGCTCTATAGTTATGGAATAGCTTGCCAAATGCTATTGGAATGATTGACAATTTCCAATTGTTTAGGAAGTCAGTAAAAGCCTCACTATTCTATTTGGCCCTCCCACCCTGACCTTCCAAAGGGAGCTATTATGGGTTTCTAGTTTGATTTTTCTTTTTCAATGTTTATGGGGGGTTTTTTTTGTTTTTTTTTTAAATTAAGGGAACTTGTTTTGTGACAAGGCGATGGCTGTGGCTAAAAGGATGCTAGTCTATATAGAGAGGGGTATAACCAACAGAAGAAAGGAGGTGTTGATGCTCTTCTACAAGTCGTTGGTGAGGCACCATTTGGAGTATTATGTTAAGTTTTGGAGGCCATACCTTGCCACAGATGTAAAAAGACTTGAAGTGGTGTAAAGGAAAGCTACAAAAATGGTATAGGATTTGCATTACAAGACGTACGAGGAGAGACTTGCTGACCTGAACATATATACCCTGGAGGAAAGGAGAAACAAGGGTGATATGATATAGACGTTCAAATATTTGAAAGGTATTAATCTGCAAACAAACCCTTTCCAGAGAAGGGAAGGCGGTAGAACTAGAGGACATGAATTGAGGTTGAAGAAGGACAGACTCAGGAATAATGTCAGGAAGGATTTTTTCATGGATAGGGTGGTAGATACTTGGAATGCCTTCCCACAGGAGATGGTGCTGATGAAAACAGTAACGGAATTCAAAAATGCATGGGATAAACACAAAGGAATCCTATTTAGAAAGAATGGATTCACAGAAGCTTAATGGAGATTGGGTAGCAACACTGGTAATTGGGAAACAAAGCCAGTACTGGGCAGACTTCTATAGTCTGTGCCCTGAAAATGGCAAGGACAAATAAAGGTCAGGCATACATATGAAATATCACATACCATGTGTAATGAGCTCAAATAGCATTTGTCTGACCAAATGTGTCAGTCTTTCCCAAAGAGATTCCCAGGTATTATCATTATATTATCTATCTCCAGAAAAAAAAGAGAGCAACCAAAAAAAAAAAACCTCTAAAAACAGAGAAAAATAGTCAAAACCAACACAGTCTGTTTTAGTCAGCAAAAAAAAAAACCACAACACAAATGTCCATGTCAAATCCCTAAAGCTCCAACAAACAGTACAAGTAGTTAATGACATATCAAAATAAAGTCCCACAAGTACTTCCCTAAACTAGAGAGGTATCCTTTCCTAATACCAGATTGTCAAATTGCTACTGTTTCAGTGCATAGAGGACTCTTTTGAAGTGCTTCAATGCATGAATAAATTCCAGCTGTCCAAAACCCCAACAAGGGCCACTTGTTTCACAAATCTGCTGCTTCAGGAGGTAGAACTAGAACTTAAAAGATTGTCCAAAATGGCTGCCGGCTTTTGTACCAAACATTCACAGGACCAACCAATCACAGACAAACTAGTTTTTAAGGTAGTAATGTTCAATAGAAAGCTTGCCATTCCACAGACAAATTCAAACCTGTAGGTTCAACTGTATTTTTATTTATTTATTTATTTATTTCAGATCATTTATACCCCGCCTTTTGCCGCAGTGTTGCAGCCCCAAAGCGGCTTACAATGAACTAGTTAAAATAAATACATTAAAATAAATACAGTGCAGTTACATTTCGAGTATTAAGAGAAAAATCCAGCATTCCTCTCGCTGTCTGAGTATTTTTTTTTATTCCCCACCTCTCCCACCCTTAGTCATCTGTTCAATCACCCAACAGCGTAAATCAATAAATTCATGATTAGCTTTAATGCAATGTTAAAAACAAGAGGGACTGCCAATTTTCCTGTAGATACACAGTGGCAGTGCTCAATAATTCTTGTCTTAAAAACCCGGGAAGTTTGTCCCACATATAGGGGTCCTTTTACTAAGCTGCGCCAAAAAGTGCCTGTGCTGGTGTAGACGCGTGTATTGGATGCGTGCAGGTCCATTTTTCAGCGCACCTGCAAAAAAAGGCCTTTTGGGGGGGGGGGGCAAAAATGGACGTGCGGCAAAATGAAAATTGGTGCATATCCATTTTGGGTCTGAGACCTTACCGCCACCCATTCTCTTAGCGGTAAGGTCTCACGTGTTAACCGGGCAGTAATCGTCAGCATGCGTACAATGTCGATTACCGCCTGGTTGGCACCGCATGCTAGAAGATAAAATACATTTTCTGGCGCGCGTAAAAAATGAAATTACCGCCCAGGCTACGCGGTAGCCGGGCAGTAGTTCCGAATTGGCGCAAATTGAGTGCACGTAGGTGCCTACACAGCTTAGTAAAAGGGCCCTGTGAGTAAACTACAGGGACAACAGATAGTGTAAATTACTCCCACAGATTCACAAGTTGTCTCACTCCAAAGCTGTACCCATTTGTTGGTATTCTTGTCATAAAATGAAGTACAGTAATCAAACAAATAGAGCACCTACCACATTTTCAGTGGCCCCTCTGTTGAACTGGTTTAATTGACCAAACATCAGGCTTACATAACCTGTCAGCTAAATTTCCATTTTGGGCATAACTACCAAACTATAAAGACAAGAAGGAAAATGATAAGAGCAATTCTTTAAGGAGGAAAGACTTCAGAAACTCTGTATTCACTGTATGTGTTAGTGAATTACAGACTGTTATCGATCTCCAGCGTATTTCACCATCGAGATCATGATACAGGTTCCTCATTAGTCAAAACCTCCGCTAACTAGTCAGTATTATAACTCTGGTTTTAATTTATCTTAAATACCAAAATACTGAATAATAACACCTATCTGGGCTATGCGTGGATTGGAAGGTGGGTTCATTCCAAACACTTCATCGGGAGCTCCGCCCTCGAACACCAGAAATTGCCCTGAAAAAGTTAGCAAAGAAAGCACTCTTAAATAAATAGAGCATAAACATAACGGCCTAATAGACAAGGTTGAACCCCAGAAGGCCTACCTTTGGGGAGCTGGTCAGTCTTACTCCAACCCTGCTAAAGAACAACCATGGCGTCCAGAATTTAAAAGGACGCTGACACCACCCCCAATCAGCTAAGAAGGAGGAATTAAAGGGACAGACTCTAATAAACAGATAGAAAGAAAACAGCACACGCATCAGGAGAGCAGAGAGGAGTTACAAAAACGCCTTCCACTCAATACGACTATTCAGCCCTATTGGCATAAGAGTCTTCAGACAATAAATTCACCTCTGCTCCCTCTGAATAAGAGCGCGGTCCATTTTGGGCATAAGCAATCATACAGTTGGTGTCTGTAAAACAAGGTTGAGCCTACATAATTCTCCAGTGACGCTTAATACAGGAAGAAATTTTAGGGCCCTGTTTACTAAGCCGTGTTATAGGTGCGTTAACATTTTTAATGTGTGTTAACCATGTACGCGCGTTAACTGTGTACGCACCTACAATATCCCTGTAGTCGCCTACACAGTTAGTGCGCGTGCTAATTGTAAACAGGGCTCTTACAGGACAAAGTGTATATTTCAAAACACATGGCATCCTCTTTTCCGCTTCTCAATTTGACCAAGGTTGTGGTAAAGGATCTCTATTATTGAATAATTTCCGTTGATATGCTTTCTCAACTACAGACTTTGGGATATCCCCATTGTTCAAACTTATTTCTTAATTCTTGAGCTGAGTTCACAGTGTGACAAGAACATCAGAGAGGCAGTGCAGATAACCTTCAGGCATTGATGGAGCATCTTAAACTTTTCCTTGTCCTATTCCCTAATGATACTTTGACTTTGTCTTCGCTTAACTTCTCACAATGTAATCCGTAACTGATTTGTAACTAATTGTGTTTCCATTATGTACAATGTATTGTAAGCCACACCGAGCCCGCAAATAGGTGGGAAAATGTGGGATACAAATGCAATAAAATAAATAAATAAAAATACTAATCAACGAAGTAAATAAAAATACATTTTAAAAATGTAATACCTTTATAATCCTGTAGGAAGAAAAATGAGAGGAGACCTAGGAATAAGACCAGAAAGAGGCAGCAGTAGAGCCAAGCTGACAGCATGAATAGTACATAATCCTGTATTGCAGGGTCACTTCATCCCAGCCTAAAGAAGTCTATGCAGGAGAAAATAAAATAATGTAAATTAAACTTATTTTCTCTGTAATTCTGAGGCTATCTTGGAGGTACTGCGCACCTCCCTAGCAGGCTCCACAAGAACCTAGACTGTCTCCATGGAAGGAACAGATGCTCTCTTAGTGTGTGCCAAGCCTCAAATTACAGAAAAAAAAATAACTTTGAAATTAAAAGTTATTTTCTTCTCGACAGAGTTTGTTACTATATTTTAGGGTACTATACTCGTGAGTAGTAATTCACATATGGGGGTTTTTTTTTTCTGTAAGGCTCAAGTACCTGTTTGAGAGCTAATTATATGTTAGCTATGGAACAGGCTTTGGGAAATATGATGAAAAACATTAAAATAATTATGAGTCCTGACAGTCTGAAGTTCATGCAGAAATATTCTGAATCGTAGACTACAGGCACAAGATGCAAGAACCAGGCGTTATCACAACTCCTTCAAATCTTCCAGATCTTGTCCTCGCGTCCTGCCCTCTTACTGATTCTCTTCCTCCTCTGCCTTTGCTTTCATCCAGCTCCCATGGGTACCAAGCTCATCAAATTATTAATTATGCCTATATCAGTCACTGGTTTGCTCCCCTTTCCACCAGCTCTGTCGGCTTTCAAAATCCCTGCAATATATAAAAATAAAAGTCAGTAAATTAAAAAAGAAAACTATATAGCATTTTACCAGTTAATTGGACTAACATAACATTTTCTGTCTAGTTTCCTCAGGTCCAACAAATTGAACAAATCAGAGTAAATCATGATATTGTACGAACACACCTTACAATAGTGGTGTTAATATGAAGGGGGAGAGGGGCTGGTGTGTTGCAGGGTGATACAAAGACAGCACAATGATGTCTGTATTAAGAATAAAAATAAAGCTTCCTTTAGGCAAGAATGAGCATAAATACAGGTATTCAAGTCAATGTACATGTGTATGCTGACACGTGAATGACCATTTTCCGGCTTGGCGCTATTTTGTATGTATGTACCAATATTCAGTGGTGTGTACTCTGCAGTAGAGAGCTGCATGGGACTGGGGATCATGGGATTCCTTCAGGATTGGAAGAAGTTGCTACAGGATTCCTGTGGGAATGTAGGTAAAATCTCTGGCGATGCCTGAATAAGGCTTGAATGCACAGAGCGACGCAATTGGAGCAGCAGATTGAGGCTTGGGAAACGATGAGAGAGGCAATTGGAGCACCAGAATGAGGCTTAGAATGCCTACAGATGCAGCCAGAACACCAGACTGAGGCCTGGAACATTCATTGGTTGAATAGTGAATACCACCCAAAAAACCATGGGAGGCTGTTAGGAAGTAATAGCATCAACTTCTGTGGGTAAGAGTGGGGATGGAGGAGATTAATTGCAGATATGGGTGGGGATGGAATGGATCTTAGCAGGTATAGGTGGGCATAGGTTAGATTCCTGTGAGAATGGACAGGGATGGGTGAAATTTATGTCCCTGTGCAACCTTCTACTCTGAAAGTGGACATTCACATGGGTGGAGTTTGAGCAAAGTGTGGGCAGAGTGCACATTTATGTATGTGCATAATAAAATGCTATAATTTATGTACATTCTTTAACAATCCAGGTGATAGAATTTACACCATCTTATAAAACATAGGCATGTTTTTGACCAATTACACTAGTATTTTATAAGGAAAATAGGCACCTAGTTTTCTTTAAGGTCCAAATAGGTGCCCCCTCTTTGAGGGGCAATTCTGAAACTTGGAGGGGCATTTTTGATATGATATCTAAGTCTGACTTTGGACATTTTGCGCTAAACGTCCAAAATCTGAAAAGGAAATATGACCATTTTCAAAAGTGCAAAACGCCTCTTTTTTTTCAAAAATATCATTTGTAACAAGGTTTTGTACTCTGTGTGTTTATGTTTCCAGGCCATTTTCAGAAAAAAAAAACCCATACAAGTGAAAAATGTAGAAAATCAAGCCATTGGAATGTGGAAGGGGCCAGCATTTTTAGCAGACTGGTCTCCCAGGCATCCCTGGAGAGCACTGGAACACCCTAGGGGGCGCTGCTGTGGACTTCATATAAATGCTCCCAGGTGCACATCTCACCATTGCTCCCTTTTCTTGTCTGCTGAGCCCTCCAAAACCCACCAAAAACCCACTATCCCCAACTGTACACCACTACAGTAGCCCTTATAGGTGAAGGGGGCACCTATATGTGGGTACAGTGGGTTTTTGGTGAGTTTTGGAGGGCTCACTTTCCACCACAAGAGTAATAGGTAGGACGAGGTAAGGACCTGGGTCCACCTATCTACAGTGCACTGCACTCGCCACTACACTACTCCAGGGACATGCATGCTTGCTGCTCTAATGGACCTGGCTATAACATCTGGGGCTGTCATAGAGGACGGTGAGTACTACATTTTTTGGGGGGTGGGGGGTGGGAGGGGTTAAGTGACCACTGGGAGAGAAAGGGGGAGGCATCCTTGATTCCCTCCAGTGGTCATTTAGGGCACTTTTTTTGCCTTATTCATTCTGGAAAAAAAAGGTCTAGACCAAAACGTTGAAGCTTGTGCCCTAGTCATTTTGGTTTTGCTCCATTATGGCTGTAAAATGTCCAAGTGTTAGGCACGTCCTAAGCCCGCCTTAATTCCGCCTTTGAAGCACCCCCCAACATGCCCCCTTGTGATTTGGATGCACTGAAGATGAAATGCATAGATAAATATTTAAGATTCTTGGATTATTCTGACTTTACCTTCTAGTGATTCCCAAACTTGTCTTGGTGCCCTACAGCAATATACATTTTCAGGATATCCACTGTGAATGTACCTAAGATATGTTTGCATATTTACATGTACCAGGGACTCAGTATACATTAGAGGCCAACTGAATTTCAGTTTTGATTTTCGTTACAGTGCCAAAACTGGCCCCAAATCCTTTTTCTGCTTAGTTTTGGTTTCAGCCTAAAAGGTTATTGTAGGTTTCAGCCAAAAATGACCATGTGTTTTCAGTAGAAGCTGAAAATTTGTGCTTTGTCCCATTTGTTTCCCTCTCTCTCCCCCACCCCCGAAGAGGAGTCCCCCCTTCCTTGACAGCTCCAATTGCATCCCCCAACCCATAGGCCCCCCCTGGGCCTATCTTACAATTCCTGGTTGTTTAAGGGTGTTGCCGGGACAGGAGCAATCCCATGGTTACTCCTGCCCATTCTGGCTGTGTTCTCATAATGGCTGCCATGACTGGGGAATTGATCCTGCTCTGATTAGACCACTAGACCACAGGGATTGTAAGGTAATCCTAGTCTTTGTATTCTTTTCTTTTCTTTCTTTTTTTTGTACTGTGGTTGCATGTAATGCAGTTATGATCTTGCACATGCTTTTGATTCTTAATTTTGTTGGTAGGTCATCAGATACAGTATATATTTCCTACTATTCTATGAATTGGTGGATGAGGCTTTCATTTTTAATTGTCATGTTCACTAGCATCAGGTCTTGTCAGACAAATCTGATTCATTTCTTTGACTGAGTGACCAGAGAGTTGGATCAAGGAGAGCGCTAGACGTGGTTTATTTAGATTTTAGCAAAGCCTTTGACACGGTTCTGCATAGATGACTAATAAATAAACTGAGTGCCCTCGGTATGGGTCCTAAAGTAACTGACTGGTTTAGGAACAGGTTGAGAGGAAGGTGACAGAGGGTAGTGGTAAATAGAGCTCATTCTGAGGAAAAGGATGTTACCAGTACTGTGCCGCAAGGTTCGGTTCTTGGGCCAGTTCTTTTAAACATTTTTGTAAGCCATATTGCTGAAGGGTTGTCTAGTAACGTTTGCCTGTTTATGGATGATACCAAAATCTGCAATAGGATAAACACCCCTGATGGTGTGAATAACACGAGCAAGGGCTTAGCAAAGCTAGAGGAATGGTCTGAATTACCCTTCACATGTTTTAAAGGTCAATTGTATTGTCTTCCCAAAGGGAGAGGGTTTTTAAGGGCCTGTCATTATTCTAATGGGTAAGCCAGCAACTTCTATTGAATACCAAAAGCTGTGATCATTTATATTACTTTCTTATATAGTATAAGCCCTTTATTATTATTATCGGAGGGGTAAGGATAATATTTGTCTGCCTGAAGGTAGGAATTTTATGAAGGGTGAAGATTTTACTAGGTATCAAACATTCTTCTGGCTTTGTACGATGCTTACGTCCTATTGAATACTCGCTGAACAGCAGAATGTTAGAATCAAGTTTAGTTAAATCCTGTTTCTGTGCGTGCAATAGTGGAGTAACGCCAGCACTGACCAAACTTGTTCTGGATGATGCGAATCCTCCTGGACATCCTCACTGTGCAGTCCTGGAGCTGGTACAGAATTCTGTAGGTTGACTGAACTCGGGGCCAATACTTTTGGCTATGCTGCTGTGACCCGAGAGTGTCCACTATGGACAGGGCATAAAGAAAATTAAATGTTTCCACAAGATAAAGCAAGCAGCCATAAATCTTGGGAGAAAGTTGATCCGCTTGAAATACAGTAAGTCTCTGATAAGGGGTAGCTGTCTGCAACTGTTTGTGCAGTTGTTTCTGTATTTCTTCTCTTTCATGGGATGCTATAGCCTTTGCATCTCATGTTCCAGACAGGGAATTTATTTTCTACCTGAGATCTTTGGAAGAAACAGTAGTGAGCACAGAGGTGTGAAATCTGGAGATCTAGCTTTGTCCAGTAAGTTACTGAAACCAACTAGCTTTAAAGAGGTGTTCCCAACAGAGATGGGGAAAAAATAGCCAGTTTGCCCTGCTTGCGAAGGAGCAGTTCTATAGCGAAAGATGATAGAGCTTCTTCCCCTCACCCACTCGTGTATTTTCTACAAACTGTCCAGGTATTTTTCATTGGAATTTCTACAGATCTCCCTTCCTCCTTCTGTTGCATTGATTTGAGATAGTGGGGTTCCTTAATGGACTCTGCTGCAGAGGGACCCAATGCTTTCTCAACATATGCCAAGCTCTAAATGTTGAGTAAAACAACATGCAATACAAAAGACTCTTCCTTCTGCTATGGGTATGTATACATGGGTCTTTTCAGCACTCTGGCCCTGATTCAGGAGACAAGCCATTATAAACTGGACCTTCTATGTGCGGGAAACCTATTTGAACATTTCAGTGGAGGAGTGGCCTAGTGGTTAGGGTGGTGGACTTTGGTCCTGGGGAACTGCAGAACTGAGTTGGATTCCCACTTCAGGCACAGGCAGCTCCTTGTGACTCTGGGCAAGTCACTTAACCCTCCATTGCCCCATGTAACCTGCATTGAGCCTGCCATGAGTGGGGAAAGCGCGGGGTACAAATGTAATAAAAAAAATTAACACTTTCTAATTCCCTTTGTTTTGTGGACTGCTCTTCTTACTTCTTTCATAGCTCCTTTATAAGTGCTTTCATACACAGTTTCTATGAAGAGCTTTCCTGAGCCAGGATCCCAGTCACCTCTAGTACTGCAAGTGCTTATGGCAGGCCTCCTTTCCAGATGTGGAAGGGAAAGGAAGCAAGATGGCTGAGCAGGATCTGCATGTTTTGTGTCTCTTTATTTGAGGTATTTGAACCAGAGTGCCAGTAATTTAATCCTGTTTATATCTACTGTACCTGAACGTAACTCATTTTGAGTTACAAATGAAAAAAAGGTGTGAGCTAACCCCCCTCTCCCAAATCCTGTCTGTTTATACTGCTTTTGCAGTGGATGATACTTCTCAACATAGGAGCCAAATTTTGAACATGATTGGGGATGCTAAACTCAATGGAAATACTACTTACTACTACTACTTAACATTTCTAAAGCGCTACTAGGGTTACGCAGCGCTGTACAATTTAACATAGAAGGACAGTCCCTGCTCAAGGAGCTTACAATCTAAAGGACAAATGTACAGACAATCAAATAGGGGCAGTCAAATTGGGACAGTCTAGATTTCCTGAATAGGTTAGGTGCCGAAAGCAACATTGAAGAGGTGGGCTTTGATCAAGGATTTGAAATGGGTAGGGAGGGGGCTTGGCGTAAGGGCTCAGGAAGTTTATTCCAAGCATAGGGTGAGGCGAGGCAGAAAGGGCGGAGCCTGGAGTTGACGATGGTGGAGAAGGGTACTGAGAGGAGGGATTTGTCCTGTGAGCGGAGGTTACGAGTGGGAACGTAAGGGGAGATAGATGAGGAAATGACCCCTCTTTGGACACAGTTAAGGACTTTTTCTCAATGTTGGGGGTGCACAAGCACCAACAGCTCCTATGCTTCTCAGGATGGAGAGAGAGAATCATTTTTCCCTTGTGGCCAGGGTTTGTAATCATTGTGGAGTGGAGGAGTGGCCTAGTGGTTAGAGCACCAGCCTTGATAGCTAAAGGTGCCTGGTGATAAGAACATAAGAGTAGCCATACTGGGTCAGACCAGTGGTCCATCTAGCTCAGTATCCTGTTTTCCAAACAGTGGCCAAGCCAGGTCACAAGTACCTGGCAGAAACCCAAATCGTGATAACGCTCCATACTACAAATCCCAGGGCAAGCGTTGCTTCCCATGTCTGTCTCAATAGTAGACTATGGACTTTTCCTCCAGGAATTTATCCAAACCTTTTTTAAACTCAGATACACTAACCGCTGTTACCACCTCCTTGGCTGAACCCACTGCAGCTCCTTGGGATCTTGGACAAGTCATTTAACCCTCCATTGACTCAGGTACAAAATTAGATTTTGAGCCTTCCAGGGACAGGAAAATAGCCAGTGTACCTGAATGTAAATTACCTTGAGCTACTATCTGAAAAAAGGTGTGAGTAAAATCTGACAACATTGTGCAGTCTTGGTTTATAACACTTGCAATTTCTGAGTCTTGTTCACCCAGTGGTGTCTTCCCCTCCTTGTCAGTTAACATATATAATATATGCAGGCAGACTACTTTCTAGAAGTGCATGGGTGTTCTTCAGCAGGGCAACTTCTGAACCAATGAGGAATCATAAGATTTGAACATTTCTAGCAGAAGAGGAATAAAGACTTTAAAAAGTGTTGGAAGGGACTCTCAGTTCTGTTTATTGCTGTATTTCTATATTTAAATGTAGAGTTCTCTCTTGCTGCTTTATTCTGGCATGTCTGCAGGGACTGGATCGGGGAGTTGAGGTAATATTGTCTCTAGGTAATAAATCAAAGGCTGGGCAAAGTACTCTCCTCTCCTCCCCCAAGTGGTCAAGCTGATTAAGTCCATAATGATGGATGCTGTCCACTGGGGAAAGCATATTCATTTTTCTTGGCAGACTACAAAACCCAGCCTGTGGGAGACTGTAGTGTTTCCAAGTCTTCAAACTGTGGGAGTTTGGGGTATTTGTTTTGAGGTCTGTGTCTTTTTGAAGCCTGAAATTTTGGAGAAATCTGACTCTGGTGTACTAGCACCTGCTGCTCTGATGATATCTTTTACATTATGGGGGTAATTCTATAAGGGGTTGTAAACTTTCAATGATACTTTAAAATGCATACTTTGCCAGTGGGTGTGCACAGGGGTGGAGTTTGAGTGGCGTGCATATGTAGATTATAAAATACCATAATTGACATGCGTTCATGACAAATATCGGCCTGCCCTAAGGCTGGTGTAAATGTCCACACTTGCCTCTCATGCTAGTATTATATAAAGAAAAGTAGGCACATCTAATCCTCGGCACCCTGTTATAAAATTACCTTCTATATCTGGATCACAACTGGCAGGATTGTAGCCAGACACTCAATTTTGAGTGTACATAAGAACTCTCCCCCTCCCCCGCCCCTGGCATCTCTATCTCCCCTCCCCCTCATGCTATTGGGGGATCTCTTAGCTGTACTCCCTCAAGCCCTCCTGTACCTTTTAGGAAGGCTCGGGGCTGGTGCGAGCAGCAGGTATAAGCCGTTGCTCATTGGCAGTGAAAAATTGAAGGATTTAAATTGTATTAGGGGGTTGGGGAGACTACAGTTAAGAGACCCCTCAATGGCCTGATGGGGGGAGAGAGAGATATTGGGAGTCTTCAGCCAGCAGGGCTTGGGGATCCCCAAAAGCCACATCACAGTTGTTCCACTGCTAGGTGGGCTTGAGTTCAAAGCAGGTAAGCCTTTGCCCATCTGGGCCCAGCTGTGGCTATGCCACAGCCAACTGGATGCTCTACATGTATTTCAAAAGTAGAGATGAGAATGTCTGTGGTGACATTTCCTGATGTTTCTAAGATTTCTTCAAAGGACGAGGCAGCAGTTCTTGCTACTTTGGAAAGGTTTGTTCGTCTAGGGGGGTTATTCTTTCTTCAATTTCCCTGCAATTGTTTTTTAATATTTCAATTCTTTAGATATATTGTTTTATGAGCCTGCTCAATTATCTGCTTTTCTGGCTAAGAAGCAATGCTCGAGCCCCTCTATAGAACCCACAAAGTAGTAAGACTGGAGGGTATTCTGTTCTTGGTGCTTAAACTTCTAATTTAAAATAGTTTCTGCTAATGATCTGTATGGATTTCCCAAGGAGAACCAACAGAAGAAAAAGAGGAATGACCAGAGAAGTACCAACCAAGGGATATTTGTTAAAAATCACATACAAAGACATACAGGCTATAGAGATCTATAAAATCCATTAAAAAATGTAATATCAAGACTCGATGCAGTCCTGCGTTTCGGCGCGCACTGCGCTTGCCTCAGGAATCTCAACTTCAACTGGACTTGTAAATCCCTTGTACTGTTTAGAAACAGATATAAACACAACACCATCAAACAGCCAACCACAATATGTGCTGTGGTAGCAAAATGACACAAACTGCTGGTTGGCTGTTTGATGGTGATGTGTTTATAAGGGATTTACAAGTCCAATCAGGCACACTGCATGCTGAAACACAGGACTGCATCGTCTTGATATTACATTTTTTATGGATTTTATAGATCTCTATAGACTGTACATCTTTCTATTTGATTTTTAATAAATATCCTTTGGTTGGTATTTCTCTGGTCATTCCCCTTTTTGTTCTGTTGTTTCTCCTTGATTAGTTTTTGCAAAGGGTCGCTTCGGTTTGTTTTGTTTTTGTTTTTTTTCTGTATGAATTTCTTCCCATATAGGGGACTTGATTTGGATGGTTATTCCATTTCCTTTTTGTTATTGTTCGTATCATGGTTAATTACCATTCTTTTTTCTGTACAAGCGTGCTGCATAGTGTTTTATTAAAAATCTGATAAATAAAATATATAAAAAAGAAATGCATGCAAAACATCTGTTGACAAGTGAGATCCCCTTCAGTTTAAAGTATTAGAAGAGCATTTCACAGTTGTTGTGCGTTTGATGACTGGCAAATAAAGATGTTGACTGGGGTTCAGTTCATTATAGTGTCGTTACAAGTTAGAGTGTAGCAGGGGCATAGCCAGACTTCAGCAGGATGGGGGTCCAGAACCCGAGGTGAGGGGGCACATTTTAGCCCCCCCTTGGCGCCGCTGACCCCCCCCCTGCCATTGCCGACCCCCGCCGCCGCCACCACCACCAACTTTGACACCCCCCCTGCCGACGACCCTCTCGGCCCCCCTCCCACCACCAACCCTCCCCCACCGCCATTGTCGCCTACCTTTGCTGGAGGGGGACCCCAACCCCCGCCAGCCGAGGTCCTCTTCTTCTGGCGCAAGGCTTCATTCTGTTTCTGTGAGTCTGACATCCCGCACGCGTCAGACTCAGAAACAGAATGAAGCCTTGCGCCAGAAGAAGAGGACCTTGGCTGGCGGGGGTTGGGGTCCCCCGCCAGCAAAGGTAGGCGACGGCAGGTTGGCGGCGGGAGGGGGGGTCGAGAGGATCATCGGCAGAGGGGTCCTGGGCCAAATCTACAGGGGCCCAGGCCCCTGTTGACCTACTTAGCTACGCCACTGGAGTGTAGGTACTGGAAATTATGGTTTTGGACATTGACTGAGCCAATGCTTCAGCTTGGGTAATGATTCTGTGAAAAATCAGAGGCTTGTCAAGGCTGTTCTTGGTCAGTGCTTAGAGGCGGAGCTCCCAAGAAACCCTTAGTGCAAAGTTGTGGCAACGGCAGAGGAGCGCTATGAATGTCTCAGACCAAAATTAGTGTACACAGCACTGTACAAAATTGATCTTATGGTCACACTTTACCTGCTCAGTGGTTCTCACATTCTTAAGTTTGTATAAAAGAAATATAGAAATGTATTACTTTGATTTCAAACACATGTCTGATAGAATTAATGAATCTAGCACTTAAGTCACTTTCTGTTTTTTAATCTCCTTCTCTCTCCAGAGATTTAAAGAATAACTTGATCAGCACAATTGAGCCAGGCGCTTTCTACGGACTGGTGGAACTGAAACGTCTGTAAGTGTTGGGATTCTTTGCCTTCTCCCTACAGGTCATGTACGGTGCCATTGTACCCAATACACTTATGGGCCCTTTTACCAAGTTGCAGAAGAAAGGGCCCTGCACTGGTGGTGGGGGCCATTTTTCCCATGCGCCAGGGCCCTTTTTACTACAGCGGGTAAAAATTCCCCCAGCACACGTGGCCATGCGGTAAGAGAACTCTTACCGCGTAGCCATGCGAGGGGGAGCCCTTACCGCTACTCATTGAAGTGGCAATAAGGGCTCCCACGCTAACCTGGCAGTAACCGGGAAGCACGCAATTGTGCCCAATTACCGCTGGGTTACTGCCACGCAAGCCATTTCCAGGGGGTTTTTTTCCCCCAGAAATGGTGTGCGCTCGGGGCAGGACTACCACCGGCGACCTCATTGGGTCAGCAGTAATCCCGAAAGAGCAAGTGGTTATCCTGCATTGGGCTTACCGCTGCTTTGTAAAAGGGCCCCTTAGATTCAGGTCTCCTTTACTGTCTCCTACACGAGTGGTCTGCAACAAGGTCATAATTTACTTGGTCACGGGATTTCTTTGAGTGTATTCATTTTAAAGCAAGAGGCTTATTCTTCCTGCTTTGGCAATGGTTGCCACACCATGCCCCCAACAGAGTCAGATGTCAAAGCGTTAATCCCCCCTCCCTCCCCTCCATGTTGTTCAGGCTCTCAATCTCAGTCAAAAAGCCATGAAGGGAATGTCCTCAGCTCATAGCTCTGTCCCTGGCTTGGAGCTTAATCAAAATGCCAGAAAGCAATTTATTCTAATGCAACCTTGAGCAAACACTCAATATCTATACCCTTAGCATGAAAACTATTCCCCAGATACAACATAAATTAAAATTATCCCTTACTATTATATGATCCAATGGATTCTAATTACACCTTATTATTTTCTTATTTACTACTGAATAATTGTTAATTATATCCTACTTCAATACACTGTTCAACTGTTATTTCTATTCTGCTCAATTTGCAAAAATATTATACCTCTTGCATTGTAATTTACTACAATATTATTGTAAGCCACTTTGAGCCTGCTATTGGTGGGGAAAGGTGGGATACAAATGTGAAATAAATAAATAAAAGTTGGTGGCAAGATTTTGACGGAAAAAAGAAAGAAAAAACGGGAGAAGACCAATCGAATTCCAACTCAAGAGTAATTTGACAATCAACTTGTTAAAACTTAGTAAGAAGGACCCTTTTTTAGTTTTATTGTACATTTGTTTTTTACAGTCAAGTAAGTTACCCTCAAGTTGGAATTTGATTGGTCGTCCCCATTTTTCTTTCTTTTTTCCTTTCTTGGTATGCTTGGGGGAATCTTCTTTTTTGTATATGGCAGGATTTTGACTAGAACAGACACAGGCAGATTCACCCTGATGGACGTACCACTCCCAGTATTAAGTGTAGTGCCTCCTGGTGAAATTTGTGGGCTGAGGGGTCGATACACAGCCAGCAGTGGTGTTTTTTTTAGCTGCTGGCGTTGTCCCTGGAAATTTAATTCAGGGCTATGTCCGGAAACCAGCACTAAATATCTAGGTTTATGCAGCCAGTTATCTCTTATGTGGTTAAGTGCGATATTGAGCACTTAACTATCTAAGCAACATTACATAACGATAGGACTGAGTTTTATATGATCCAATGTGTCTGCTTAACTTAGGCAGTAAAGTACTTAACTGCATAAGTGCTGACTCTACCCCCTGGACCGCCCACAAAATAGTCAGCTTTCAGTTTAGCAGTCTGTGAAGATATTCAGTGGTTAAGTACTGCTGAATATCAGTGGATAGCCTGATTTAAGCAGCCAGGAGCCTCTTCTGGCTACTTAAAATGCTTTGAATATCAACCCCTAAGAAATCATTCCCACTGCACACCTGTGAGAAATTCTCTCAAAGAATTTTAGCTGTTTCTAGCCCACAAGGGTCACAGAATTATCCTTAGGGCTCTCTTTATTTTTTTATTTGTTACATTTGTATCCCACATTTTCCCACCTATTTGCAGGCTCAATGTGGCTTACATAGTATCAGAGAGGCGTTCGCCGACTCCGGTATGAACAAATACAAAGTGATGTTATGATAGGAATAGGTTTGTGTGGAACAGACACATTAGGGAATCGTAGAGCGGAGGGAGTTTGTTGTGTCCATTACGTGCTGTGGTTTCATTGTGTTGCAGAGTCCTGGCATTTAAGTTGGATCGATAGGGTATGCCTTTTTGAACAGGATAGTTTTTAGTGATTTCCGGAAGTTTAAGTGGCCATACATTGTTTTCAAGGTTTTTGGCAATGTGTTCCACAGTTGTGTACTTAAAAGGCTCTACCCTCTGTCTACAGGATCAACACTTTGGAAACATAGGGCCCTTTACAAAGGCATGCCAGCGATTTTGTTGAATGCTAGAAATTAGCGTGCACTAAATGCTACGACGCCCATTATATTCCTACTAGACTTTGAGCCCGTAAAAACGGGCTATTATAGGAAGGGGGGGTTGAAAGGCCCGCCCCCACCGCCGAGTTCGCCGCTGCCCCTCCCCCTCCGAGTTCGCACCCCCCCACCGAGCCGTCACCACCCACCTTCCACCCGGCCGGGCCCTCGCTCCGCTATTGAAACAGCGAGGGTCCGGGAACGCAGCACTGAGCTCTGCTGAGCTGCCGACGTCGGCCTTCATTCTTCTTCTCTGCCTGTCCCGCCCTCGTGTGACGTAACGTCGTCGAGGGCAGGACAGAGGCAGAGAAGAAGAAGGCAGGGCGATGTCGGCAGCTCAGCAGAGCTCAGTGCTGCGTTCCCGGACCCTCGCTGTTTCAATAGTGGAGCGAGGGCCCGACCGGGTAGAAGGTGGGTGGCGGCGGCGACTCGGGTGGGGGGAGCGTTAGACGGCGGTGTCCCTCCCTCAGCAATGCGCAGTACAGACCCTCTGTGTTCCGCCCCTCCCCCCCCGTCATCACGTATTGACGTGGGGGCGGGGCAGAGAAGGTCTCTACTGCGCATTTGCGAGTGAGTACGGTCACTCGCCGTTTATATGTTTGATGGTCATCTTAGCATTTAGCACACCTGAATTTTTAGCATGTGCTAAAAATGCTTGCACGCCTTTGTAAAACACCCCCCATGGTACTTCATGTAGCAAATACCATCCTATGTCTTTAGTTAGCTTGAGACTATACTGTGCTAGCTCCTCATTGCTATTCACTTCTGATATTTTCATTTTCTTTCAGAGACATTTCAAATAACAGGATTGGTTGCCTGACCTCAGCAATCTTCCGTGGACTCATCAGCCTCATTAAACTGTAAGGACCGGGGACTCTTAGGCATATTTTCAAAGCACTTAGCCTTCCAAAGTTCCATAGAAACCTATGGAACTTTGGAAGGCTAAGTGCTTTGAAAATATGCCTCTCTGTGTGTGCATGTCTGGGACAATCTTCCACTGCTCTAGAAAAGAACAGCTCAGATTCAACTATGGAGGGCTTGATTATGTCTCGTCTTACTGACTCCAATAACTTCTTGCACACTGTTGTTTAATCTAACTGTCATGCTGTTCATATACCCAGCATCCTGGGAAAACACTTGTGCAATAAAGATAGGCCTATTAGTACTGTTGGTAAAGTATAGAGTTTGTTTACATTGTAAGCATGTGTGGAAGATCTGGTTAGGGAGTGGAGTGGGTCTTTGCAAGCTATAAATACATGGATTCTAGTTGGGGATACACAGTTAGAGTTTAAATCCCTGCCTGACTCTACCAAATGTCCTCCTCCTCCACCTACAGCCCCTGTGGAACCCCCACCTTACGGTGCATCCACAGGTTTAGAAACCACAGGAGCTGCTAAATTATTACCTTGTGGCACGGCTATAGGTTATAAAAAATTATATCCTGATTTGCCAGAGGAATTGAAAAATTCTGATTTAAATCAAGATTTACAACCTTCTGTAGATTTTTTTACCCTGTCCCACTACTGTCCACTCAGCTAATGCTGCAGACCCAGAGGTTCCCCAAATTCATGATTCTCAGTGCTTAACCCCTAAGAATATTCTCACCAGAAACCTTGAGCGTATGCCTAATACATTAGCAGGGAGTTAAAAAAACAACCTCCGTTACCCCTCCCAGTTGAGAATGGCTGGTTCAAGCTAATTGGGAAGGGATGGAGCAGCCTTTTTAATTAAAAACACTTTCCACCTCTGACACACAGAGCAGCCTAGGGATGTGGCTGGGATGGTCACAGGGTAACCAAAGAAAGACAAAAACTCTCAGACTGGATTCTGAAAGCAGAAAAATGACAAGATAACCTCCTAAGGCCCCTTCCACGTTCTGTTTTTCTATGATTGATTGATTGTTTTTTAAAAAAAAATCTGTAGCCCATACTATCTACTATTCTAGACATGTAATGATAAAAACATCGACAATTAAAATACAAAGCAATGTACAGAAGCAACAGTGTAAGCAAAGTCATTAAAAGCCTCCACCAGACCCTACTTAGCTCCAAAAGATGATCAATGCAACAGGCAGCCAATTACCTGACCTCCTATTTTACCAGGAGATGATACTGGCCAATACCTCAATGGTGGAATCACACCTGAAATATTGTGTGCAATTCTGGTCTCTGCACCTCAAAATAGATATTAGAATTAGAAAAGGTACACAGAAGGATGACCAAAATGATAAATGGGATAGGACAACTTCCCTATTAGGAAAGACTAAAACGATTAGGGCTCTCCATCCCTGCCAGCAAAGTAAAAGGAGTTCAGTAGAGGGCCCGAGCCCAAATTTTTGGAGCCGGTTATTAAAGTAGCCACGGAAGGCCAACTTAACAACCCGCTCCCATGATTCTTAAAAACTTAAATGGCTCTTGCCAGCCGGCTCCAGCACACCACTGCTGTGGGAGTGGTACTACTCACCAGGACTACTAGGCCCGAACTGAGGCATGGCAGAACTGGTGATGATGGACCAGCGCCTATCAAAATTTGGTGCTGGTGGCAGTTGCTTATACTGCCTATTCCTAACTTAGGACCTGGGTCACTGTTTCACTGATGTCCAAGGAGAGAATCTGCTAAATAAAACCGGCCTTTTTAAACACTATTAAACATGTACTGACTATTGGGAAAGGAATGCACACTCTTGGTTAAGTGCTCCTTTTTCCCAAATAACGCACACTATTATCAGTGAATGAAAAAACACAAAATGTCAAGTCTTTTCTGCTCATTTTCATTTAACAACATTTGACCTTGACTGTTAGCATTTCTCACGTCATTGCAAATGACAACCCATCCCTATTAGCTGTATGGCAGAACTAGCACTAAAAATTCTGTCTGCATATAGGATGACAATGAAGAGAGGACCTGTTTTATAAATATTCCCTGGAGCCCTCTTTAAATCTGAAATATTTTCTATGTTATGGTAACAAATGCTGCATTAAAGAAAACCAGAATCCTATCATGCAAATTACGTGGGCCAAAAAGCCCCTTCAGCAGGAGACCAGCATGAAAGCTTGCAGACCTGAAACAGACAGGCAGCTTTACGCCTGTGAAAATGGCTCCAGAGTTGTGTCTGACCAATGACAGCTGTGAAGCCCTGATGCCTTTCTTGAGGAAGTGAAGAGGGGGGGGGGGGGGGGATGTCTACCATGTAGCACACTGACTAGTAAAAACTGTAGTGCATGACTCATATTATTACAGTGTTCCTTCCCCAGAGAGCTTATGATCTGAGTTCAAGCTCAGATTTCCCACTTTGGCATCCTTTTGGTGTTTAATTGCTGGCACCGTAATAATTTCCTGGCTAATCCTCCATTCCAGTTCCCTTTTTTTCTTCTCAGAGTTTACCTGATACAACTCTGGACTACTTAAAGGGTCTGTTTTGTCTTTTTGACAGGAACATGTCGGGAAACATTTTCTCCAGTCTCCAACCTGGTCTCTTTGACGAACTGATGTCTCTTAAAGCTGTGTAAGTATTTCATAATGATCTGCTGAAAAAGGGCCTCTCGTTTCCATCCTGATTTTCACATCTCTCTTTTTCTCCTGCACCCATTGCTTCTATGATTACTCTCTGCTCTTCCATTACTATCCAGGATAATTTTATTGCAAGAACTCTTAATATCTTTACGCCACTGACTGTGTGTAGAGCCCTATACCAAATGTACCTCCATGGTTACCGATCATGCTATGAATAAAGTGGCTTGTTGAAAGTCACTCAGAGCTGCTCTTTTCTCTGGGTGCTGGCCGGGACGGCTCATTGATACTGGATAATGGAGGGGAGGCCCCCTCCTTCTGGATGCTGGTATTCTTCATATGCAGCTCCAGCTGCACACCCTACATAGGACAGAAGGTCTTTATCAGAACATCAGACTGAGGAAACATCCTTATTCCTCCACGTCTCATAATATGGGGTCCTTGCAGCCCTATTTTCACTTTGCACCTCCTTTTGTACAATACTGAGAAACACACTTGGTCATTTTTGACATTCAGGAGTCAGTAGCAATAGCCTGAGTACAGGTTTTATTTCTACTCTAGGGCTACCAGCCATCTTCATTTCTGCCAGTCAGGCGGATCCTGAGCTGATTTCACCCTCATGGCATGCTTTGACAGGTGGTACTGATTTCCCAAAGAAAACTATGACCCAGTGGCGTAGCGAGGGCGGCTGCCACCCGGGGCGGTTTGCCGCTGCGCACCCCCCCCCCCCCCTGGGTGCAGCATGACCCCTCCCCCCCTCGGCACATCAACCCCCCCCCCTTGGTGCATCACCCAAGCCCCCCCCCCCCCCGAGTGGATTCTTGCCTGCCGTGTGCACGCCGCTGGGGGGGTGTCGGTTCCGCTGGTTCCCTGCTCCCTCTGCCCGGAACAGGAAGTAACCTGTTCCGGGGCAGAGGGAGCAGGGAACCAGCGGAGCCGACACCCCCCCAGCGGTGTGCACCCGGGGCGGACCGCCCCCACCGCCCCGCCTTTGCTACACCACTGCTATGACCTACATGTCTATTAATGAAATAGAGCAAAACCAGGACTGGATAATCCTGACCAGCATAAATGGAGTCAGCTGGAACACAACAATACAGTGTTTCTCAAGCCAGTCCAGGAGGACCCCCTCTAGCTAGTCTGGAGGCAGTGTATGCATAGCTATCTCATGCATATTCATCCTAAGAACCAAATTGCAGGGTCTGACAAACCCCTGCAGTCTGGTTCCCTCTGGTACACAGGAGTTTCATACCCTGTTTTCCTATTATTTGTTTGGTTTGGTAATTTTGATTTTGTTTTGTTTTGCTGCTGCCGGGACATGAGCCTACTCTTATCTCACTATGTGGTTCTCTGTGATTTCTGCCGTGTGTAGGGTTACCATATTTGCGCCCCCCAAGAAGAGGACACATGCCCCGCCCCGCCACACACACCCTGCCACGCCCCGCCATCCCCTCCCCCACCCCTGTCACATACCGCCCCACCCCTTTCACACCCCACCCCAACCCCTGTCATACCCTCCTAAGGGTGTCCTATCCTCCCCTCCCCTTACCTTACTGTAGTGCCCTGGTGGTCTAGTGACCTCTTCGGGGCAGGAAAGAGCCCCCTCTTTCCTGCCCGGAACGGCTGCAGAGACTGTTGTTCCCTCCCATATCGGCGCTGATTCAAAATGGACGCCGAGAGTGACCTTGCATGACTTCTGCAGAAGTCTCGTGAGGCCGGTTCAACTCTTGGCAGCCATTTTGAATGGGCGCCAGGACCGGAGTCAGCAAACAACAGTCTGCAGGTGCTCCAGGCAGGAAAGAGAGGGCCCTTTCCTGCCCCGAAGAGGTCACTAGACCACCAGGGCAGTACAGTAAGGGAAGGGAAGGATAGGACACCGCTAGGCCCACCCGCCCGTTTGTCCCTAAAACCCACCCGGTTGCCTGGCCATGTCCTCAAAAAGAGAACATGTCTGGGTAAAACCAGATATATGGTAACCCTATCCATGTGGCGCAGGAACTAGTGGACTGATCCCAGGCTCTTCATTCTCTGATGTCCAGTTGTAATTCCTGCATTGCATGGCTCGACCTTGCTGAGAAAAGGAAGCTCTTGTTCTGGCAGGGGCAAGACTAGAAGATGATCATCAAGGTCAGCTGATGTATAGGGGAAGGGGTGAGTAGCTGACTAGCCAGCTGGGAGCAGTGACTGTGAGGAGGCACTAGTAGGCCGATGATCAGAAGCAAACGCAGGCGCTAGAGGCTGCTAGCGCCATACTAGCGCCTGTGTTTGCTACCGCCCCATGATCAGAGGCCCCAAGCACGTGAAACAAGGGAGCTTCTCCCTTATATGGTGTGAAGTCTTGCCCAGCGCATCCCAGGATGCACTGGGCAACGCCATTTTCGAGGCGGCACCAATGGAAGAGGAGGGAGGCCACCTCCTTCCTCCAACCAAAGATAGGGGCTGGGGAAGGGCCGCTAGTGAACTTGTGTTGGGGGGATTGGGGGGGACCAGAGGTCTGCCAGACCTCCAACCCCCATTTTCCTTGGCTCGGGGTTTGGGTAATTGGGGTTTAATGGTCCCATGAACCTCCAGCCCCTGTGTTTGACAGGTCTGGGCTTTTGACAACCCATAAGTATATAAGTAATGCCACACTGGGAAAAGACCAAGGGTCCATCGAGCCCAGCATCCTGTCCACGACAGCGGCCAATCCAGGCCAAGGGCACCTGGCGAGCTTCCCAAATGTACAAACATTCTATAAATGTTATTCCTGGAATTGTGGATTTTTCTCCAAGTCCATTTAGTAGTGGTTTATGGACTTGTTCTTTAGGAAACCATCTAACCCCTTTTTAAACTCTGCTAAGCTAACCACCTTCACCACATTCTCCGACAACGAATTCCAGAGTTTAATTATGCGTTGGGTGAAGAAACAAATAAGTGCGGGAGGATTTGCTCAGGCAGAGATATGATCAGAGAGACTTGCATGCTTAAATTTGAATGCAATTATCTCTGATCATAGGGGCGGTAAAGCCCCGCGCTGATCCAGTGCTTTTTTTTAGAGTGCTGTTTGGAGAAGTGCGAGGCTTTTGATCATCTACTCATGAGTGATGAAAGGTACCTGGGGGGGGGGGGGGGGGGGGGAGAGAGCTGCAGTGTGGATTGGGGGAATGACTGGTCTCTGAGATAGTGAAGGATAGCTGGGGTAAGGGTGGCCAAATTGGTGGAGGAGATTGCGGGATAGGGGAGGAAAACTGATGAGGGATAAAGGAGAGAGAGAGAGAAAAGGAGACTAGCAAGCTCATTTTCAAAGCACTTAGCCTCCCAAAGTTCCATAGAAACCTATGGAACTTAGCCTCCCAAAGTGCTTTGAAAATATGCATCTAGGTGACCAAAGGGTAGGGGTGTGAGAGAAAGTGACTGGTGACAGGATGGAGAGAATGAAAAAGAGAGAGACTGGGTGGAGAGAGGAGCTGCTGGCTGTTTACTGGTGCATTACGGACTTGATTTAGTCAGCTTTCTTTTCCCTTAGACATAGAATGGGAAAAAAGCCTCGGCAGGCCCTAAAGGAATTGCATTAGACCTCGAAGGGGGATCTTTCCCCTCCTCTACTTGTTAATTTCAATGGAGATTGGGGAGGGGGTAGTGAGTTCAAAGATCTCAACTGCTAGTTCTTTTATTTTTGGGCTGTCTCCTTAATTCAAAGAAAATTTGTCAAGGCCTGAGCTAAGGAATACTCCAGAACCAACTTGAGAACCACCCTCTGATCCCACTTTAGACCCTGTATGGACTGTACCTGCAGCGAGTTAGCTTCTTTGAAGCTTCTGGGCTGGGAATGACACTGGTAATGGAGTCGGACCAGCCATAGAGGATGTTCAGAAGAGGGGAACTCACAGAGGTTTGCACTGACTGCAGTTATTGGCCCCTCTTTGGATGAAAGGTTTTGATTTTTATTCTTGTGCATTCTCTATTGGTGGAAGCATAACAGCGCTGGAAACAAAAAAGTCCTCTGTTAAACTGAAAAAATGTGATCTTGAGACATTTTAGGTGTTCTGTCGTGGACTCCAGTGCCACGCTCTGCCCAAGGTGGGGGTACGAATGCTCTCTGATGGGTTTAAAAAAATTGATAATATTCCACATGTTGTGGTTTGAAGAGGACCGGCCTAAATCTGCATTTAGTTTACAAACCACAGAATTGTAATGTCCTGCTGTAAATAATGATGTGCTATGGGGTTTCCTGAAAAGTACTGTGGTCATGTTCCCCCTCTCTGCTGCCACCTCCTCCTGACTCAGGGCTCTGGAATTGTCTTTGCAGTGACTTTGCTACTGAATATCTGACATGCGATTGTAACATAATGTGGGTTCTCGCCTGGGCTAAGAACCAGTCTGTTCAGATCTCCGAGAAGACCCAGTGTATGTATCCAAACACTCTCCATAACAGGCCGCTAAGGAATGTCTGGGAAAGCCAGCTGACCTGTGGTAAGTCACTCATTGACCTTGGTATTAATTATGGTGTTATGGGAAGCTAGGGAGGAAGGGGAGGGGGAAAGGGGTATGCTACCAAACTGCTCTTGCATCGAGTACAAGAAGTAAAACTGAACTCTATATTAAAATAAAAATATTTTATAAGAATGATAGTAAACTTAGAAATGATGAGTGGTTATAATCTGTTTCTTCTATACTAGCTATCCTGGGAGCTCTTTCTCCTATAAATCACCCACTGCATAATTCACACCAATCCTACGATACATTTACTGTACAGAAGAACCAGTTATTAATATTGATATAATTACCTACCAGTTTTGAACTGCCACTTTGGTTTTTACATGATGACTGCTAGTCCTGAAAACTGAATGGGCTGTTCTGTAATACATCTCTAAGATGCTGACTAACTGGATGTGTTGTGTCTCTCCCACCTAAGAAACCAGTTATACAAAAAAAAAAAAGGTCACAGTTCAACAATAACCACAATCTGCCATGTATAAGCAGTAACTGTGTTGTGCTTGTATTATGACAGGGGTGGGAAACCTGTGGCTCACCGTTGAATTTTATGCGGCCTGTGAGACCATGGGAAGTATACACAGAAAATGTCATTAACCAGAGTTGTGGCAATTTTAAATACTGTGTTTTGCAAATATTTTCAGAATAGCCACTCTAGCAGTTTGTTTCCATCATTCTTAGTTAAATTTTTACTTATCTATTTATCACAGAAGGCGATGGATCTCTGTGCATTTCCAGTTCTGACACCATGTAATGTTGCAGCCCGCTAGGGATAGTACTGACTTTCATGAGGCCCTCTGTGTATAAGGGTTGCCACCCCTGTACTGTGAAACGTAGTAAGGTCCTGTGCTGTAATCATGTACTGACTGCAAGGTCAGTGAAATTATTTCAAGGGGCAATTCAATAAAATGGCGCCTAACGGTAGGCACAAAGCAAAGAGGACAACCCAATCCTTTGAAGACAATCCAGGTTTAAAAACAGTAGGGATGGACAAATGGTCTTCCACTAGAATACAAGGGACACACTTAAAGGTAAATAAAAAAATGTCTTTATTGGTGATATCAGCTATATTATGATTCTATAGCAAAAGATGATCAAGGGACTCGACATGGATCTGATTTTGGTGGCACTGAAACACGGGTCCATGTTGAGTCCCTTTATGTGTTGCTATAGCCAGACGCAAACAAGAGCAGCCTCTAGGGATGCCATTTTTAAAGGGACGATTCCCGCCACAAGTGATTGACAGCACACGGACGTTTTCTACCGTGAGATCGATCTAGTGATCATAGGACAGAGTTCCGTTGTTGTACACCAAGCTTCTTAGCTGTTATAACCCAATTGACCCTTGAAGCAGGTGCTGTGTACCAAAACAAATTATACAATTAAAGGATCTGTGTCCCGATTTTGAAGACTCCTGGTGCTGCTTTTGGCAAACAGGTCAAATAGTTAATCATCCTGGCCAGATGATGCAGCATTTACGGGCTCATTTTCAAAGTCTTTACTCAGGGCAGCCCTCCCCCCCTCCCCGATGAAAGGGTTGTGGAGGCTTTTTTTCTCAAAGGCACAGATGCCTCATCTATCAGAGGAGGCGGCAATAGCCCTGAATGCTCCACTACATCCTAAAGAACTTCAACAAGCGATTAAGCTTATAAGACCTTTCTCAGCACCCGGAATAGATGGGATCTCCGTGGAATTTATAAGATCATGCAAGTTCATCTTCTTAGACCCCTCTTAGACTATTATCAATCGGTAGTGGAATCCGTTGCGTTTCCACAGCATGAAAACACTTCGTTAATCACTCTGCTTCTGAAGCCAGGGAAGCCCAAAGAAGACCCGGAGTCATATCACCCGATCTCATTACTAAACCTTAATATCAAACTGTTGGCACAGATGTTGATGTCTAGATTAACTAATTTCCTACCAGAACTGATCAGTCCAGCCCAAATAGGGTTTGTTCCATGGAGTCATATCACCCGATCTCATTACTAAACCTTAATATCAAACTGTTGGCACAGATGTTGATGTCTAGATTAACTAATTTCCTACCAGAACTGATCAGTCCAGCCCAAATAGGGTTTGTT